>NC_088230.1:6278876-6628876 GCF_036934945.1 Oncorhynchus masou masou | reverse complement strand
CCATGTTTCGGTCGATATTATGGAGTTAATTCGGAAAAAGTTTGACGTTTGTAGGTGACTGAATTTTCGTTTGTTTCGGTAGCCAAATGTGATGTACAAAACGGAGCGATTTCTCCTACACAAAGACGCTTTCAGGAAAAACTGCACATTTGGTATGTAACTGAGAGTCTCCTCATTGAAAACATCCGAAGCTCTTCAAAGGTAAATGATTTTATTTATTTGGTTATCTGGTTTTTGTGAAAATTTTGCGTGCTAAATGCTACTCAAAATGCTAAGCTAGCTTAGCATACTCTTACACAAATTAGTGAATTGCTATGGTTCAAAAGCATATTTTGAAACTCTGAGATGACAGTGTTGTTAAGAAAAGGCTAAGCTTGAGAGTAGGCGCATTATTTTCATTTTATTTGCGATTTTCAGAAATCGTTAACGTTACATTATGCTAATGAGCTTCAGGCTATAACTGTATACAGGTTTTTTTCATAGCCAAACGTGAACAAAACGGAGCGATTTGTCCTACAAAAATAATATTTTTTTGAAAAACTGCACATTTGCTATGTAACTGGGAGTCTCCTCATTGAAAACATCCGAAGCTCTTCAAAGGTAAATGATTTTATTTGAATGATTTTCTTGTTTTTGTGAAAATGTTGCTGGCTGAATTCTAGGCTTATAGCTATGTTAGCAATCAATACTCTTACACAAATGCTTGTTTATCTATGGTTGAAAAGCATATTTTGAAAATCTGAGATGACAGTGTTGTTAACAAAAGTCTAAGCTTGAGAGCAAATATATTTATTTCATTTCATTTGCGATTTTCATGAATAGTTAACGTTGCGTTATGCTAATGAGCTTGAGGCTATAAATAGAATCCCGGATCCGGGATTGCGCGACGCAACAGGTTAAAACAATCCAGAGTTAATTTTTCAAATCATGCTCCCTGGTGTACTATTATGAATGATCGTGTAGTGGGAATTTTAATGTTAGTGCTTTTCTTATAAATCATCTCTGTGTTCTGTTCATGTGCTGTTCTATAAGCCAACTCTGTGTTCATGCAAGTGACTGACTGAACCAATCCTCACTATCAGTATCTGCAATTTGGCAGTACGCCCAGACCTTGTTTTGAGAACGAAAGATATCTCAGTTTCAAGGTCACATGAATGAAACAAAACATTAATGACGAATGCAATTATATGATGTCTGTGTATAGCCGCATATAAGAGAACTGCCGGGACTGCCCCAAGCAGAGCGCCTGATTGATATGTGTACTATGGTGCATTGAGTTGGTTGGAACCTCTCCAGTGCGTTGACAATAAACAATTATTCACATTGAGATTGACTTTGAGTGTCCCTGTGTAAGAATATCCACAACAATTGTATGGATTTGTGTAATTATATAGCAGATTTTGGCACAATTTATTCAATTTACTTTAGGGGAAAAGCCTATTGGATGCCGAAATCAATGTGGAAGTAACCGGTGCATAAAACAGCTGGCCGAGTTCAAATGGCGACATCAAATTCAAAGCAATCGGCGCACTGCCTAAACGGCCGACTGGCAAAGCAAACTGTCTGGCACTGTCTCTACTCTCTGCTTTCTTAAAGTGAGAGAAAGATGTGCAGGATGGCAGCCGCTGCATTGGAATGATTTTACTCAACTTTTTCTGTAAAATTTTGGCCTTGAGCTATAGAAACCCAACTGTGAGAGAAAGATGTGCAGGATGGCAGCCGCTGCATTGGAATGATTTTACTCAACTTTTTCTGTAAAATTTTGGCCTTGAGCTATAGAAACCCAACTGCCCCCCCCCCCCCTGCCCGTGGATAGCTTCATCCATGTACTAAGAAAGTCCAAGCACGAACGATACAAAACAAAACAGCAGGCCTTCTAGGGGAGGTACCCTGGGAGGCCCTTGGCTCCATACCTCCTTCCCCTCCTCTATCACTCATTCTCCTCACTCCCTCTGTTCCCTTGTTTCTTGTTAGCTGGCTGCTGCTCCAGATGTCGACCCCAGAGGCCCGGACAGGAAGGGGGGGGAGAGAGGGAAATAAAAGATAGAGCTCTACACTCCCTCAGCAACATAGATCTTTGTCAAAGCCCCTCGCCTCTAAACACACACTGAACAAGGACTGTCCGTGTACGTGTACGTGTGTGCTTGTTTCTGTGTTGTCTGTGTGTGTGCTTATCCGGGGGAAGAAGAGATCAATAAACAGCCGTGAGGCTGAATGCATTGATATTTAGCAGGGTTCTTTATTTGGCTTGGTGTGAGGCTTTTGTTCTCGGTCAATGGCCCAGGAAAAGGCAGACGATAAATAGTAATAAAGCCTGATCCATTCATCCCTCTCTCTCTCTTCATCCATCTCTCTGCCTGTCTGGCTCCAGAGAAGAGATCTGAGGCACCGCTCACACTGTCATGTACTGGAGCACCAAGGAGCAAAGGGCTAATTGTGGCTAGTGGAGCCAAACACAAACACATATAAGTACAAACACACACACACACACACACACACACACACACATTCACACATAGACAGGCAAGCACCAGGAGGCACACACGCACCCAGCATGAGTCCGTGCAGTTGAGGATCAGCTAGCATCGTGACTCAGCAGCATCAGTCAGTCAGAATGCAGAGGCATGCTTCACAGAGTTTCAGTTAACACACCAGCTCTCCCAAGCCAACCCACTCTGAAATCAGTCACACTCTCCATGAAACCCCTGTCTAAAGCTACAATTTCTCTGTCTGTTTCAAGACAAGTCTTCACAGTAATTCAACTCTGGTGACTTCTCTTTCACTTGGTTCACAACTCTTCCAAAACATTGAAATCGTTGACAATACAAATAAATAAAAGAACAGAGAAAATCTTCCCGGAAAATGAAATTAAGGAACCTCACAAACAGGGTACAAGTACTCACCGCAATAGTAGCGCCACGGACAGTCCAAGTGTTTCAGAGGAAATGGTCCGTAACTGCACTGCTTACTGTGTTCGCCTCTCTCAGAGCGGGAGCAACAAGTAGAGTGCAGTAGGCTAGGGGACAATGCATGGCTTGGCGGAGCAGCAGAACAGAGCAGCAGAGTAACAGAGGTCCAGTCATGAAGCACAGATCTGATCGACTCAAGAGGTGGGAGGGGGCTAGCTACATGCTCCCTTTCTCTGTGTCTTTACCCACACTGTATATCTCCCCACCTCGCTCTGTCGCTCTCGCTCTCTCTCTCTTTCTCTCTCTCTCTCTTCCTCCCTCTTTCTCTCACAGCTGCAAGCCCAGAGTGGGACCGGTTTGGTAAGTATGACTGGCGTATTCCTGTTGTAACATAGAAAGAGGAGCCCCACCTAAAAACTCAAAACTGATCCCGGGCCAGCCCCTCCGACCAGCCCAGCTGGCTGCTGTGTGCTTGGAGCTGACGGGCTGCCTGCTTGCCTGCCGCAAACTCATATTGAGTCATTTGTCTGTCATGGTCGTGAAGATCAAGACCAAATTACAGGGCTCTTCAAATTCTTTCTTCCAACTCTTCAACTCTCTCTCTCTCAAGTTCCCTCTCTTTCCCTCCTCACTCTCCTCTTGCTTTCCCTCTCCCTTACTCCCTCTCTCCTCTGAGAAAGGCCCTAATTTAAAAATGGCCTTCATACAGTGAACAGAAGAAGAAGAGGGGGAGAAGAGAGGGAAAAAGTAACTCGATACAGCTGAAAAGCAACTATTATTTAAATGAGTCACTCAGTGAGGGTGGGGTTTTTCAACGTTAAATCGGGAGGAGAAGAAGAAATAAAACATCATTCTGCTTTGCAACGATAGAGGGCCTGACAACACCCTAGAGCCGTGGGAGGGAGGAAATGAGCGAAAGAGAAGGGGAAAGAGACAGAGGACAAGGGGGAACAGACAGGGAGTGGGAAGATAACCAAAGAGCCCTCCCTGTTCTTCTCATGAACCCCAAGGGAGGGATGGGGCTTACAGAGTCAAACAGACTCGCTGACAGGCATAAGCACCCACAATCCACCACAGCAGTGAGGTCACATGGGACAGTTGTGGGCATGGAAATATGATGAAATTCTTTTGATTTCTATGGTTGTGGAGACTAGAACTGCAGAAGTGATGTCATATACAGCAGTGATGTCATATACAGCAGTAATGTCATATACATCAGTCATTTCATATACAGCAGTGATGTCATACATAGCAGTAATGTCATATACAGCAGTGATGTCATATACATCAGTAATTTCATATACAGCAGTGATGTCATATCCAGCAGTAATGTCACATGGGACAGTTGTGGACATGGAGATATAATGAAATTCTTTCTATTTCTATGGTTGTGGAGACAAGAACTACAGCAGTGATGTCATATATAGCAGTGATGTCATGTACAGCAGTGATGTCATATACAGCAGCAATGTCATATATAGCAGTAATGTCATATACAGCAGTAATGTAATATACAGCAGTGATGTCATATATAGCAGTAATGTCATATACACCAGTAATGTCATATACAGGAATAATATCATATTCAGCAGTAATGTCATATAGAGCAGTAATGTCATATACAGCAGTAATGCCATATTCAGCAGCAATGTCATATACATCAGTAATTTCATATATAGCAGTGATGTAATCTACAGCAGTACTGTCATAAACAGCAGTAATGTCATATACAGCAGTGATGTCATATAGAGCAGTGATGTCATATACAGCAGTGATGTCATATAGAGCAACAATGTCATATACAGCAGTAATGTCATATACAGCAGTGATGTCATATACAGCAGTACTGTCATAAACAGCAGTAATGTCATATAGAGCAGTAATGTCACATACAGCAGTAATGTCATATACAGCAGTGATGTCATATACAGCAGTGATGTCATATACAACAGTGATGTCATATACAGCAGTGATGTCATATAGAGCAGTAATGTCACATACAGCAGTAATGTCATATACAGCAGTGATGTCATATACAGCAGTGATGTCATATACAGCAGTGATGTCATATACAGCAGTGATGTCATATACAGCAGTAATGTCATATTCAGCAGTAATGTCATATACAGCAGTGATGTCATATACAGCAGTAATGTCATATTCAGCAGTAATGTCATATACATTAGTCATTTCATATACAGCAGTGATGTCATATACAGCAGTAATGCCATATACAGCAGTAATGTCATATACAGCAGTACTGTCATAAACAGCAGTAATGTCATATACAGCAGTGATGTCATATACAGCAGTAATGTCATATAAAGCAGTAATGTCAAATACAGCAGTAATGTCATATACAACAGTAATGTCATATACAGCAGTAATGTCATATAAAGCAGTAATCTCATATACAGCAGTAATGTCATATACAGCAGTACTGTCATATTCAGCAGTAATGTCATATACATTAGTCATTTCATATACAGCAGTGATGTCATATACAGCAGTGATGTCATATAGAGCAGTGATGTCATATACAGCAGTAATGTCATATACAGCAGCGGTGTCATATAGAGCAGTAATGTCATATACAGCAGAGATGTCATATTGCACACTTGTGGACATGCTGTAGAGATCCTATCAAATGTCTAATTCAATTAGTATTCTAATTCCTAATTGTATGGTTGTGGAGACTAGAACTGTTGCAGTGATATGGGACAGTTAAAGCCTAAACTCACCAAAGGCGTGCGTACCTGGCGTGCGTGTGAATCATTTTAGAATGCATTGTTTTGAATGGTAATGACCCAACTATGCTGCATCCTGTTTAGACCAGCTAGACCAGCTTTCACAACATTTACACACATTTACACACAGCTGTCTGATGGCAAATATTTCAAAAAGCAACTCACAAATGCACGACTGTGGGTAACACATTTAAGTGTTTGGAAAACAGCATACCCAGCATACCCAGCATACCCTGTGTGTATGTAAAGGTCCAGTCAATATTTTGAGCTATTTGATTAATAACCTTATGAGGCTATTTCTGATACACTCACCTAACCAGTGGTGTAAAGTACTTCAAATACTTCAAATTACTACTTAAATACTTTTTGGGGGTATCTGTACTTTACTATTTATATTTTTTTACAACTTTTACTTTTACTTCCCTACATTCCTAAAGAAAATGCAGTACTTTTTACTCCATACATTTCCCTGACACCCAAAAGTACATTTTGAATGCTTAGCAGGTTAGAAAACGGTCCAATTTGCACACTTATCAAGAGAACATCCCTGGTCATCCTTACTGCCTCTGATCTGGCGGACTCACTAAACGCACTAAACGAGTGTTGGAGTGTGACCCTGGCTATCCGTAAATAATTGAAACAAGAAAATTGTGCTGTCTGGTTTGCTTAATAGAATATTAAGAAAAGTATATTTTAGCAAATACATTTACTTTTGATACTTAAGTATATTTAAAACCAAATACTTTTAGACTTTTACTCAAGTAGTATTTTACTGGGTGACTTTCACTTTGACTTAAGGAATTTTCTATTAAGGTATCTTTACTTTTACTCAAGTATGAAAATTGAGTACTTGTTCCACCACTGCACCCAACCACCCCCTCACATGAATTAGGAATAATCGTAGCATGGGTTGTCACACAAACCAATTCACACAAACCTTTACCATACATAATGAAAGCCTGTGTATCCAGACTCTATCATTCATATTCTAATCCAGGAAAAGGATATAAATTCAGATGGACGCAAGGTCAAACACACTGACTCCTGAACAAAATAATTATACACAGTCTGGACTTGGATGATCCCCACACAGACAGACACATAAAAACATTTCACTATAACCAGCTGCTATTTTAAACGCTTCCTGTGATGATTCCAAAAATTAGCCTGAGACTTCAAAAGAACAGAGACGCACCAGATAAATACTCTTGCTAGACTTGGTCTGCTGGCTTGAATAAATAGGTCAGAGGTTAGAGACATGGATGAATTAATATGTTGACAGGGCAAAGCACTGGAATGCCCATGTATAGCAGAGAGAAAACATTGACTGTAGCTACAACCAAAGTTCCCTCAATAACAATTTCGTCACTGAGCACATTTCAGGTCTGCTGAGTGCAAACTTCAAAATTGTGAAAATTCTGTTTCACATCCAGCATGTGTTTACTGTGAACACTTAGGCTGTGCTCACTTTAAGTTCCACTTTTAACAGTGACCATTTAGGCTACTGTGGCTATTTGATCATAATGTAGGCCTGCCAGAGTGGCCTACTATCAAAAACAATGGAGAACATGCATCCCATAACATTTTAACATGGAAATAGCTGTTCTATCATTCAGCCTGCAGTAGCAGACAATGTGTGGTGTTTCATTTAGGCCTACATTCCATGAGACTTTTGAAATAAACATGCAGGGCTTGACATTAACCTGTTCATCCACTTGTTAGTCAGACAGGGAAGTGACTGAAAATATTGTGTTGTTTGATGCAAGAAACCACTTTACAAAATAATTCCAGATAATCAGACAAAATGAGGCTACCCTCTGCCTTTTAGCTACTTAGCTTATTCAAGTCTGTCTAAAAAAAAGCTATTTACCTGACTCTCTTTTCAAAGATATCTAGAAATGTATGTTTTGTGCACTTGTAGGAAGCAATCACTCCCCTACTACTGACTACAAATGATCTATAATCTATAACTCACTAACTAGCAAAGGATATGAACAAAATGTGCACATGTGGCTACATGCAGCTCTCGCTTTGATCTCACAACAAGCGCAGCTACTCTTGACCCCTCATGCTGTAAAAACAGTCCAGTTCAAAGTAAATGGCACAGTTCCATCTATGGCAACTGTCTATTTGCATATTGGCCTACTGCAGCTCTGATAGTTTATGCAGCACCGGTCTGTGTAGAGTACGGGCTGAGTCGTGCATGTCAATGCAATAGATTCCTACTCCGATGCGTTCTGCATAAAACTAAATCTCTTGCATTGTTCATGATGTTTTGGTACGTTGCATTGACAGTAGCTACTATTGCATTGATTCGATCAATTTTGTCAAAGTAAAAGGAAACGTTGATAGTGTTAACAGGGAAAATTCTAGAACAGTGGTCACCAACCTTTTCTGAGTCAAGATCACTGACTCAAAATGCAACCCGAGATTTACAGCTCATATTGTTTTTTTTAATAACCTCTTGAAGCTATGGGGGCGCTATTTCATTATTGGATAAAAAACGTGCCCGTTTTAAGCGCAATATTTTGTCACAAAAAGATGCTCGACTATGCATATAATTGACAGCTTTGGAAAGAAAACACTCTGACGTTTCCAAAACTGCAAAGATATTATTTGTGAGTGCCACAGAACTGATGCTTCAGGCGAAACCAAGATGAAACTTCAAACAAGAAATGAGCAAAAATTTTGAAGCGCTGTTTTCCAATGTCTCCTTATATGGCTGTGAATGCGACAGGAATGAGCCCACAATTTCTGCCGTTTCCCCAAGGTGTCTGAAGCATTGTGACGTATTTGTAGGCATATCATTGGAAGATTGACCATAAGAGACCACATTTACCAGGTGTCCGCCCGGTGTCCTGCGTCGAAATTGGTGAGCAAACCTCAGCTGCAAGTATTTTTCCATGGAATTCAGAGAAGAAAGCAGGCTTCCACGAACGATATATCAATGAAGAGATATGTGAAAAACACCTTGAGGATTGATTCTAAACAACGTTTGCCATGTTTCAGTCGATATTATGGAGTTAATTTGGAAAAAAGTTTGGCGTTTTGGTGACTGAATTTTCGGTTTGTTTTGGTAGCCAAAAGTGATGTACAAAACGGAGCAATTTCTCCTACACAAAGAATCTTTCAGGAAAAACTGAACATTTGCTATGTGACTGAGAGTCTCCTCATTGAAAACATCCGAAGTTCTTCAAAGGTAAATTATTTTATTTGAAAATGTTGCCCGCTAAATGCTACGCTAAATGCTACGCTAGCTATCAATACTCTTACACAAATGCTTGATTTGCTATGGTTCAAAAGCATATTTTGAAAATCTGAGATGACAGTGTTGTTAAGAAAAGGCTAAGCTTGAGAGCTAGCACATTTATTTAATTTCATTTGCGATTTTCATAAATAGTTAACGTTACGTTATGCTAATGAGCTTGAGGCTCTAACTGGATACAGGTTTTTTTCGTAGCCAAACGTCCTACACAAATAATATTTTTTGAAAAACTGAACATTTGCTATCTAACTGAGAGTCTCCTCATTGAAAACATCTGAAGTTCTTCAAAGGTAAATTATTTCATTTGAATGCTTTTCTTCTTTTTGTGAAAATGTTGCTGGCTGAATTCTAGGCTTATAGCTATGCTAGCTATCAAAACTCTTACACAAATGCTTGTTTAGCTATGGTTGAAAAGCATATTCTGAAAATCTGAGATGACAGTGTTGTTAACAAAAGTCTAAGCTTGAGAGCAAATATATTTATTTCATTTAATTTGCGATTTTCATGAATAGTTAACGTTGCGTTATGCTAATGAGCTTGAGGCTATAAATAGGATCCCGGATCCGGGATTGCTCATCGCATGAAGTTAACATGACTTTAAAAAAGTCAAATTAAAAACAGTACTGTAGCAATGATGTTTGTGCAGTAAGCTATAGGCCTAACACATTATCACCCCACATTGGCTTTGCTTGAATTGCCCTGCCAATGCATTGTTGTTCAGGCCATTTAAAAATATATATATTTCAAAATTTGATGTAGATCACGCTGTTGTATTACTTGTGAAGCACAGCTGAGTGAGCATACATTTAACTATTTAGCTTTTCATTTTTATTTTACTGGGCTGATGGTGCCTCCATCTGATGGTCAGTCTCAGCGGAGGGAGAGAGCAGCAGACTGACGGTCCATCTCTCAACAGCCCTCAGCTCTCCCTTTTCCTCCACTGACACTGAACAAAAAGGGACACCGTCTTCCAGATGGTGGCAAAACTCGAGTCGCACCGCATTATTTCTGCCTCATGCAGAAATTCATGTCGTTACTCCTATGAACAGAGAAAGTAAAATATTCCTTATTATTAAAAAAAAGACCCAAGCCGCTAATAATAACGCAATAACGCCTATAGGTACACCTTCCTACTCATTCATTACTGCTGCAGTGCTTGTTGTCGCGCTGAGTTGAAATAGGAAAAAGGCCATTCGAAGGCTTAGAAAAGTGCTGAATACAAAGTGATCCCGATCGACCGGTTTGTGACCACTAATCTAGAAAGTTGAGTGAAGTTCCATCTCTCTGTGAGCTGATATTTCTGCATGGCAGTCCTGAAGGAGCTGTGCAGCTTCGACGGACCATTGGCTACCACAACTGACAGCTCTGAGGCATTTAGAGCATGTAGTTCCAAGCTGTTCACGCCCTACTTGTTTTAAATGAGCCCCAAATTACTGGAGCACTGGGAAATACAGTGTACAAGTAAAATCGCCTTTCATTTTGGTGCCAGATTGCGAGACAACACTCTCTCTGCCAGGCAGCATACTTTTGCATAAAGAGAGGCAACGTAATCCATGAAAGAAATATGATTCTCTAAGTCAAATTCCAGATCCACTATTATGTAAAAGGATCAATCCTCCAAAAGTCCTTCAACCTCTATCATCGCTCTCTCTTTTACATTTTTATCAGGATCCCCATTAGCCGACGCCAATGGCGATAGCTAGTCTTACTGGGGTCCGACACTAGTCTTAGCTAGTCTTACTGGGGTCCGACACTAGTCTTAGCTAGTCTTACTGGGGTCCGACACTAGTCTTAGCTAGTCTTACTGGGGTCCGACACTAGTCTTAGCTAGTCTTACTGGGGTCCGACACTAGTCTTAGCTAGTCTTACTGGGGTCCGACACTAGTCTTAGCTAGTCTTACTGGGGTCCGACACTAGTCTTAGCTAGTCTTACTGGGGTCCGACACTAGTCTTAGCTAGTCTTACTGGGGTCCGACACTAGTCTTAGCTAGTCTTACTGGGGTCCTGACACTAGTCTTAGCTAGTCTTACTGGGGTCCGACACTAGTCTTAGCTAGTCTTACTGGGGTCCGACACTAGTCTTAGCTAGTCTTACTGGGGTCCGACACTAGTCTTAGCTAGTCTTACTGGGGTCCGACACTAGTCTTAGCTAGTCTTACTGGGGTCCGACACTAGTCTTAGCTAGTCTTACTGGGGTCCGACACATAACGAAAAAGAGATAATAGATAAGAGACTTTACAATTGACAGACATTTCTAAACATTAACATGTAGTGTGTGTGTGTGTGTGTGTATCTATCAGTTACACATACATTTCAGTACATACAAACAAAAAGTAGGTCACGTGTTGTTTAACTTCTTTTTTTAAACCAAGTTTGCTGCTCACTTCCGCTATATGAAATGGAAGGGAGTTCTATGCAATCATTGCTCTGTATAATACTGTACATTACCTTGAATTTGTTCTGGACCTGGGGACTGTGAAAAGACACCTAGCGGCATATCTCTCTCCTCAGTAATAGTGGAATTTTAGGATTTGCTTTGCCCAGAGGCTGCTATAGACACTACTGTGTCACAAACTCATCAGGTACTCACTCCATCCAGCCATTAAACAGATTGTAAAATGACACTGATTATTTCTAGCACAGAGAACCAGACGTTCCTCCTGAGAAGAACAATCAGCCAGTGCAGACAAATAAAAACAAACAACATTTCAACATCTTGGCCATGTTCTGTTATAATCTCCACCCGACACAGCCAGAGGAGGACTGGCCACCCCTCATAGCCTGGATCCTCTCTAGGTTTATAATCTCCACCCGGCACAGCCAGAAGAGGACTGGCCACCACTCAGAGCCTGGTTCCTCTCTAGGTTTCTTCCTAAGTTCTGGCCTTTCTAAGGGAGTTTTTCCTAGCCACCGTGCTTCTACACTTGCGTTGCTTGCTGTTTGGGGTTTTAGGCTGGGTTTCTGTACAGCACTTTGTGACATCAGCTGATGTAAGACGGGCTTTATAAATACATTTGATTTGATTTGAACACAAGTACATGTTTCATAAACTAACCTCTCTCTATCCATCTATGGAGAGACCGCAACGGACAAAGGAGTGTGTGTGTGTGTGTGTGTGTGTGTTCGTGTGTGTCAGTGTGTGTTTCATTACCCTCATTGAGTGAATAGGCATTTCACATTAGGACACTGCAACCCAGCAAGCAGACGGGGAGTCAGGCATGCAGTTGTTGCTGGTTGGAGGATCCGTCCGGGGTCTATAGGGCCAACATGCTGTCCAGACTGGACAATGACCAGAGACTGGTACTGAATACTGATCATTACCACTTGAGTCTGACGACTGCACACACACACAGACAAGGTCAGACAGAAACCGGGCTCCCTCCGCCACCTGTTAACTAGGACTGGGAAATGAGCAAAGAGAGTAAGATATATATATATATATGAGAGAGAGAGAGAGATGGAGGGATATATATATATATATAGAGAGAGAGAGTGAGATGGAGGGATATATATATATAGAGAGAGAGAGTGAGATGAGGGATATATATAGAGAGAGAGAATGAGATGGAGGGATATATATATATAGAGAGGGAGTGAGATGGAGGGATATATATATAGAGAGAGAGTGAGATGGAGGGATGTATATATATATATATATATATATATATATATATATAGAGAGAGTGAGACGGAGGTATATATTTATATATATATATAGAGAGAGAGAGAGAGAGAGTGAGGGATATATATACACCGCTCAAAAAAATTAACACTAAAATAACACATCCTAGATCTGAATGAATGAAATATTCTTATTAAATATTTTTTTCTTTACATAGTTGAATGTGCTGACAACAAAATCACATAAAAATGATCAATGGGAATCAAATGTATCAACCCATGGAGGTCTGGATTTGGAGTCACACTCAAAATTAAAGTGGAAAACCACACTACAGGCTGATCCAACTTTGATGTAATGTCCTTAAAACAAGTCAAAATGAGGCTCAGTAGTGTGTGTGGCCTCCACGAGCCTGTATGACCTCCCTACAACGCCTGGGCATGCTCCTGATGAGGTGGCGGATGGTCTCTTGAGGGATCTCCTCCCAGACCTGGACTAAAGCATCCGCCAACTCCTGGACAGTCTGTGGTGCAACGTGGCGTTGGTGGATAGAGCGAGACATGATGTCCCAGATGTGCTCAATTGGATTCAGGTCTGGGGAATGGGCGGGCCAGTCCATAGCATCAATGCCCTCTTCTTGCAGGAACTGCTGACACACGCCAGCCACATGAGGTCTAGCATTGTCTTGCATTAGGAGGAACCCAGGGCCAACCGCACCAGCATATGGTCTCACAAGGGGTCTGAGGATCTCATCTCGGTAACTAATGGCAGTCAGGCTACCTCTGGCGAGCACATGGAGGGCTGTGCAGCCCCAAAAAAGAAATGCCACCCCACACCATGACTGACCCACCGCCAAACCGATCATGGTGGAGGATGTTGCAGGCAGCAGAACGTTCTCCACGGCGTCTCCAGACTCTGTCATGTGCTCAGTGTGAATCTGCTTTCATCTGTGAAGAGTACAGGGCGTCAGTGGCGAATTTGCCAATCTTGGTGTTCTCTGGCAAATGAATAACGTCCTGCACGGTGTTGGGCTGTAAGCACCACCCCCACCTGTGGACGTCGGGCCCTCATACCACCCTCATGGATTCTGTTTCTGACCGTTTGAGCAGACACATGCACATTTGTGGCCTGCTGGAGGTAATTTTGCAGGGCTCTGGCAGTGCTCCTCCTGGTCTTCCTTGCACAAAGGTGGAGGTAGCGGTCCTGCTGCTGGGTTGTTGTCCTACTACGGCCTCCTCCACGTCTCCTGATGTACTGGACTGTCTCCTGGTAGCGCCTCCATGCTCTGGACACTACGCTGACAGACACAGCAAACCTTCTTGCCACAGCTCGCATTGATGGTCCATCCTGGATGAGCTGCACTACCTGAGCCACTTGTGTGGGTTGTAGACTCCGTTTCATGCTACCACTAGTGTGAAATCACCGCCAGCATTCAAAAGTGACCAAAACATCAGCCAGGAAGCATAGGAACTGAGAAGTGGTCTGTGGTCCCCACCTGCAGAACCACTCCTTTATTGGGTGTGTCTTGCTAATTGCCTATAATGTCCACCTGTTGTCTATTCCATTTGCACAACAGCATGTGACATTTATTGTCAATCAGTGTTGCTTCCTAAGTGGACAGTTTGATTTCATAGAAGTATGATTGACTTGGAGTTACATTGTGTTGTTTAAGTGTTCCCTTTATTTTTTGAGCAGTGTATATAGAGAGAGTGAGATGGAGGGATATATATATATAGAAAGAGTAAGATGGAGGGATATATATATAGAGAGAGAGTGAGATGGAGGGATATATATATATTGAGAGAGAGAGTGAGATGGAGGGATATATATATATAGAGAGAAAGTGAGATGGAGGGATATATATATATATATATATATATATAGAAAGAGTGAGATGGAGGGATATATATATATTCCACTGTTGCGGAAAAACAGCCCCAAAGCATGATGTTTCCACCCCCATGCTTCACAGTAGGTATGGTGTTCTTTGGATGCAACTCAGCATTCTTGGTTCTCCAAACACGACGAGTTGAGTTTTTACCAAAAAGTTATATTTTGGTTTGACCTGACCATATGACATTCTCTCAATCTTCTTCTGGATCATCCAAATGCTCTCTAGCAAAATTTAGACGGGCCTGGAAATGTACTGGCTTAAGCAGGGGGACACTTCTGGCACTGCCACATTGAGTCCCTGGCGGCATAAAGATATAAAACTGATGGTTTTTTTGGTCCCAAGCACTCTGCAGGTCATTCGCTAGGTCCCCCGTGTGGTTCTGGGATTTTTGCTCACCGCTCTTGTGATCATTTTGACCCCACTGGGTGAGATCTTGCGTGGAGCCCCAGATCGAGGAGATTATCAGTGGTCTTCTATCTCTTCCATTTGACCTAAAATGACTAATTGATTTCTTCAAACCAAGCTGCTTACCTGTTGCAATTCAGTCTTCCCAGCCTGGTGCAGGTCTGCAATTTTGTTTCTGGTGTCCTTTGACAGCTCTTTGGTCTTGGCCATAGTGGAGTTTGGAGTGTGACTGTTTGAGGTTTACAGGTGTCTTTTATACTGAAACAAGTTTCAAACAGGTGCCATTAATATCCCAGGTAACTGTAACGGCGTTCTTGTTTAGTTGAAGGATGGAACCGAAATCAGACCACTGTAAATTACTCATGTTTATTGATTGAAGACAAAACCTTCAACTATACAAGAATAACTAATAAATACAAAAGAAACAACAAACAGAACTGGAAACCTAATACAGCCTGACTGGTGAAACTAACACAGAGACAGGAACAATCACCCTTTATGGAAATGCAAAAGAAATACAGGCTACCATAAAAACGGTTCCCAATCAGCGACAACCACCTGAGAAGCACCTGACTCTGATTGAGAACCGCCTCAGATGAAACCAACCTAATTAACACACAATGCACACCCCTAATCAACTACCAACCCAAACACTACAAACCCCATCCGGAAATACAAACATAACAATACATGGTGTCACACCCTGGTTTGACTAACTAATAAACTAAAACACACAATACTAAGACCAAATTGGCGTGACAGATGGATGGAGGACAGAGAGCCTCTTAAAGAAGAAGTTACAGGTCTGTGAGAGCCAGACATCTTGCCTATTTGTACGTGACCAAATACTTATTTTCCACCATAATTTGCAAATAAATTCATTAAAAATCCTACAATGTGATTTTCTGGACCTTTTTCTCATTTTGTCTGTTATAGTTGAAGTGTACCTATGATGAAAATTACAGGCCTCTCTCATCTTTTTAAGTGGGAGAACTTGCAAAATTGGTGGCTGACTAAATACTTTTTGCCCCACTGTAATATATATATAGAGAGAGCAAGATGGGGGATATATATATTAAGAAGGGATGGAGGGAATAATTTTGCACGGATATTTCAGTTTTTGATTTGTTAAAAAGTTTAAAATGGAGGGATATAAATGTATTCCATAGATGATTGTGTCCCATGGAGGATTCTTCATAAAAAAATACAGTTTTATATCTTGTATGTATAGAAGAGAAGAGTGAGATGGATGGATATATATATAGAGAGAGAGTGAGATGGAGGGATATATATATATAGAGAGCGAGTGAAATGGAGGGATATACAGTATATATAGAGAGAGAGAGTGAGATGGAGGGATATATATATATATATATATATATATATATATATATATATATATATATATATATGTATAGAGAGAGAGAGTGAGATGGATGGATATATATATAGAGAGAGGGAGTGAGATGGAGGGATATATATATATATATAGAGAGAGTGAGATGGAGGGATATATATATATAGAGAGAGAGAGTGAGATGGAGGGATATATATATATAGAGAGAGAGCGAGTGAAATGGAGGGATATACAGTATATATATAGAGAGAGAGTGAGATGGAGGGATATATATATATATATATATAGAGAGAGAGAGAGAGAGAGAGAGAGAGAGAGTGAGATGGAGGGATATATATATATATAGAGAGAGTGAGATGGAGGGATATATATATAGAGAGAGGGAGTGAGATGGAGGGATATATATATATATATATGGAGAGAGAGAGTTAGATGAAGGGATATATATATATACATAGAGAGAGTGAGAGATATATATATAGAAAGAGAGAGTGATATATATATATATAGAGAGAGAGAGAGATGGAGGGAGAGAGAGAGAGACCGTGGTGTGCATTGAGGCTTTGAGGATTGGAGGGACTGAGGGCTGATGGAAGAGAAATATACATCCATGCAAATAAAGTTATCCTTGATTTAACTAGGCAAGTCAGTTAAGAACAAATTCTTATTTACAATGACAGCCTTCCCTAGCCAAACCCAGACAACACTGGGCCAATTGTGCCACGCCTTATGGAAGTCCCAATCACGGCTGGATGTGATACCGGGTACTATAGTGACACCTCTTACACTAAGATGCAGTGCCTTAGATCGCTGCGCCACTCGGGAGCCCATGCATGCTTCTCGGGAGCCCATGCATGCTTGGACAAATGGAAGCGAGGACACACACAGACACAAAGATACAGACATACACAGACACACACACACCTGCCAAATTATTCAGAGCATCAAAGGATATCTTGACAGCTCGACCATGACAAAAAAAAATCAAACGCGTTCATGAATTTACCAGAAACATCATATTTAAAGCAATTTATATTCAAACTTGTGACAGGTGGCAGAGCACAAGGGAATTGGAGAAGAATTAGAGCCCGCTCGTTGACCTCCCTCACTAATATAGACTCTCAGTAATGAGCTACATCACACGCACACGCACATACACACGACACATATGACACACACGCGCACACACACAAACACAGCACCCATACACACTCAGGTGAGGTCATCCCACCAAGGGCCGATGCAGGCCAGCACTAGATGGCAGCAGAGCACTGATTTCCTACACACACAAAGTCCTATAGGACTAATGACTGTGCCTGGGAGGGATTGTATCATTGTGACAGGGAGAACACATACCACAGAGGAAAACTGACATCCAAAACCACAGAGCAACCTAAAGATGCACAGTATATATTTACATGTCTATAGGGTTTTTCATATGCATATAGTTTACATTCTGAGATAGTTCAAAACCACACAGAGAAACTCTGTCACAGAAAAGCTATTTGGGAAATGAAAGAGCATGCTTCGCCAATAAATGCAATACCACAGTAATTCAAAAAGGAGAAAGGATAAGCCAAAAGCATTCGTTTTTTTGGGATAAGGTGAGGAAGATCCCTGTGGCTTCAATGAGCTCCAATAGAGCTTCTACAATACATGGTCGACATACGCTCCCCAGTACTGCTGCAAGACTCTCCCTCCTTATGTCGTGGCTGCCTCGACAAACATGGTGTGTGAGAACATCACTGGTGAGGCTCAGTCCGGCAGGCTTACTTAGAGAGAGGGAAACAAATCTCTGCAACACGCTGTTGTGTGTCAGTCTGGACAGAGCTCTTGTCTACGCTGCCTGGCCCAGACATGCAGGATCCTCCCGATTTAAACACAGAGAAATGTCCTGAAAACACCCACGTGTTTTACTGAACAGTGCTGACACATGATGGTGCATGTTGGGGTTCGAGTGTCTGACCCTGTCACTGTATAGGCCTAAGTCTTTCCCTGTGGGCATCATTGGACGATCCTTCTATGTGGATTCAAATAAGAGGCCTTACATATTTTATTCATTATTTATTCAACTTTATTTAACTAGGCAAGTCAGTTAAGAACAAATTCTTATTTTCAATGACGGCCTAGGAACAGTGGGTTAACTGCCTGTTCAGGGGCAGAACGACAGATTTGTACCTTGTCAGCTCGGGGGTTTGAACTTGCAATCTTCCGGTTACTAGTCCAACGCTCGAACCACTAGGCTACCCTTGCCGCCCCAATATAGTTACCCTCCTCTCCCTGACCTCAGACCTCTGTCACAGAGGCGGGACTTGACATTAGAATGGTTACAGAAACAGGGACACGCAGTGACAAGATGGGACAAAGGATGACCTGGTGCATGCCACAGTGCTGGGTGGACTCAAAGCACAGTGTAGAGTCAGAGTGCAGTGTGGTGGGTATCCATGTTTTCTGATACACACAACCCCAGTCAGTAATGTTCAGTAGAAAACTGGTTTTGGCTGGTGCTGGTGCCTGGGAGCGATGTATCTGCATGTGGCGAGAGTGGTGGCTCCCAGAGTGGATGATTGCCTGTGGTTACTGCCTCTGTTCTGTCAGACTCAGCTCCATTTCTCAGGGATCGTCTGGCCAGCCCTTCTGGAGCCCTCCGAGGCACAAAGTATTGAGGAGGGAAAGCACACATTTAGACTAGTTCACCTTGACATTGCCATTTCACACTAAACCAAGAGATTGCACTGAAATACCCATCTGAGGTAAGTCTCTCTGCTAGAAATAGCTCCAACTTGCTTTGGCAATGTAAACATATAATTCCCATTCCAATAAAGCCCTTTGAATTGAATTGAAGTGAGAGACAAAGAGAAAGACGGGGACAGAGAGACAGAGAGAGAGGGGAGGGGGGGAGAGAGAGGTGGAGAGGGAAAGGTGTTGAGGGAGGGAGAGAGAGAGAGAGAGAGAGAGAGAGAGAGATAAAGAGGGAGAGAGAGCGAGAGAAAGGATAGAGAGTGAAAGAGGGAGAAAGAGGAGATAAAGAGGGAGATAGAGAGGGACAGAGGGAAAGAGGAAGATAAAGAGGGAGATAGATAGATAGATAGATAGAATTCCCTGGATTGTAACAGTAACTGTACCAGCTGAAACATTCCCTTCTCAAGAACAGAGCAAGCATGTGTGTCTGTGCTTGAGTGTGTGCATGACTGGGCAATATCCAAATCCTATTAGTGAGAGGCTGGCTGCATGGCGTCAGCAGTACTGACAGGCCGACTGGGTCCCAGCCACACGCAGACACATCATCCCCAGGCGCCAGGACCAGACAAAACCACATACTTAACTATTGCACTGGTGAGAGACAGACCTTTGAAGCTGTGACACTTTGTTTTCTTTCTGATACTGTACATGGTACATTGTCCAGCAGTAGTAGGTAAGGCAATACCTCATCACTCAGTTGGCAAGCAAGACTAATCGTTCAGCATGTTCACACTGCTTATCGTCAATGAACCTAAATCAGCTGACTGTGAGAGAGCTACACTCTTCTGCAACCAACTCAAGTCATGAGACATGGACTGTGTACTGTTATCCGACCTCACTCTTCTGGGGAAACCATAAAGGTAGTAATATTCAAATCCGATCAGTAGGGTCGAGAGTTTGTGGCCTGGCCAGGATCAACTCTGAGCCCTAGTTGTATATCCTAGCCACACCCATGGGACGCACAACGGAGTAGAGCCAGAAAGGGGGATCAGACCAGCCGTTGTGTGGCACTTCCTGATTCTCCTCAGCCTTCTCTCTGGATTGATTTCAAATATAGTGAGCAACGCTGTTGTGGAATGATTGACAGCAGCCTCTGGCCTCCTGTGTGTAGGCATGCACTCCCTGCATTAACCCTACGCAGCCCTGAGGGAGGTGAGACGTCTCTCTCTCTCGCTTCTCTCTTTTTCTCTCTCTCTTCTCTCCTCCCTTCAGCCTCCCCCTGTCTCTCTCAGGGCTGTTTAGGTAGGGTAATATTCAGCTGCCAGGCAGGCGAGACTAGTGCTGTGAACCTGACGTGTGTGAATTACCAGTTGGTCTCTGGGGATTAGAACCCACCCAGCTGTGTGTAATTAAAAGAGCACAAAGACAGATCAAGTCCTTTCCTCAACTCCCAGTTCCAGTTCAATGTGCTGGGAGGCTGATAGAGAATCCACTGGGTGCCCTGTCTGTCCATGAGGTAGGAGGAAGAGATGCCTCTATTCTACGGTTGTCCAGGAATACGTTTCTGTGCCTTATTTTGGTGCTGCATTCAGTAAAAATCTGCAGATTCAAGCCCTTATACCCCTCTCCCTCTCTGTCTCTGTTTATCTCTCGGGCTGGTGGAGGGCAATGTAAGCTGGTTTAATAGTATTTGTTGATTATTTGCATCAGCTGAATAAAGTGCGATCGGAAATCCAATTCTCACTTCCTCCGTCTTTCTCCACTTTCATCCCAAATCTGATTATCCTGGGCCCACCGACAGGACTTCAGGTATATCCACACTTACTTCAGTTCTAAGACTCCATAACTGGAGGGAGAGTCTGAGCGGACACATTGCTGAGGTGAAATTCAGTTCGCATACCGCAGAACACTGACACAGCATGCACACCTTCATCCCTGCATCTGCTTAATACAGTAACCTATTTGAACTAGTCCCCCCGCCCCAAGGCAACCACACACAGTGAGTCGGAGATTTACCATCCAAGGGAAAAGGGTCCGTATTGAATAAGAAGAGCTCATCACAGTTTACAGTGGGTTGTGCGTTTTGCATAAACCCACTATTCCCCTAGCCTTGAGGCCGGATAGGAGAGAACCGTGGTTGGAACTGCAGTGGGCCATGGAGACGAACGGTGTGTGTGTGTTTCTGCTGCTGCTGTGACTACCATGTTGTTCTCTGTCAACAGACTGTGACGTGATGACTGGGGAGAAACTACCAGGTACTCAAGAAAGCATCAAGTGTTTTTTCACTATCCTAGTTTCTCCTATCCTGCTATCATAACCGCATACCGATGTCTTACTACCAGATTTTACTGGCTCAATACTTACTATTAACATCAACTCAGCATTGTCTGCTATATGTTAGAAACATTTACTATGACTCGTCTTCTATTGAAGGCTACACTGGCAACTAATTGATGGATAGGTTGTATACAAACTTGGAGTGTCATACTGCGTCATAACTGTCTTTTCACTGTGATTTATGTATTAGGTATTTTCGTCATTAGTCCACTTTGCAAAACATATCATCATGATGATGTAGCAAGCGACACGTTGCTTCTTGAAAGTCCAATATCTTGAAAATTTGACTGCTGACATCCAAAGCATGTTGGGACTTTATTAACACTGGACTAATGAACAAAAAAAAAATGTATATCGTTTTTGAGTGGATTTTCTCTTTAACATAACAAGGAAATACTGCTAGCTGTATAATTTAAAGATGTAATCACCATAAATGTACCACGCAGAAATACCCAGCTAACCAGGGGGTTAGGGAAAAATACAGTGTATTACAGAACCTGACAAAAGTTTGGTCAGACCTATTCATTCAATGTTTTTTCTTTATTTAAAAAAAATGTTCTACATTGTAGAATAATCGCGAAGACATCAAAACTATGAAGTAACACATATGGAATCATGTAGTAACCAAAAAAGTGTTAAACAAATCAAAAAATATGTTATATTTGAGATTCTTCAAAGTAGCCACCCTTTGCCTTGATGACAGCTTTGCATACTCTTGGCATTCTCTCAACCAGCTTCATGACATTTCAATTAACAGGTGTGCCTTGTTAAAAGTTAATTTGTGGAATTTATTTCCTTTTTAATGCGTTTGAGCTGATCAGTTGTGTTGTGAAAAGGTAGGGGTGGTATACAGAAGCCAGCCCTATTTGGTAAACGACCAAGTCCATATTACGGCAACAACAGCTCATATAAGCAAAGAGAAAAGACAGTCCATCATTACTTTAAGACATGAAGGTCAGTCAATACGGAAAATGTATTATTATTTATTATTTAGGATTGAGGTCAGGGCTTTGTGATGGCCACTCCAAATACCTTGATTTTGTTGTCCTTAAGCCATTTTGCCACAACTTTGGAAGTATGTTTGGGGTCATTGTCCAGTTGGAAGACCCATTTGAGACCAAGCTTTAACTTCCTGACTGATGTCTTGAGATGTTGCCTCAATATATCCACATAATTTCCCTTCCTCAACATGCCATTTATTTTGTGAAGTGCACCAGACCCTCCTGCAGAAAAGCAACCCCACAACATGATGCTGCCACCCCTGTGCTTCACGGTTGGGATGGTATTCTTCGGCTTGCGAGCGTTCTCCTTTTTCCTCCAAAAATAACGATGGTCATTATGTCCAAACAGTTATACTTTTGATTCATCAGACCAGAGGACATTTCTCAAAAAAATATGATCTATGTCCCCATGTGCAGTTGCAAACCGTAGTCTGGCTTTTTTATGGCGGTTTTGGAGCAGTGTCTTCTTCCTTTCTGAGTGCCCTTTCATGTTATGTCGATATAGAACTCGTTTTACTGTGGATGTTGATACTTTTGTACCTGTTTCCTCCAGCAGCTTCACAAGGTCCTCTGCTGTTGTTCTGGGATTGATTTGCACTTTTCGCACCAAAGTACGTTCATCTCTAGGAGACAGAACGCGTCTTCTTCCTGAGCGATATGATGGCTGCGTGGTCCCATGGTGTTTATACTTGAGTACTATTGTTTGTACAGATGAATGTGGTGCCTCCAGGTGTTTGGAAATTGCTCCCAAGAATCAACCAGACTTGTGGAGGTCTACAAAAAAAAATTCTGAGGTCTTGGCTGATTTATATGGAGCTTCCCATTATGTCAAGCAAAGAGGCAGTGAGTTTGAAGGTCGGCTTGGAAATACATCCACAGGTACACCTCCAATTAACTCAAATGATGTCAATTAGCCTATCAGAATCTTCTAAAGCCATGAGATTTCTGGAATCGTCCAAGCTGTTTAAAGGCACAGTCAACTTAGTGTATGTAAACTTCTGACCCACTGGAATTGTGATACAGTGAATTATAAGTGAAATAATCTGTCTGTAAACAATTGTGTGTCCTAACCGACTTTCTGAAACTATAGTTTGTTAAGAAGAAATTTGTGGAGTGGTTGAAAAACGAGTTTTAAAGATTCCAACCTAAGTGTCTGTCAACTTCCGACTTCACTGGAGGTATCCAAACCATTTATGCAGTACTTTGTTCAAATAAAATAAAATGTTATTGTTCACATACACATGGTTAGCAGATGTTATTGCGACTGTCCCTGCTGAAGAAAAGCAGGCCCAAACCATGATGCTGCCACCACCATGCTTGACAGTGGGTATGGTGTGTTCAGGGTGTTGAGCTGTGTTGCTTTTACGCCAAACATAATGTTTTGCATTGTTGCCAAAAAGTTCAATTTTGGTTTCATCTGACCAGAGCACCTTCTTCCACATGTTTGGTGTGTCTCCCAGGTGGCTTGTGGCAAACTTTAAACGACACATTTTGTGGATATCTTTAAGAAATGGCTTTCTTCTTGCCACTCTTCCATAAAGGCCAGATTTGTGCAATATACGACTGATTGTTGTCCTATGGACAGAGTCTCCCACCTCAGCTGTAGATCTCTGCAGTTCATCCAGAGTGATCATGGGCCTCTTGGCTGCATCTCTGATCAGTCTTCTCCTTGTATGAGCTGAAAGTTTAGAGGGACGGTCAGGTCTTGGTAGATTTGCAGTGGTCTGATACTCCTTCCATTTCAATATTATCGCTTGCACAGTGCTCCTTGGGATGTTTAAAGCGTCTTTTTGTATCCAAATCCGGCTTTAAACTTCTTCACAACAGTATCTCGGACCTGCCTGGTGTGTTCCTTGTTCTTCATGATGCTCTCTGCGCTTTTAACGGACCTCTGAGACTATCACAGTGCAGGTGCATTTATACGGAGACTTGATTACACACAGGTGGATTGTATTTATCATCATTAGTCATTTAGGTCAACATTGGATCATTCAGAGATCCTCACTGAACTTCTGGAGAGAGTTTGATGCACTGAAAGTAAAGGGGCTGAATAATTTTCCACGCCCAATTTTTCAGTTTTTGATTTGTTAAAAATGTTTGAAATATCCAATAAATGTCGTTCCACTTCATGATTGTGTCCCACTTGTTGTTGATTCTTCACAAAAAATACAGTTTTATATCTTTATGTTTGAAGCCTGAAATGTGGCAAAAGGTCGCAAAGTTCAAGGGGGCCGAACACTTTCGCAAGGCACTGTATATACAGGTGTGTGCCTTTCCAAATCATGTCCAATCAATTGAATTTACCACTGTAGGACTGTAATCAAGGTGTATAGATATCTAAAGGATGATCAATGGAATCAGGATACACCTGAGTTCAATTTCGAGCCTCATTGCAAAGGTTCTGAATAGTTATGTAAATAAGGTCATGCTGTTTTATTTTAAACATTTGCAATCATTTCAAAAAAGCTGTTTTCGATTCGTCAGTATGGGGTAGTTAGTATGTGTAGATTGATGAGGACATTTTTCTTAAATTTAATCCGTTTCAGAATAAGGCTGTAACGTAACAAAATGTGGAAAAATTGAAGGGGTCTGAATACTTTCCGAATGCACTGTATATGCTGATAACCAAACCCCTATACATTACTGGAGGCTGAGCGCTGCCCTTGAGGGAGTGTGGCAGAGTATGTTTGAAAAATCACAGCACAAAATACACACACACACACACACATATCTCTCTCTGCTGCTATGATAGCCACGTCAGGTCACAGACCCCATTATGGCGACAGGCTCCAATCCTGTCCAATTCCAGCCAGAGAGGACTCACAGACACAGCCCTGGCAGGGTTTAGGCTCACAAAACAGGAATCTAAATGGTCATCTCTGAGATGCAGTGAGAGAGAGGATGGTGAAGAGATGTGAGATTTATAACATGCAGTAAAGCGTGCTGAGGGTGAGTGATAGCATGGCCTTAGCGTGAGGAAGCTCACAAATATATATATATTTCATGATTTGAAGACACACCCACACACACCTTGGCTACGACACACAGAATCACATACTCATACAACAACACACACGCAAGCTAATAGTCACGCAAGCTGATAGTATACAGACACATACACACGCAACCCTTCCACACAGAAACACACACACCCTCATCTATAGTAAGTGTGAGACCAATGACAGCAGGGTGACAGGCTCATCAGAAGTCCGTTCTGATGAAATATGGATGTGTGTGTGTGTGTCTGTGTGACGCTATCCCATCTCTTAACTCCAGTCTGAAGCAGAAGAGCAGTTCCCCTTGGCTGGATTTAATTACAGATGGAGGGATAATCCAGAGGGAGCAGCCGGGGTCCGGGTCGAGACCGGCAGGGAGTGGGAGTCAGAACGGCCAGAACGCCATGTGTCGGAGAGCTTGGGAAACACCCACCTGGAATGCCGTGAGAGAGAGAGGGGGGGTGTCTCGCTGCTCAGTTGGCTCGGGCGGCGTGTCCCCTGCCTTGGCTCTGAGAGGTGATTGATGGGCCTGTCGCAGAGCTAGATGGGACCCTGGGGGCCTCCTTTAACATCTGAGCCTATGAGCTGACATACAGACATGCTGAAGGCCTTTCACACATATAGCCCTCTGCCACCTCCATCGCTCCCATTCCCGGCGCAATGCAGCCAGCCCTATTCACTCTGAAAAAGCCTTTCCACAGACTGACATGTCAGGCAGAAACGTAACGATACTATTATGGTGACAACCCTCATATTTCACAGGTGCCGTTTCCCGAGGTTTTCAGGCTTTCAAAAGGTTTCAGGGCTAATTGAGGAGAAATGGATCATCTGATGGCTCTGGGTGAATGTGCATGTATTATACGAGCCCCCCCATCAACCCAGTGGCCCAGAAATTAATAAAGATTAGCTCTCTTTCTGCAGACCTCATTCTCCTTCTTAATTAAAAGTAGAAGATACAAAATTGGCGGGCATGTATCAGAAAACATTGGCAGGAATTATGATAGAAAATAACTCCTCCACTCCATAGATGAAAGGGTGGGCTAAAACATTTGAATACCAATGGGAAACCATTTGGATTGGTTCTGCATATTGGGAGGGTTGGGAATCCAACTCGGAGAATACTCTCACTGAGACACTGCTCTTGGCTACATGAGTGAGCAAACTAAGCACCATGTACTGTCTTTGTGTGTGTGTGTACGTGTGTGTTTCCCCGCTGTGCTATGCCTTTCTCCATTGGGACTGAGTCCTGCTGTGCAATCATGCTCAAAGAAGCTCTTCCCTCACGAGCGTCTCTCCTCCACACACACACACACACACACACACACACACACACACACACACACACACACACACACACACACACACACACACACACAATTTTGTAGACAGAATGCAGAGCCAGTTAATAGTCTGCTCTACAGATTAGATTTCTATTACACTGAATAGGAGAGAGAGAGAAAGAGAGAAGGGGGGGGCGATGTGTGAGAGAACGAGACAGAAAGATGCCCAGGCTACTATGAGAGAGCAGCTTTAGTTACACTGTCAGTATCCTCGGAGGGATTAGAGTTTGATGTGTTAATCTGTTTATGCACAATTTATTGAAACAGAACAGGAACATTCACCTGCTGTCTTAAACACCTCACCTGATAGGCATGGAAGTATGGGGTCAATTTCACGCCATGGAATAATGGGGTCAATTTCACGCCATGGAAGTATGGGGCCAAATTCACGCCATGGAAGTATGGGGTCAATTTCACGCCATGGAAGTATGGGGTCAATTTCACGCCATGGAATAATGGGGTCAATTTCACGCCATGGAATAATGGGGTCAATTTCACGCCATGGAAGTAATGCCATGGAAGTATAATTTCACGCCATGGAATAATGGGGTCAATTTCACGCCATGGAAGTATGGGGCCAAATTCACGCCATGGAAGTATGGGGTCAATTCACGCCATGGAATAATTGGGTCAATTTCACGCCATGGAATAATGGGGTCAATTTCACGCCATGGAATAATGGGGTCAATTTCACGCCATGGAAGTATGGGGCCAAATTCACGCCATGGAAGTATGGGGTCAATTTCACGCCATGGAATAATGGGGTCAATTTCACGCCATGGAAGTATGGGGCCAAATTCACGCCATGGAAGTATGGGGTCAATTTCACGCCATGGAATAATGGGGTCAATTTCACGCCATGGAATAATGGGGTCAATTTCACGCCATGGAAGTATGGGGTCAATTTTACGCCATATGTATTAAATTCAAAATAAAATCAACCGTAAACATGAAATATTAAGTTGAGAATGTAAACACTATATTTTCGAGGATGGGTGAAATAATGGATGTTGAAATCATAAACCAAACAATTGAGAAAGCAAAATGTATAGAATTCTAAACAAAAATAAGACATCAAAAGCAAAACCCAAAAACTTATAAGCACATCATTTTAAAGCGAGAGCAAAACTCTATGACAAACTATTAAAACAAATATTTGAAAACTAATGCAATGTTTTCGGTTAAACTTTCCCAGCAACCAATCCTATTGAATACATTTTGCCGACGCTCTTTCCTGCATGTACTACCTTTTGGTTACGCTACTCTATCTTTGCTTTCGATGTCTGTTTCTTTGCTTTCACTGGATATTAGAAGCATGTCTACCTAATACATTTAATGACAACCCATATAACTACTGAAGAAATCGTCTCCCGCTTGAGCATGCATTTGCTCCCTGCCTGTTTCATTAAATTGGTGTCAGTCGTGGGATCGGATCGCATCCACGACAGTACGTGTGCTTGGCCGGGGAGCGCGTTCCTATAAGACGTTGAGCCGTAAGCTAGCGCAAGGACGCGCTCTTTAAAATGAGGGGTAGTGTCACGAACCTGGGTTTATAAGCGCGGGTTCATAACAATATGAATTACCTGTTGCACAATGTTCAGCGCAGGTGTATGGCAAACCAGTTACCAATGCCTGCGCAGAACATCGTGCAACAGGTAATTCATATGTTTACCTAAGTAGTTAAATGGTTTGTCATTAGATAGACATGCTTCCAATATCTATACATTATTGACCCGTGACTGACAATCTTGAAGTACGTTAGCTAAAACCCTAAAACAAGGTGATGTCAGACGTCTACTTAAGTAGGCAATAGGGGGGGGCTGTCTATCATGTTCCTTGATTGGGTTAAGACGAACCGTCACTTCAAAGCTAACGGACCAATGGAGACTCATTGTCTATGCCTCCCTCTAAACCCCGCCCTCCACGGAAAAATAATGTCAAAACTCACAGTCGAAAAGACTGGCAGTGAAAGCAAAGAAACAGACATCGAAAGCAAAGATACGAGTCGCGTAACCAAAAGGTAGTACATACAGGAAAGAGCGTCGGCAAAATCTATTCAATAGGATTGGTTGCTGGGAAAGTTTAACCGAAAACGCTTTTTTGCATTAGGCTTAATAGTTTGTCAAAGAGTTTTGCTCTCGCTTTAAAATTATTTGCTGACAAGATTTTATTTTATTTTATTTTGATGTCTTATTTTTGTTTACTATTCTATACATTTTGCTTTCAATTTTGGGTTTTTGATTTCAACATCCATTATTTCACCCGTCCTCGAAAATATAGTGTTTCCATTCTCAACTTTATTTTTCATGTTTACAATTTATTTTATTTTGAATTCAATACATATTGTGTGAAATTGACCCCATATGGAAGTTAACATAGAACACAACAGGCAATTACAATGCTACTCCCTCCCACACTGCATATTACCACCATATTACCATGTATTTAAGACAAAATATTCACAGTTCATTTACTGGCTGGCTAACAATATCAGTTGAAATCTCATGATATGAACATGTAGTAGAGGAGGCAACCATGCTTTTTCTTTTAATTCTCTATTTGTGCCACAGTTTCAGTTGGAGGGCTATTCTCCAGCGGAGCATAGATGCAACTGGAGCAGGTTACCCAAGGATATGAATGTCGTCTGGGCAGACTGGTGCTCTGAGACACAATTCAAGGAGGCACAAACGCACACATGTGCACACACAGCTATTGACAAATAAGTGTTAGAGGTTTTTAAGTGTTCTCTATGACATGAGTCACTGCAGGCCTGAAGGGCTCTGTACTGTAATTGTTCAGGTTAGTACTTTGTAGCTCCCCACTGATCTGTGATCTGTCAATATGTGTCACACCCAAAAACATGTGCAAGGTTACCACTCTTTGCTCTCACACTGCTGATCCCCACTGATCCTAGATGTGTGTCCAGACCAGACACTAGGAGATACAGTCCAGCCTAAGCCTAGCACAGCACTGCCATCCACACTCCAGTGTGGAGGGATCAAACAGAGACACAACTCTCTTCAATTCACTCTGTCTTTACGCTCTAGGCTGGTTGCCATGGCGATGTGTGTGTGTGTGTGTGCGTGTGTGTGAGTGTCTGTGTCTCTACCTATGGTTTTCTTTGTTGGAGAAAAGTCCCCTATAGATCAAATACAAAAATAGTATAAAGAATAATTAAAACAAAAATCCTTGTGTGTAAAACACCTTAGGAGGAGCCAATATCAAACCTTAGTTATCTATAGCATTCCAATATGAGCACACAAGCAAGCAGACACTTACATACTTGGTCGAAATCCACGCAATGTCCTTTGTATTCTTGAATGACATCTTTTATCATCCTCAAACCAGATGAGCAAGCATAAAGCATCAACACACCACCCAATATAATATATCAAAAACAGATGGATTCCCCCCTCTCCTGTCCTCTCCACCATGGGGCTTCTCTGGCCGTCTCTCCCCCTCCCTTCCTACCCCTGGTACTGTTGGGAAAGAGGACGTGATCTGTGCAGTCATGGGAGAACATCTGTGGAATAATGGCTGGATGTGTTGGACTGTGAGAGGGGAGCAAACGGTGCTAACTAACCCTTGGAGAGATCAGCTAAATCCATTCCAAACACTCAGAGTGGCCTACAGGGGTCCTCTTGTCGTCTTTCAGATGTTGAAACTGAAAACGAAAGGCTCTGTTGCATTACATGAGATGATGAGTATCTGCTTGATTGGCAATGGAGAAACAAACCGTGTTCTCAGAGGACACATCATTGTTTCTTTTTCAATGGCCTTTTTCCGCCTGTCTGAACTCAGCTGCTCATGTAAATCACAGAGATGAGAGAATTCAAAAGCTTAATCAATTAGTCATCTAGAAAAGATGCAAAAAGAGATGAAGATGATGCCCCTAACATCAATGGAGGAAAAACCTAGGGTTGACGGCATGAAAATACTACAAGACATGCTGTTCACTTGAGGAATGGTGGATTGGACAGAGACCTAATTCCCATTTTGAATTTCCAAAAGGAGACCCAGCAACTGCTTTGAATTATTCAAGAATAGAAACTCATTATGACTGTAAATATTATGACCTCATTTAGAGTTCATTAATGGGGATGAGAGAATGTGAGGAGCTGGATGTGGATGACAGAAACAGACATGTATGAAAAGAGGAATGATAAGATTTCTGTCTGCAGCGTATGAGGGAAAACACCTTATCTAAGCAACAACAATAAAGGACAACAAAACATGCAATATGTATTTACCCCTTTCAAGCATGGTTCACCTTTGAGAACTTGAAAGGGAGCGTATTGAATGTATATTTTGTCATCTAAAATAGCCAGCTGAAATCTAAAACATCCCAAAGGCGGAATTACAATAACAAACAAACTACTTTGGCAATGTGTGTGTGCGTACAATGTATGTGCGTGTTTGCACGTATTTGTGTGTGTGTATGCAATATGTGTGTATGCATGCATGTGTGTGTGTGTGTGTGTATGCGTGTGTGTGTGTGTGTTTGTGTGCGTGTGTGTGTGTTTGTGTGTGTGTGTGTGCATGTTTTTGTGTGCATGTGTTTGTGTGTGTGTGTGTGTGTATGCGTGTGTGTGTGTTTGTGTGCGTGTGTTTGTGTGCGTGTTTGTGTGCGTGTGTGTGTGTGTGTTTGTGTGCGTGTGTGTGTGTGTGTATGCGTGTGTTTGTGTGCGTGTGTGCCAAAACAGTAGCAAACTGGTTGATTGTATGTGTCTGGGCTGTAATGAATCCCAGTGGAGCGATAGTGACACATCAGCCATGCTGTCACACAGTATTGATCCGGACTACAGCTGGGATGATGATCACTACGTGTGTAGTTTGTAGGTGTGCATGTGTTGCCATCATCTTCTCTTTCACCATATACTGTAGAACAGGGATCATCAACTAGATTCAGCCTCGGGTTGGTTTTGAAAATTCTAGGGCTGATGGTCAGGGGGCCAGAGCGTAATTACAAATACTTTGTAGACAGAAAATGTGTCTGCAAGAAGCCCAAAAACATTTGACTAAAACATAATCATTTCAAACCTTTCTTACATTTGTATATGATCACATAAATCTCTCCAGTATGTGTGGGCACATACAGAAAGTCTACTCAAAGCTGCAAATGTATTTTAATAAAGCTAGTTAGTCTCTTGACACCTCCCAACTGCCACCGACACACACTCTGCCTGTGTGTCAGGGTTCCCAGGACAGTAAAGAAGATAATGAAGAGTAAAAACAGTAGGAGAGTAGAGAGAACCATTCCTAATCCATGTATAAACCAGCAATAGAGCCAGTGTTCTCCCTCCCAGGTGCTGCATGGTGGTCTAGTAGGCCTCCAGTCCTAATGATCTGTCCTATACTGTAGCTAGCTCTGCCTTGGCTCTGTGGGACCACAGAGGGAGGCTTCTAATGGACCCAGTAAGAGCAGCTGCTTACAGTACTGACAACAACATAACTCATAATTACTGATGCTGGCTCAGAACACACACACACACACACACACACACACACACACACACACACACACACACACACACACACACACACACACACACACACACACACACACACACACACACACACACACACACACACACACACACACACACACACACACACAGTTGAAGTCAGAAGTTTACATACACTTAGGTTGGAGTCATTACAACTCATTTTTCAACCACTCCACAAATGGAGGTGTACCTGTGGATGTATTTCAAGGCCTACCTTCAAACTCAGTGCCTCTTTGCTTGACATCATGGGAAAATCAAAAGAAATCAGCCAAGACCTCAGAAAAAAAATTGTTGACCTCCACGAAGTCTGGTTGATCCGAGGGAGCAAATTCCAAATGCTTGAAGGTACCACGTTCATCTGTACAAACAATAGTACGCAAGTACAAACACCATGGGACCACGCAGCCATCATACCGCTCAGGAAGGAGATGCGTTCTGTCTCCTAGAGATACGTACTTTGGTGCAAAAAGTGCAAATCAATCACAGAACAACAGCAAAGGACCTTGTGAAGATGCTGGAGGAAACAGGTGCAAAATAATCTATATCCCCAGTAAAAACGAGTCCTATATCGACATAACCTGAAAGGCCACTCAGCAAGGAAGAAGCAAATGCTCCAAAACCGCCATAGAAAAGCCAGACTACGGGTTGCAACTGCACATGGGGACAAAGATCATACTTTTGGAGAATTGTCCTCTGGTCTGATGAAACAAAAATAGAACTGTTTGGCCATAATGACCATCGTTGTGTTTGGAGGAAAAAGGAGGAGGCTTGCAAGCCGAAGAACACCATCCCAACCATATAGCACAGGGGTGGCAGCATCATGTTGTGGCGGTGCTTTGCTACAGGAGGGATTTGTGCACTTCACAAAATAGATGGCATGTTGAGGAGGACAATTATGTGGATATATTGAAGCAACATATCAAGACATCAGTCAGGAAAGCGAAAGCTTGGTCTCAAATGGGTCTTCCAAATGGACAATGACCCCAAGCATACTCCAAAGTTGTGTCAAAATGGCTTAAGGACAACAAAGTCAAGGTGTTGGAGTGGCCATCACAAAGCCCTGACCTCAATCCCAAAGAACATTTGTGGGCAGAACTGAAAAAGCGTGTGTGTGAGCAAGGAGGCCTACAAACCTGACTCAGTTACACCAGCTGTGTCAGTAGGAATGGGACAAAATTCACCCAACTTCTTGTGGGAAGCTTGTGAAAGGGCTACCTGAAACGTTTGACCCAAGTTAAACAATGTATAGGCAAATGCTACCAAATACTTATTGAGTGTATGTAAACTTCTGACCCACTGAGAATGTGATGAAAGAAATAAAATATTAAATAAATGCTTCTCTCTACAAATACTCTGACATTTCACTTTCTTAAAATAAAGTGGTGATCCTAACTGACCTAAAACAGGGAATTGTTACTGGGATTAAATTTCAGGAATTGTGAAAATGTAAATATAGACACAAACACACACACACATATATGTGTAGGCACACAGACATACACACGCAAACACACACACACAATTATAGGCACACAGACACACACACACACGCACAGTCACATATATAGGCACACACACACACACACACACACACACACACACACACACACACACACGCACGCACGCACGCACGCACGCACACACGCACACACGCACACACAAACACGCACACACACACACACACACACACACACACACACACACACACACACACACAGGCAAGTGCACACACTTCATCGCAAGTGCACACACCAGATACCACCAGTATAAGCAGTAATATAGAGATCAGACTGATGCTCATGCTATGGTACCATGCTGTAATCATTTGTCATGTCAATTTGGAATCATCTCTGCCCTGACGATGACATGCTCATACATCCTAACACATCTCCCTATCACCAGTCACTGCATAGCCTCCTAATGTGTCGATCATGTTGGCTTCATGGCTGGCTGACCAATGATTTATACCCAACCCTAGCTGATGACTGGCTGAATAATGGCAATAATTGTCTTGGGTGGCAGCCAATTATTGGTTGGTTGATATGTTATTCACTTAGTCAGTCAGTCACAGTTGAGTGGTAAGTGTCAGTTAGGCCACACAGCCAGTTCCATTGATATTGAAGGCCCATGTCTGTCTGAGGCCTGGGATGGAAATGTAAAATGTCAATGCAGTCGTCTGGTATACCTAAACTCTGCAGACAGACAGGGAACTGACTAGAGGAGACACATAGGAGGAGGGGGAGGGAGAAAGAGGGAGGAGGAGGGATGAGTGGGAGGGTGAGGGATGAGGAGAGCCTGTCTTCGCCCGTGGCTCATATTTAAAAATATATAATTTTATCCCACCTTCCCTAAATCTGACAGCCATGCCCTTCCAGACAAGTCATGTAATGTCATGGCACCTCCCCTAGGGCTGGCGCTAGCTAGGGTAACAACCCTCTGCTGTCAGAGGCTAGTAGAATAAATGACGGCTGATACCTTTGTATCAAAGCTCTGGAATGAAGACCATTCAGTGGATAGTACACTGCTCAAAAAAATAAAGGGAACACTTAAACAACACAATGTAACTCCAAGTCAATCACACTTCTGTGAAATCAAACTGTCCACTTAGGAAGCAACACTGATTGACAATAACTTTCACATGCTGGTGTGCAAATGGAATAGACAACAGGAAATTATAGGCAATTAGCAAGACACCCCAAATAAAGGAGTGGTTCTGCAGGTGATAACCACAGACCACTTCTCAGTTCCTATGCTTCCTGGCTGATGTTTTGGTCACTTTTGAATGCTGGCGGTGCTTTCACGGAGTCTACAACCCAGACAAGTGGCTCAGGTAGTGCAGCTCATCCAGGATGGAACATCAATGTGAGCTGTGGCAAGAAGGTTTGATGTGTCTGTCAGCGTGGTGTCCAGAGCATGGAGGCCCTACCAGGAGACAGGCCAGTACATCAGGAGACGTGGAGGAGGCCGTAGGAGGGCACCAACCCAGCAGCAGGGCCGCTACCTCCGCCTTTGTGCAAGGAGGAGCAGGAGGAGCACTGCCAGAGCCCGGCAAAATGACCTCCAGCAGGCCACAAATGTGCATGTGTCTGCTCAAACGGTCAGAAACAGACTCCATGAGGGTGGTATGAGGGCCCGACGTCCACAGGTGGGGGTTGTGCTTACAGCCCAACACCATGCAGAACGTTTGGCATTTGCCAGAGAACACCAAGATTGGCAAGATTGTGCTCTTCACAGATGAAAGCAGGTTCACACTGAGCACGTGACAGACGTGACAGTCTGGAGACGCAGTGGAGAACGTCCTGCTGCCTGCAACATCCTCCAGCATGACCGGTTTGGCGGTGGGTCAGTCATGGTGTGGGGTGGCATTTCTTTGGGGGGCCAGAGAGAGCCTGGCTGCCATTAGGTACTGAGATGAGATCCTCAGACCCCTTGTGAGACCATATGCTGGTGCGGTTGGCCCTGGGTTCCTCCTAATGCAAGACAATGCTAGACCTCACGTGGCTGGAGTGTGTCAGCAGTTCCTGCAAGAGAAAGGCATTGATGCTATGGACTGGCCCGCCAATTCCCCAGACCTGAATCCAATTTGGCACATCTGAGACATCATGTCTCGCTCCATCCACCAACGCCACGTTGCACCACAGACTGTCCAGGAGTTGGCGGATGCTTTAGTCCAGGTCTGGGAGGAGATCCCTCAAGAGACCATCCACCACCTCATCAGGAGCATGCCCAGGCGTTGTAGGGAGGTCATACAGGCACGTGGAGGCCACACACACTACTGAGCCTAATTTTGACTTGTTTTAATGACATTACATCAAAGTTGGATCAGCCTGTAGTGTAGTTTTCCACTTTAATTTTGAGTGTGACTCCAAATCCAGACCTCCATGGGTTGTGATTTTGTTGTCAGCACATTCAACTATGTAAAGAAAAAAGTATTTAATAAGAATATTTCATTCATTCAGATCTAGGATGTGTTATTTTAGTGTTCCCTTTATTTTTTTGAGCAGTGTATTTCAGCCAAGCCAAAGTACACAAGGCTTATCCTTCTAGACCGAGACTGAGTAGTAGGTATAAAGACAAAGCTTCGTCTCACAACCCAGAGAGTAGACCCAGGGGTCACTAACATAAAGCGTATGCTATGGAGTAATCTAAGGTCGGTCATAAATAGTGCTACCGGACATTCTTTGGCTTAGTTAAATCAGACTATATAACTACGAGTCTGTCTGCTCTGCTCTCTGGTCAACTTTCATACAGCCACGTGCATTTTACCCTGACGTAAGCAGGTGTTACTTTCTGGGCCTGATGAGGGGAAGAACACTGCTGAACCAATCCAGTAAATATGGAGGAGGAGTTAAGATGTAGTGTCACCTTGTTAACGTCCAAAAGCGGTAGTCACGTCACTGGCCAATTTACATTGTGACGAAGAGGGTTATGTTTAACTTCATATGTTTCCATACTCAGTGCATGGACAGACTGAAGCTCAGTCAGTTATATTAATGAACCTAAAAACACAACATTATTCAAATACATGAATAAGAACCAGCATTTAGCATTTATTACACTAATATTCAACCCATATTATTGTCATAGCATACATGTACATTTGAGTCACTACATTCATGTACACTGATTCAGTCCATAATCATAAATCTTGACTAACATTAATAAAACCAAGCATAACTGTGTCGCTGTATGACACAGATAGGAAGCAGCATTTACCATACAAAATATTTGGGCCTTAGAGATAAGGCATGGAGAGGGGCTGAATACATGGTCTATTGTTGAGGTATGAATAGCTGTTTCGGAGGGCTATCCAGCCTTTCTCCACATTCAATAGAGCCACACTGAATGGCACCGCAATTACCCAGAAATAACCTTCTTGATTGATATCTCAATTACCCAATGCCATTCTCATGTGTAATCTAGTCCTCGCACCTCTTCTCCCCCTACCCACCCTCAAGAGCTACTCAGGGCAGAGATGAGGTCTTGGTGACCTTGTTTTCGCACAGCTTCTTTTAGAACCTCTGCAGGTCTCTCACTGTCTTGACTCCCTCTTTCATTCCTCCTCTCTTTCTCAATCTGTCCTTTATTGATCCATATCAATGTCTTTATTAGCAGGAGTGTGTGTTTAAGCAGATACCAGACAGATAGATAGCTCACAATGGTACCGAACCCAACCAGGTCAACAAAGATGGCGAGGAAAGAAAATAGAAGACGATTGAAGGCTCTTACCTGAGGATGGCAGGATGGAAGAAAGGGAGAATACACACAGGCAGGATCCATGGACAAGTGAGAGAGAGAGAGAGAGAGAGAGAGAGAGAGAGAGAAAACAGAAATTGGTTAGGTAATGTATTCAATACGAATGCACTGAATTGACCATCTTTGTAATCATTTACCAACTCACATTTCCATTAAGACAATTATCAAATCATGAAATCATTATCATTCAAGTGCACAATGAAGGCAGTGTTTTGACTGATCCCTGATGCTCACTTCAGAGTATAACCAGCTAATGCTTCCTTTGATTGTTCATTTATTTAAGTTAATTACAGTAATTACTCAGATGTAAGGCGTGTCAATGAGCCAATTAAAGAAGAGCAGTGTGTGTGTGTGTGTGTGTGTCCAAGAGATCAGTTGTGCTGTAAATGTGTGACTATAAACAAACATGTGACCAAAAATATCACCATGTTACTGTACATCTGAAAGCAACCAGGTCATTATACAACCAAGATATTGTTCACATTTCATATTTTTAACACGAGAACCCGCCATTGGCCAACGGTCACTGACATTTGATTTTGTAAATAAATAAAAAAATCGGCCAAAAGAATGTCTTGCTCCTTCCCTGACTTTTCCTAAATGCTTGTATTTTACACTGCTCATTGGACACAATTTGGAAATCACAAACAGAAAAGTATTTAGAGACCTTTTTACTGCACCTAATCCCAATTTAACCCGCCAAGACAATGTGCCCTAGGACGTTGGTGCCCAGCCAGGCGCTAAATGTGTCTCTCTCTACTCGCTGAATGAATGACAAATGGATGAATAGGCAATAATTGTGCGCCTTACTTCAAAATTACATTTCAATTAGGCCTAACTGAATGATAAACAGGGTGAAGAGGTTGATTTAATCTAGAAAGGCAACAGCGTAATGATGAGTTTGTGTTATGCCTACTTATCAGCATTGGCGCTCATGTTGCGGGTTGACTATTTGCATCGTGTGCCCCCCCAACCCCTCTTTTTACGCTGCTGCTACTCTCTGCTCATCATATATGCATAGTCACTTTAACCATATCTACATGTGCATACTACCTCAATCAGCCTGACTAACCGGTGTCTGTACGTAGCCTCGCTACTTTTATAGCCTCGCTACTGTATATAACCTGCCTTTTTACTGTTGTTTTACTTCTTTACCTACCTATTGTTCACCTAACACCTTTTTTGCACTATTGGTTAGAGCCTGTAAGTAAGCATTTCACTGTAAGGTTCTACACCTGTTGTATTCGGCGCACCTGACAAATCAACTTTGATTTGATACGTTGATGAGTGCAAAACAAACGATGCCAGTCAGCCTGCACAGCCGGCCCATCGAAACTTCACACAAAATGAATGATCCTCCAGACAATTCAATTGACAATACTCTGATGAGCGACAATATTAGGCCTTTCAATTGTCAAAGTGTACATGAAGAGATGGGCACATCTTGTAATCTACCGATGCAGGAAAAGCAGCATCACTTTATCAAATCCTTCTTCAGAGTCGCATCCAGGTAAAACATGTTGATTTCTATATAGTATCAGAAATACCATATTCTGCCGTTTTTATGACACTTACCTTTGTCAAAAAACAATTTTTCCAAGAATATCAGTGCTGTCCATGCACTCAACACATGACCACTCCACGGCAGCATTGCTCTCGCTTCTAAGTAAAAACTAGTAACATAATAAACTTAAAATATGCTATTCTGTCATCTGTGGATGAATGTTTGATAGAAACTAGATAGAAACTGATAAGGGTGCATGTGACTTCAATGAACTGAATGATGAGGAAGGTGAAGAGGGTGATTGAATTTGATTGATCTGAATGATGAGGGTGATTGATCTGAATGATGAGGAAGGTGAAGAGGGTGATTGAATTTGATTGATCTGAATGATGAGGGTGATTGATCTGAATGATGAGGAAGATTGAATTTGATTGATCTGAATGATGAGGGCGAAGATTGGAATGATGATTGAATTTGATTGATCTGAATGATGAAAGAAGGTGATTGATCTGAATGATGAAGGGTGAAATTTGATTGATCTGAATGCTGATTTGAATTTGATTGATCTGAATGAAGGTGAAGAGGTGATTGATCTGAATTTTTGAATTTGAATTTTTTTTGAATTTTACCTTTATTTAACCAGGCAAGTCAGTTAAGAATATGATTTATTTTCAATGACTGAGGAAGGAACAGTGGGTTAACTGCCTGTTCAATTTAGAACGGCAATTTTACCTTGTCAGCTCAGGGGTTTGAACTCACAACCTTGCGGATACTAGTCCAACGCTCTAACCACTAGGCTACCCTGCCGCCCCATTGATTGATCTGAATGATGAGGGTGAAGAGGGTGATTGAATTTGATTGATCTGAATGATGAGGGTGAAGAGGGTGATTGAATTTGATTGATCTGAATGATGAGGGTGAAGAGGGAATTTAGAACAATAGTTTAATGATGATAAAGAATTGTGGACATTGTGGGCTGTTTAATTACTTTATTATGGAAGGCTGGAAATTGTATATATTTCCCATGGGAGAGTCAAATCAGACACTGAGTGCAACATACAATGTGTAGTTCACAATGGCAAGTCAAACCAAATGAATGGACGCAGAATTTAGATGAGTTGGAGTCGGATGGAAAGTCTTCATCTGATTCTGATGTTGACTTCAAGCCTCCAACTCCGATGCCTGAGCCTCTGAAAAACCAGAACAGAGCCAACTGCCACAGTGAGACAGGAGTCTGGGAAGGATGGCACGGTTTGGGTAGAGAAGAGGGACGAGTTTATGTGACATATAGATGCTGCAGCACGTCAGATTGTAATGCTGCTCATGCGCAGAGAAAGGAAAACAGTACATGGGAGATGTCTATGGATGTCCGAGGGACATACAGCGGAAAGAGCATGGACGTGGAGTCATTTCGGAGTGACGACTGTGGACCCGAAGCATAAAGAGAAGACAGATTGATTCATGCGTGAATGCATGTGTAAAATGGCACAATAAAGTGTCTGATACAATCAACAAAATGACCGCTTTTATATCTTGTTATGAACATATCACCACAACTACTTATTTATGAAATTCATCCGTTACAATTGTTTATGTACTGGTGCTTTTGTATAGGGAATACAGCAAATAATTTCACATTCGCAACTGGCTTGTAATATTATTATTATCTTCTACTTTGTCAAATAAGCTGTAACTGGACTTAATTAATTACTATAACTGTCTTACTAATCAACTCTAAGAATAAAGTTGATCAAATGGATTACACTGTCATGTTTCTCTTGTAAGGGAAACGAAAAGAGGATTTAGGTACTTCGCAGAATCATACAAAACACAACCTTAACTCTAGCTAAACAAATTACACTTGAGCAGATGCTCTGACTTACAGTGCCTTCGGGAAAGTATTCAGACACTGTAACGGTTCTCGTCTGGTGAAGGAGAAGCGGACCAAAATGCAGCGTGGTATTTTTGAGACATGTTTAATGACGACGAAAAAAACAGCAGCTCTGGCTTCTCCATGCAGACTGACAGCTCTGGCTGCGCTAAACAGGCAGGAGACTCCGGCAGCGCTGTAGAGGCGGAAGGCTCTGGCAGCTCTAAACAGGCGGGAGACTCCAGCAGCGCAGGAGAGGAGGAAGGTTCTGGCTGCGCTGAACAGGCGGGAGACTCTGGCAGCACTGTAGAGGAGAAAGGCTCCGGCAGCGCTGAACAGGCGGGAGACTCCGGCAGCGCAGGAGAGGAGAAAGGATCGGGCAGCGCTGAAGAGGCGGGAGACTCCGGCAGCGCAGGAGAGGAGGAAGGCTTGGGCAGCGCTGGAGAGGCGAGGCGCACTGTAGGCCTGATGCGTGGTGCTGGCACTGGTGGTACTGGGCCGAGGACACGCACAGGAAGCCTGGTGCGGGGAGCTGCCACCGGAGGGCTGGTGTGTGGAGGTGGCACAGGATGGGCTAGACCGTGAAGGCGTACTGGAGATCTTGAGAGCAGGGCTGGCACAGGACGTGCAAGGCTAGGGATGTGCACAGGAGGTCTGGTGCGTGAGGCTGGAACCAACTTCACCAGCCGACTAACACACACCTCAGGACGAGTATGGAGCGCTGACACAGGTGCCATCAAATCCCTGACACGCTCCGTCGGGTGAATTCCATGCAAAAAGCACCAACACAGCAACTCCCTCATTTCTCTCTCCTCCAATTTCCCCATTAACTCCTTCACAGTCTCTGCTTCGCTTACCTCCAACACCGGCTCTGGTTCTGGTCTCCTCCTTGGTTTTTCACGATATACAGGGAGAGTTGGCTCAGGTCTGACTCCTGACTCTGCCACACTCTCCCTGAGCCCCCCCCAGAAATTTCTGGGGTTGACTCTCGGGCTTCCATCCGCGTCGCCGTGCTGCCTCCTTATACCGGCGCCTCTCCGCTTTCTCGCCTCCAGTTCTTCTTTGGGGCGGCGATATTCTCCAGGCTGAGCCCAGGGTCCTTCTCCGTCTAATTCGTCCTCCCATGTCCATTCCTCTCTTTGTTGCTCCTGCCTATTACCACGCCGCTTGGTCCCGTTGTGGTGGGTGAGTCTGTAACGGTTCTCGTCTGGTGAAGGAGAAGCGGACCAAAATGCAGCGTGGTATTTTTGAGACATGTTTAATGACGACGAAAAAACACGAACAATACAAAAACAACAAACGGAACGTGAAAACCTATACAGCCTATCTGGTGACAACAAACACAGAGACAGGAACAATCACCCACGAAATACTCAAAGAATATGGCTGCCGAAATATGGTTCCAAATCAGAGACAACGATAATCACCTGACTCTGATTGAGAACCGCCTCAGGCAGCCATAGACTATGCTATACACCCCCAAGACAAAACACACCACAAAAAACCCATGTCACACCCTGGCCTGACCAAATAAATGCAGACAAACACAATATACTTCGACCAGGGCGTGATAGACACCTTGACATTTCTTAGGTTACAGACTTATTCGAAAAAAATCTCATCAATCTACACACAATATCGCATGATGACAAAGCAAAAACATTTTTGCAAATGTATATTACAAAAAAACTGAAAAAATAAATAAAAAATGGCATTTATATAAGTATTTTGTTGAAATACCTTTCGCAGCAATTACATCCATGAGTCTTCTGACACTACAAGCTTGGCACTAGAGGTCGACCGATTAATCGGAATTGCCGATTAATTAGGTACGATTTCAAGTTTTCATACAATCGGTAATCATCATTTATGGACAACAATTGTGGCCGATAACATTGCACTCCACGAGGAGACTGCATGGCAGGCTGGCTACCTGTTACGTGAGTGCAGCAAGAAGCCAAGGTAAGTTGCTAGCTAGCATTAAACGTATCTTATAAAATCTTAACATAATCACTAGCTAACTACACATTGTTGATGATATTACTAGTTTTTCTAACTTGTCCTGCGTTACATATAATCATTGCGGTGCCTGTTAATTTCTCATCAAATCACAGCCAAACGGAGTTAACAAGCGCATTCGCGAAAAAAGCACTGTCGTTGCACCAATGTGTACCTAACCATAAACATCAACGCCTTTCTTTAAAATCAATACACAAGTATATATTTTTAAACCTGCATATTTAGTTAATAGTACCTGCTAACATGAATATCTTTTAACTAGGGAAATTGTGTCACTTCTCCTGCATTCCGTGCAAGCAGAGTCAGGGTATATGCAGCAGTTTGGGCCGCCTGGCTCGTTGCGAACTGTGTGAAGACCATTTATTCCTAACAAAGACCGCAATTAATTTGTCAGAATTGTACATGATGTAACAGCAATATTTAGACTTAGGGATGCCACCCGTTAGATAAAATACAGAACGGTTCCGTATTTCACTGAAAGAATAAACGTTTTGTTTTCTAAATGATAGTTTACGGATTTTACCATATTAATGACCTACGGCTTGTATTTCTGTGTGTTATTATGTTATAATTAAGTCTATGACTTGATATTTGTTAGAGCAGTCTGACTGAGCGGTGGTAGGCAGCAGTCTCATAAGCATTCATTCAAACAGTACTTTCGTGCCTCAAGCAATGAGCTGTTTATGAATTCAAGCCTATCAACTCCCGAGATTAGGCTGGTGTAACCGATGTGAAATGGCTAGCTAGATAGCGGGGTGCGCGCTAATAGCGTTTCAATCGGTGAAGTCACTTGCTCTGAGACCTTGAAGTAGCTGTTCCCCTTGCTCTGCAAGGGCCGCGGCTTTTGTGGAGCGATGGTTAACAATGCTTCGAGGGTGGCTGTTGTCGATGTGTTCCTGGTTCGAGCCCAGGTAGGGGCAAGGAGAGACACGGAAGCTATACTGTTACACTGGAAATACTATAGTGCCTATAAGAACATCCAATAGTCAAAGGTATATGAAATACAAATTGCATAGAGAGAAATAGTCCTATAACTCCTATAATAACTACAACCTAAAACTTCTTACCTGTGAATATTGAAGACTCATGTTAAAAGGAACCACCAGCTATCATATGTTCTCATGTTCTGAGCAAGGAACTTAAACATTAGCATTTTTACATGGCACATATTGCACTTTTACTTTCTTTTCTAACACTGTGTTATTGCATGATTTAAACCAAAATGAACATGTTTCATTATTTATTTAAGGCTAAATTGATTTTATTGATGCATTATATTAAGTTGAAATAAAAGTATTAATTCAGTATTGTTGTAATTGTGATTATAACAAATAAATAAATAAAAATGGTGTGATTAATCGGTATCTGCTTTTTTTTTGGTCCTCCATTAATCGGTATCGGTACCGGCATTGAAAAATCATAATCGGTCGACCTCTACTTGGCACTTTGGTATTTCGGGAGCTCTGTATGGTTGAAAGGGGAGCGTTGATTTTCCACAAATATTTCTTGCAATTAATCCTTTATAATAGTTTCTGCACTATTTATCTTGCGTTGGTGCTTATGTTTTGCTGCACCTTGCGGGTTGATGCTAAAGGGACGCCTGGCAATCCTCTCTAGTGGGTACTTGCTGTATAGGCTGAAAGGCCAGGCGGTTCTAGTGTTAATTTGTGTTCTGTTTATCACTGTAAGCTAATTAACACATTGGTTGGTTGGACAGCAGTCAGTTGATCTGAGAAATAGGTCAGAGAGAGAACAAGTCATGGACTGTTAAATACTTTACCTTGGACTGGCCTACTAAAACACCTTGTGGGAATCTGAGAGGGACCTCTGTTGACAAAGTGGGCATTTTGGAGGAAATTAAACATGGATGGCCACTCAGTCTGACACACACACACACTACGTATGACACACACGCTCTGTCTACGTGTACAACTCCACAACAGATCTCTCTCACAGCTACAGAGGAGAAAATAAAAGATGAGGGAAACAGAAGGGGCCATTCTGGTGTCGTCATCATATGGAGGCTCCTATAACCCCTCCTCTGTATGGGGGCCAAGGAGGCCCTTGCAACCAGAGAACAGAGAACAAATTCAGCAGCATTAACATACAGGATCAAGTGCTGGGTCAACTATTTCAAATATTTATCCAACGAGGGTCCTCAGACCTTTCAGCCCAGCCACTGAGCTATATTTTGACTTTAACCCCACGCCCCCAAAAGGACTCTACCCCCATGCCCCCGATACAACAGGGAGCCAGAGAACACCCTGGGTAAAGCACACCATCCATCCGTCATTATAATAATATCACTATTTAAATGCATGAACTCACTGCTACTTTGCTGTTGCAGGCCTCTTGTGTGGAGTGGGGTCCTATTTAGGCCTGTTTTTTTTCCTGCATAAATTCAGCACGGGTCCCAAAGTCACTGCTGTGAGGGGTTTTGATTTAGTGCACATCTGTAAATAGATGTGCTGGGCTGCTTGTCTGTGCAGTCGGAAATCATTTCAAAGGCTGCTCTGCTAACAAAGCCTGCAGAGAAGTGGAAACATCCTCTTTGAAGACCAGCCAATTTCAATATGCTATGGACATTCTTCATAAGGATAACCCCTTTATGTGGAAAAATAGGCCTTCCAAAAGCCAGCCTGCAAAGTCTCGAATGGCAGCAATTGTCGTGGATTTCAATTTCCCCATAGGTATGATATGATATGAATACATATCAATTTCACAAAAACGTGATCTGTTTCTGTGCTGTTGGATGTATTGGTCTGGATCCAGAGCTGAAACGCTGCCCTGAGCGCAACGCAGCCAACTGAGTTTCAAGTTCAAGCCTTCTACTGTATCTGAGGGGATTTCTTCAACGGCGTTTACAGCTGTGTCTGGCTTGACTGCTGAAGAAGGGAGGAGAAACAAACTGTGATGCCGAACAACATCCATATTTAACAGGGAACTTTTTCTTGACGAATCCAAACTCTCTCCTTGACAACGGGTGTACTGATTAAAATCCCCAAACAGCTCATAAGTTGTGATTGACCATACCATTGTAGCAGTTGGTGTATTTAAGGGCCACTTGTGTACCACTGTTGACAGCTCTGTTGGGCTGTTGAGACTATGGGATGAGCTAGGCTGGGCTAGGGAGGAGAATGAGGAAGAGGGGTGAGCCCAATACTATACGAGCTGCTCTCCTCTAGCTCTCGTCTATACATCCCCTTACTCTATATCCACTAACCATTTATACTTCCACATCTGACTTTCGCCACTTACCATAATACCATGGGCCTAATGTCACTAGCATAACCTCTAACCTGGCAGTAAAAATAAAATATACACTGTGGGAGGACAAACTTATATTAAGGAGAGCAGGAAATCCATGAGATCAGCCAAACACACCCAACGACAAGGGAGTAGTGTATCTCCATGCATTCACGCATTATTCATCTCCATGTCTGTTTGAAACATTGACGTGATACGGCAGAGTGGTTGTGTGGGTTCAATTGTGTGGCGCAGACTGTATGGTCCATACTGTAGCCTGGTGACCCACTAGACTGTACAGTAACACGCCTGCTGTGACTATGAGGTATTTTGGTCTCCTTCTCCACAGGTTATAGCAGTGATAGTGTATTACTGTAGTAGTACTGTGTCGTGAGGTCCCGTGCTGCTGGTCTCCTTCTCCACAGGTTATAGCAGTGATAGTGTATTACTGTAGTAGTACTGTGTCGTGAGGTCCCGTGCTGCTGGTCTCCTTCTCCACAGGTTATAGCAGTGATAGTGTATTACTGTAGTAGTACTGTGTCGTGAGGTCCCGTGCTGCTGGTCTCCTTCTCCACAGGTTATAGCAGTGATAGTGTATTACTGTAGTAGTACTGTGTCGTGAGGTCCCGTGCTGCTGGTCTCCTTCTCCACAGGTTCCAGTCAGGAACCAAAAAGGAAGGTCAGTTCAGTGGGAAGCTACATCCCAGATCTCCCTCCCTCCCTACAACCACAAACTTGATTGTCACCAAGTGAAAACGTGGTGGTATTCCTCATTCAGTGTCTCTCTGTTTTTCCCATGCAGTACTATCTCATTATATTGCACAGCCAGTCAAGAGGTAGAGTGAAGATTATGAAGAAAAAGCAGCCATTTAATTCAAGCTGCCACTATCAGCTCTGTCACCTGTCCACAAAGGCCCTTACATGAAGAGGAACCGTTATTTACAGCTGATCTGTGTGGCTTCATGTCGAGAAGGGTAAAATATGCACAATCACACAGGAGCAAATCCCCTGGTTGACTAAAGAAAGGGAACGTGGAAAAAAGGTATATATCTCTCTCTCTGTGCCCCGTGAGTCTGATAGAGAGGGCAGGAGTTATGGAATTATCTTGCTACTGTGAAACTGTGTTTCCACTGCCTCTGATATTCCCCACAGACCAAAAACCACAGAACACCAGGAGGAAATGTGTCCCAGCTCTGCCCAGCCCAAGCCCCTGAAGGGAAGGGGAAGGGGTGGAGGCACTCTGCCACAGAGACACTGCTGGGTATCTTTCAACTCTGACCCCTGGGTGTGACAGAGACATTGGTGAACATATGGCAGCGCTGACAGGGAGATGGAGAGAGAGAGGGAGAGGGAGAGAAAGAGAGAGGATAGAGGGGGGTAGGGCAGTGCCAGCCTGAGCCCTGTAGCAGTGATGGAGTGGGCAGGGCTGCCAGGAGGGGGGGGGGGGGGGGGGTTCGGCCTGGAGCAGAGGGAAGGAGATGGAACAGCCAGCGTGACCTTCACACCTCAGTACTACACACATCAGGTAGACATATTACTGTACTTTCAGAAAGGAATGAAATACGGAAAATAACTATATCGCTCTTAATCATTCTTTGAACTGTTGCCCGCCATTTTGGTTTTATTCACAGTTGGAAAAAACACTTCTAACCAGTGAGTCTCTATCCATTGCCACTGGTGCTCCCACACTACACTGAAATATGCATCAGCCTCATGCTGATATCCACACATTGTAGCTATCAATCTTTCTAGGCTGGACATACCACCTCCAAGCAGTGCATAGGCTGACATTTATTACATTGAGCTATTATTCATTGTGTTTAAGATGATTTACACATCTAATTCAAATATATTCACAACCTTTAGCCTAAATGTCAGAGTACACCCTGTGCTGAAACAATATGTGTGTGTGTGTGTGTGTGTGTTAATCAGAGTGAATGAAAAGGAACGTTTGTCATGTGTGTCATCCTATTAAGTTTTTAATCGCATCCTCCCTGCTCTGTGCTTCATTCACGTTCTCTACATTGTCCCCTGCTCCATTTGGTTTGGAAGGGAAAATGCCCTCAACGACCTACAGATATAACACTTGTCTTAAGGTTACATCTCTGTTTTCAAGCATATTGACTGTTCAGAAGGGACTCGTGAAGGTTTCATATGACTAACTGTACGAAAGCACCTCACAAAAACAATCACACAAAATTAGCCCGACTCTACAGTTCCAAATCCTAAGTCCAGAGAACAAAGCAATCAGTCAAACTATCTATCTCTTTGTCCCGACTGCCTGGTCTAAAAAATAATGACGAACATGCAGAGCTGTATTCCCTGCATGGGGCTGTGTGATAAAGAGTTGTGGGATGAGATGCTCTGAGGGAAGACAGGGACCATCATGTTCCGTCTGTAGACACATCAAAGAGCAGACGCAGTCCCAAATATCAGGCCGTAGCTGTCAGACACTATCTTCACAGAGAGCTGCTGCCCAGCCACCTTACATTAGGCTGACAAACACACTGCGCTGGCTGTACATACACATACATACACATGCAAGAACGCACACACACACGCGCATGCACACACACAAACATCGGAGCACAGATGCACGTTCACACACACTGGCTGTGTTTAGGGATCCTACCAAGGCATCAGCCTCTATCAACACAGCTTTGATCAGAAGAGTTCTCATCTGCCATCGTGTGGAAAAAACAAACTATTTTTAAACTATCCTCAGCCAAAAACGTTCATTAGACTTGCACTACAGACAGTTCTAAGTTTGAGTCTGAAGCGTGCACAGCTGCACATGAAATCAAGTTCAGTTGAACGTTCCCAGACATTGCTCGAGAGACATATTGCTAAGATCATCCCTGTTGAAATTGAATGTCAAGTGACTATTGCAGCAACAGACATCTCAAGTATGAGTTGATTTAATATAGTCTCAAGTCAATTATCCCCATGGGACAACCCCTTTCGCTTTCAGGTAGAACCCTTTTGGGTTCCATGTAGAACCCTCTGTGGGAAGGTATCTTTAGAAACCAAAAAGGATTCTACCTGAAACCAAAAAGTGGTTCTACTACGGGGACCGCCGAATAACCCTTTAAGGTTCTAGATAGCACCTTTTCTTCTAAGAGGATCGTGTTTTTCCAAAGACACCGGAGTATGTTGATGAATCAGAGACAAAGCATCTCAACTTGGCAGCTGAGGAGGTCTAATGATAACATATTAGACAGCTGACACAGACTGAGACAGACAGCCTCTTCGTGCTACACGCCTGCGGTCTCTGCTTGACTCACTCAATCACACACACACTCACACACTCACACACACACACACACACACACACACACACACACACACACACACACACACACACACACACACACACACACACTGGAAACACTTCAGTCACACTTCCAAAGAGATTATCAATGATACCTACTTACCGCCGCAGGGAGTACCAGTTAGTCAGCCTACTCTGAACTCGCGTGAGAATGACAACATTCTGTCACAATCTGTAATATCACACTATATCACATTATATCAATTATAATATCACACTGTGAACAATCACATCAGATCAAAACCTTGAAGGCATAGTAATAACACCTTCAGATGACGATTTGACGCAAAAATAAATCCATATTTAATTAGATTTGGGAAGGGAAGGGATTCATCAATCTTTCAGATAGTGGGTTTATGTAGGGTATGAGGTGTAGCGGAGACTTCAGGGAGTCTGTTCAAGCATCCATGTTCCAAGAGGAACCACAAAATCAAGCTTGGAGACAGCTCCTATTCTGAGAACGCATGCAGACACAACAGCCTCAGGTTCCCTTCAGTCTAACTTGATTTAACACACAAATGAGGAACAACAGCGACAGAATTGAAAGATAGCGAGTCAGGAGTTGTTTTGGTGAAACAGTAGATATTCAACCAAACATTTCTCCTTGCAGTACCTTTCGAGTCTTGATCTCATCCATGGTTTTAGCAGGATCCAAAACTATGACAAAGGTGGCACATATGTGGTAGGAATCTGTGGTAGTTCAATACTCCTTTGTTCTTCAGATTGCACCTTAGATGCACTGTACATAAAATATATTAGTGTACTAAGTGGGTGTTTGTGAGGGCGATCATTAAGATGCTGTCTGGCTGTGTTCAAAATGTGTCATCCACTCAGTTAATACAGAAATCAACAAGTTCCTTTCCAATTGAAGGATAACTACACAAAGACATTTACAGTTGAATGGTGGTGCTGCATGCACAATCCCCTCCCCCCAAAAAGAAAACACACACACAGAGCCGGCCCCAAGAATAAAAGTGACATTAGCGACTGCTTAGAGCCCCGCGGCCTCTAGGGGGCACCGACCCCACATTTCTTTTTTTGTGGGGGGGGGGGGGGGGGGGGCACTCAACTTACTAGGTCTCAACTCGCTGTTGAGAGTTAGAATTGTAGAATAAACAAGAGGCAATTTCGAAATGTTGCTTAAAATGTTGCTCGAAAGTCTAGGGCCAGATCTGTACATGCATAGAACAGAAGAATCAATGTTGTGTTTGTGGCATTGGACCGACTCAATTGTGTCTAGTGAATAGGTGTTACCTGTGCTGTATGACTATGCTGTTGTTCAACACTGATATTAAATTGCTTGGGATTAGAACTACCGGTATTTAAAAAATAAATGATTTTTACGTTACTGTATATGACCATGGGTGTCTTTGATGCGATTAATCTGTTTATGGACATTATGATACTCAGCCTTTTATGTTCCTACATTTGGTTGAAGCAGTCGAGTGATATCAGGGAGGGGGGTGACATCAGTCTACCACCTTAGGGCCTGGGCATATTGTGATTGGCTGTTGCACGTTTACACACAGCTCCATGGTTATTACCGAGGCCCTGCGTCAGACCCAGCAGGACACCAGTGCATCGTCGGACCCAGTGGTGCCGCTATCTAACTGGATGAGGGGTGACGATGGAAGACAGACGAAGGGAGGAGCTCCAAAAAGAAAGAGCCAAAACAGCCTCCTGCTGTGAAGCAGCGCCTCTCTCAATTCAATTTCAGGGGCTTTGTTGTCATGGGAAACATATGTTAACATTGCCAAAGAAAATAAAAGTGACATAGGTCATAAACAAAAGTGAAATAAACAATAAAAATGTACAGTAAACATTACATTAATAATAGACCTTTCAAGTGTCATATTATGTCTATATACAGTTTTGTAATGATGTGCAAATAGTTAAAGTACAAACTTGAAAATAAATACACATAAATATAGGTTGTATTTACAATGGTCTTTGTTCTTCATTGGTTGCCTTTTTCTTGTGGCAACAGGTCACACATCTTGCTGCTGTGATGGCACACTCAGGTATTTCACCCAAAAGATATGGGAGTTTATCAAAACTGGAGAATAAAATTGAATTCTTTGTGGGTCTGTATGATCTGAGGGAAATAATATGGTCATTCATTTGGCAGGAGGTTAGGAAGTGCAGCTCAGTTTCCATTGATTTTTTTGGGCAGTGTGCTTGAGAGGCAGGTCTTCTTCAGGTTCATCTCTCTGTAGGTGATGGCTTTGTTATGGAAGGTTTAGAAATGGATTCCTTTGGTGGTTGTAGAATTGAATGGCTCTTTTCTGGATTTTGATAATTAGCGGGTAGCGGCCTAATTCTGCTCTGCACATTATTTGGTGTTTTACATTGTACACAGAGGATATTTTTGCAGAATTCTGCATGCAGTCTCAATTTGGTGTTTGTCCCATTCAGTGAATTATTGGTTGTTGAGTGGACACCAGACCTCACAACCATAAAGAGCAATGGGTTATATAACTGATTTAAGTAATTTTTTTCCAGATCCTAATTGGTTTGTAGAATTTAGTGTTCCTTTTGATGGTATAGATGGCCATCAAAGTGAATGGGTTCTATAACAGATTCTAGCAGGGTGAGGCTGGGTGCTGCAGACTGATCTAGTGCCCTGGCCAATTTATATATATATAAAAGCCAATTTGACATTTGCTAAGTACATTGTTTTAGCTGAGTACGAGTCTGTGTACGAGTCTGCAAGTGTTAATGGTAATGCAGAGAATTTTCCCAAGGTTGCTGTTTGACGCATATCTTCCGGTAATTATTGGGGTCAAATTTGTCTCCATTTTTGTGATCCATCCTTGGTTCCAAATATTGGGGAAGATGCCAGGATGATGTTAAAGAGTTTAAGTATAGCCCATTGGAATTTGTGGTCTGTATATTTTTTCATTTAATTTAGTATACCATCTTCCATCAGGCCTTTTTTGTTGGATAGTTTGTATTTTGTCTTGTAGTTCATTCAATGTAATTGGATAATGCAGTGGGTTCTGGTAGTCTTTAATAGTTGATTCTAAGATTTGCATATGATCATGTATATGTTTTTGCTGTTTGCTGTTTGTTCTTTGTTCTTTTTTATAGAGCCAAAAAGATTGGAGAAGTGGTTTATCCATACATCTCCATTTTGGATAGATAACTCTTTGTGTTGCTGTTTGTTTAGTGTTTTCCAATTTCCCCAGAAGTGGTTAGAGTCTATGGATTCTTCAATTACACTGAGCCGATTTCTGACGTGCTGTTCCTTCTTTTTCCGTAGTGTATTTCTATATTGTTTTAGTGAATGCGTAGGCTCAGGTTTTCTGAGCATCTATGTTTTTGGTTGGATATGTTTTTCAATTTCTTTCTTAGGATTTTGCATTCTTCATCAAACCATTTTTCATTGTTGTTAATTTTCTGAGGTTGTCTGCTTGAATTTTTTTGATTTGATAGGGAAGCTGAGAGGTAAAATATACTGTTTAGGTTTTCTACCGGCAAATTTATTCCTTCACTATTACAGTGAAACCTTTTGTCCGGGAATTTGTCTAGAAGGGATGGAATTCATACTTTCTCTCTCTCTCTCTAGAATGTAATCAGAGCAATTTCTCTGCCAGTTTGACTCTCCCTCTCAGAGCTCAAAGTGTGCATTCTGAGTGAGGTTCGTAGAAATAACGAATGTGGTCCAGCACCAACACACAGACCCATATAATATTCACATTTAACAAAGCTCCTTCTCTACACCTACAGTCTTCTCTACACCTACATGCTTTCCCAAAGCCTAACCACAGCTACCGCACGCACACAACAAAGAACCCGTCGTCATACAACAATAAGAGGATCATCCAAACTCATGTTCAACGGGACATTTCTTCTACTTTTGTTCCCTTTTTTCATCTGTAGATAACATGGTGCAGCACATGAACTATTCTGTACCTCACCCTAAAAACACATCCAAATCATCCATGAGCTGTTTGAAGTATTCATTCTGATATGTAAATTCATACACAAATCGTGGCATTCTTGATTCATATTTCGTCTACATCTTAATCATCAGGGGGGGAGATTGTCTGGAGAACATTTTTCATTTTAGTTCAACGTTCTGACTAAAACACTTTTGGGTAGATCCTAAAGAGGAAGGTAAAACATACCAAAATGCTGTGCAAAGAGAATGCATGATTATAAAGCATTAAAAAAAAATCTAATGTTCCAAACACAAAATAATATTTTACAACGGTTAGAAATATTGTGCTTCAAGATTGAATACTTGGGGGATCGTTTTGTACATGTTAATGAGTGTTGTGAGATTCGTAGCCTGTTGTTCCTGGCATAGCATTGGGTTGTCGGGTTATTTTATTAGCACATGTTACACCAGCGTGTTAACTGGTGCATGAGACTTGGTTGCTAATGTACAGAATCACCTCACTGGAATTGACTATTTTATAGGAAACTAATTATAGGAACATAAAAGGCTGGGTATCATCATGTCCATAAACAGATTAATCATATCAAATACTGCAGGGACAAACATGTTGTTGTTTTTTTTACAGGCAATAAGGTTTTGGTCCTAAACTGGCCACATTCCAGAGGTATTCTGAGGATGAATCCTGCATTCCTCTCCGCTCTCCACATCCAGCCTCTCTGCCACTCCCAGGAGCGTCATTCTCTTCATTTTTCTCCTGAAGGGGTTTACTCTGGAACATTGTCTGTGAAGTAATTATGGCAATAGTTGTTGTAATCACCAAGATACACATTCCAGGGAGATGAGTCGGTCTTTGAAAACAGGTTGTTTTGTGAGGCAAAACAGAATGAAGCCTCTCTTAGACGTGATTCAAACTTAGCAGAACAAAGGAACAACCCGGTGAGAGCAAAGATACACAGCCAGTAATGGAAGGATCCATTACAGGCACAACAAGAAGAACATCCAATGTGATGCAACTCTCCTAACCTAGATTTCAACACAGTGCTGGGGTCCATTCACTTCACTCCACACGGACGCATACTGCAACACAAACACAAGTCATCCAGCTGTCTGCTAGAGCAAACAAAAGCTACTGCAATACGCTAGAGCTTAGTGTCAGACTTACACCTGTGATAATTGAGACACAGGATAGCATGAGTCTTCCAAAGAAGAGATCTCGGTGGTCAAACAACAGGTTGGGGAGAGGGAGGTAATGGTGGAGATAAGGTGAAGGAGATAATATGCTCCATCTCCCCACAGAGAGGGAGGCCCTACTACCCTGGGGGCTTGGAGGGGAATGAGAGGAGAGTGATGAGGTCTACAACCCAGGCCTACTGTGTTCTCTATGGGCTAGGGTGAAAGATGGAGATAACGGATGGCAAATTGCAATTCTCTCTGCCAAGTTCTTAGAGGTGCAAGACACTCCAGAGGCAGAGGGAGCACTTCTACTGGGAAAGAAACCTGTGATGTAGGAGCCTACTCCTCAATAAATACCAGTCAAAAGTGTGGACACACCTACTCATTTAAGGGTTTTCCTTTATTTTTAGTATTTTCTACATAATAGTGAAGATATCAAACAATGAAGTAACACATATGGAATCATGTAGTAACCAAAAAGTTTTTTTTGCCCTGATGACAGCTTTACACACTCTTGGCATTCACTCAACCAGCTTCATGAGGTAGTCACATGGAATGCATTTCAATTAACAGGTGTTTGTTAAAAGTTAATTTGTGGAATTTCTTTCCTTCTTCATGCGTTTCAGCCAATCAGTTGTGTTGGGACAAGGTAGAGAAGGTAGGTAGCCTAGTGGTTATAGCGTTGGACTAGCTGAAAGGTTGCAAGATCGAATCCCCGAGCTGACAAGGTAAAAATCTGTCGTTCTGCCCCTGAACAAGGCAGTTAACCCACTGTTCCTAGGCCGTCATTGTAATTAAGAATTTGTTCTTAACTGACTTGCCTAGTTAAATAAAGGTATAGAAAATACAGCTGATATCCCTGATAGCTCTACTTGGTTCACACTTGGTCCATGTTACGACAAGAACAGCTCAAATAAGCGCTATGATAAAACTGGCTCTCATGAGGACCACCACAGGAAAGGAAGACCCAGAGTTCCCTCTGCTGCAGAGGATAAGTTCATTAGAGTTAACTGCACCTCAGATTGCAGCCATTTGTCCTTTGGTCTGAGATTTTGGTTCCAACCGCCATGTCTTTGTGAGACGCAGAGTAGGTGAAACGGATGATTTCAGCATGTGTGGTTCCCACCGTGAAGCATGGAGGAGGAGGTGTGATGGTGTGGGGGTGCTTTGCTGGTGAAACTGATTTATTTAGAATTCAAGGCACACATTCTGCAGTGATACGCCATCCCATCTGGTTTGTGCTTAGTGGGATTATCATTTGTTTTTCAACAGGACAACGACCCAACACCTCCAGGCTGTGTAAGGGCTATTTGACCAAGACGCAAAGTGATAGAGTGCCTCATCAGATGACCTGGCCTCCACAATCACCTGACCTCAGCCCAATTGAGATAGTTTGGGATTAGTTGGACCGCAGAGTGAAGGAAAAGCAGCCAACAAGTGCTCAGCATATGTGGGAACTTTTTCAAGACTGTTGGAAAAGCATTCCAGGTGAAACTGGTTGAGAGAATGCCAAGAGTGTGCAAAGCTGTCATCAAGGCAAAGGGTGGCTACTTTGAAGAATCTCTTTTGATTAGCTTTTTTGGTTACTACATGATTCCATATGTGTTACTTCATAGTTTGATGTTTTCACTATTACTCTACAATGTAGAAAATAGGAACAATAAGGAAAAACCATTGAATGAGTAGGTTTGTCCCCACTTTTGACTGGTACTGTAGTCATCACAGAACACCGCATGAGAGATTAAGATTTTGTTCGGGTTCACACACTCACGCATGTACCCACACACATACTCACACAGTTGCTGGAATCAAATAGTGATCTGGGTAACATGCTCGGCACTTATGTCTTTTAACAGAATAGCATGCAGCACAACATTTCATTAATCTCTCTTCAACATAAAAACAGATATGTTATATAAAATATAAAATAAAATAACATAAAATAACGTAAAATATGTTCTTATCAACAACCGATGTGGAGAAAACAACTATCTGTCAGAGTAAAGAACTGTACTGTACATGCAAAACATAAGCCATCTTGTCTTGAGAGGGAATTGTATATTCCAGTCGCTTCCAATCACGCCAGCAGTATATTCCTAGCAAACCAATACTTTTCCCTACAGTGGGAAATAACATCTAAAGCTAATTGTAGGGGACTAAAGCATTTTATTAGATTTCAGCTATAAAATGTCTGGCATTTCAGCGAAGCAGAACAAACCAAGCACATGTCAGAGGAGAATCTCTCTGCATATCACATTAATGAGAGAAAACTATTATCCTATAATTTGCGGAGTTCCCCCCCCCCCACCCCACCTAATTTAGAAAGAGCTTCTACAAGCAGTTAAAGTGGTGTTTAGGTCCTATTCGTGCTCTGACATATCTAATGATGTCTGGGCTTGGCTGGATCTTTATTAAGAAAAGTCTATTTTTTCCAGGAGCGCTGCTACAGTACGAGAGACTATTTTCTCTCTCCCTAGCTGTGGTCGCGACTCCGGACCGCAGATTACCGAAAATGTTGCCTGGTTTAATGTGTATGTGCCCACAAAGAATGGAAAAGGATAAGCACCACATCGTGTCCCATGGTTAGTACTTCATTTAATAGGAATACAGATCCCAAAGTTTCCTTCGAGATCTGGTGCGCCTGAAACATTGTTGTATGAAGATCATGGTGCTTTGGAACTCAGATTAGTAACTTCTCTTTCTGTCATCTCATGGACAGGCCTGATTCTGACGAGTGGACTATCTTGATCTTAAACCAATAACACAAATGGAGTATTTTGAGGTTGATTTTACTCCCAATATGATACCATTAACACGAATACACTTTTAGAAAAAAGGGTTCCAACAGCGCTTCTTCGGCTGTACCAGTAGGAAAACCCTTTTTGGTTCCAGGTATAACCCTTTTTGGTTTCAGGCAGAACCCTTTTGGGTTCCATGTAGATTCCTCTGTAGAAAGGGTTCTTAATAGAACCCAAAAGGGTTCTTTCTACCAGGAACCAAAATGGTGATTATACCTGGACCAAAAAGGGCTACTAAAAGGGTTCTTTCTACCAGGAACCAAAATGGGATTATACCTGGACCAAAAAGGGCTACTAAAAGGGCTCTCCTATGGCAGGGTTTCCCAAACGTAGTCCTCGCGACCCCTAGGGGGGCACGTTTTGGCATCTGCCCTAGCACTACACAGCTGATTCAAATAACCAACTAATCGTCAAGCTAATCATCAAACTAATCATCAAGCTTTGGGCAAAAACCAAAACGTGCACCCCTAGGGGTCCCGAGGACCGATTTCATCAAACGTTGTCCCGCGGGGATAGAATAAACATTTCAGGTTAAGGGTGTAGGATTAGCATGGCCAAAGTTGTACTGGAGGTGGAGAACACGCCTAGTTAACCGAGAGCTGAACATTATCCAGTCTGTGTGCCTCTCTGATTTGATGTGTCATAAAAACAACACAACACAGCAGTTACAATAGCTTTGTGGGGCTACATTGGCCCAGGTGGCCATCTATCAGTGGACGTGCATTACAGGTGACAGCACCATCTGCCTCCACTAGCTCCCCTACCCCAGCTCCACTTACCTACGGACATGGAATGAGGGAGAGCTGGACATTTCAAATGCCTGATTACCGCTAGTTTTATTCATTGCTCTGAATCCTAACAGCAGATTCATATGTTAGAGGCTATCCATGTATTTCAAATGATAGAGGATGCTTTCCTATGAATATTTATTTAACCTAAAGAGGGAATATAAATTCCAGTTGGTAAGCCTGGCACTGTCTAGGTCCCACACTTCACCCCACTTGCAAATGTATTTCTTTCTCAATGGGTTGTAACAATGCATGTTTCTTAATGCCTTGTCTCATTCAGATGCAACATGTATGAAGAGAGAGCTCAGACGGAATGTAACCTCTCCTGCTACACTCTGTAGTATTCACTCAGGCATCCCTAGACATAAATCTATTCCCTTACCTGGAGCTAACATCATAATGTTATTCTCCATCCAGGCAGCGGCAGCCACGGTGGCCGTGGCGGCGGGGGAAAGTATTTTCATTTTATTATGTTTCATCCATTGTCCCCCCCCCCAACTCCAGAAGTGTCTGCTAACATCTGTGCTCCAATAACAATGTGTCGGTGGCAGTAAGTGGTTAAGATACAAGGACAAGGTTGTCCCTCGTGGCAAATGGCAGTTTATCAAGGCTGCAGTGCAAGGTGTATTGAGATCTATGAGAAGCCAGTTTTACAGTTTGTTAAAATGGCCTATAAATATAGAGACACAGCTATGGCTGCCGAGCCATAGAGACACACAAAACTATTTCCAGTTGAGTGGTAGAAGCTTAGAGGATAGGGAAAATTAAAGTATTCCACTTTACATGTAGCCTATTGTGCGTACAGATGTAGGATCTTAATTTGATCACCCCGTTGCAGGATGACTTTCCTGCAATGTAGGAAATGTAACACTTGTAGTGAGGTTTTAAAAAGGCTTCTGAAGTTTGTAGTATCCACCTTGAAATTTCAGACTTGATTTTCCCTGATAGAATCCTACATAAATGTCCATTGATTACAAATCCACGTAACAATTAACGTTTTCTGTTGCTGCAGGATCATTTTCCTGCTGTAGAAAGTTGGCTCAAATTAAGAGTGAGAATTCATTAATACTTGGGGTGCTTTCTCCCGATATACTGTAGAAGGCCTTGTATCAGGAGTGTACGGAATCAGAGAGTAATCACAATTACCAGGAAACTCATGAACATTGAGCAGGTCTGCTGGATTAAGACTGGTGCACGCGCCATGGTTAGCTGCTAAACTCATTAAAAACCTAATGCGTGATTTCACATTTTCCTAAAGGTTTCAAACTCAACCTGAAAAGGATGTCCGACTGAATAGCAACTCAGGGCGAGGTTCAAATCAAAAAGACAAAACAACAAAGGAGAACAGACATTCCATTATTATCCCCTGATATAAATTGTCACTAAATAAAACTGGCTGGTTCTGACGTGGGCAGTAATTGTTCAAATAAACGTTCACAAAGTTGAAGAAGCTGTACAGCAGAGAGTCTGAATCAGAATGTAAAGCCAATGTCAGAGAGCTTGGCCTGATTCCCCCCCCTCTAGCTACAGTATAAGGCCTCAGACTCCTGCTGAGCGCCAACAAAGAATTTCATCAACTTCAATTAAGATGATTGTGCTGTTGAAGAAGCAGTCAGAGCAAGCAAGGAAAAGAGCTGTTCCTACCATAGAAACAAAAAAAAGCCCATCAGACCACAGCAATTTGCTCATTGCAGACTTGGCCTGGAACTTGGAAGCGAAGTGGTTGTTGTTGCCATTGAAGAGAAACTAGAGACACGAGCCTGCCCCCGTCCCAGATCTGTTTGTGCTAACATGCATGACAATGGCCACAGGAGTTAGTAAGACAGTGCAAACAGATCTGGGACCAGGTGAGTGAGACACTGCTGAGAGCTCATGTCTCAGGCATGGCTCTAACTGGCTGTCACTGTGTCTGGGCTCCAGTGGTACAGGCCTTGCCTGGTTTAGTCATGCAGCGATACAGAATTGCTGCTTGCAGGTGCCATGTGAAGCCAGCCTGTATGTACTTGCATTCCTCTAAAGAATCGAAACTCACAGGAGAGATTTTAGCAAGCAATGCCACACCAATAACCTCTGCTGATGTGGAGGGAAAGAAGTTTCAAGTCAGATACTGTAGAGCCAGCATAACCCTGGTTGGGAGAATGCAAAACTCATTTCACATTGTAGGTTATCCTCCCTCTCTTTGGAGTCGAAACAATCTGTACAATCTGACAATACTGTAAAACCTCACTGATGTCTTGAGTTGCTTCAATATATCCACATAATGTAACCTTCCTCATGGTGCTATCTACTTTGTGATGAGCACCAGTCCCTCCTGCAGCAAAGCACCCGCATAATATGATGCTGCCACCCCCTTGCTTCATGGTTGGGATGGTGTTTTTCGGCTTGCAAGCCTCCCCCTTTTACCTCCTAACATAACGATGGTCATTATGGCCAAACAGTTCTATTTTTGTTTCATCAGACCAGAAAGTACGATCTTTGTCCCCATGTGCAGTTGCAAACCATAGTCTGGCTTTTTATGCTGACGATTTTATGACATCATTACATTTTACATGTATACGTTGTTGTTAAAAAAAAGATTGGTTTGGACAAAGATTAAACAAAAATTAAAAAAAAAAACAAGCGAACTTATTAGATTGATTCCCTGTCCTGGTTTCATGGTGAGTATGTCCACGGTGCACATGCAAGGCAACTTCTAGAGAAGTGTGAACGCAATCTGTAAAAATGGTTCCAATAAGATAATGCAAAACATTATATTTTGGGCTGAGTATAAAGATGAGTGGACATTCTCCCGTTCTCGTTAATCTTTGTCCAGCTACTGTGAAAAGTTTGGATGTGCGTAATAACTCTCCAGAGTCTGCGTTGTTTTAATATGACAGTATATGCCCATGGAAGCAATTATGGCGCCTGTAACTGTATTTCGACATAGCCTATTTAATACAAGTTGTTGTTTCATTTAGTTTAGAATTTGATTTGAATTATTCGCTTCTTAGACCTTATCAATAATGCATTTAATCTTGCTTATTGACTCAGTGTGGCATGTTCATACTCAGCCATAATGCATTTTACAGTAGGCCTAGCCACTATATCAGTGTGAATGCTATGTAAATGTTTTCCATATTGAAGCTATGCAATTGCTTTGAAACAATGTGGACTGCAAACAGGTTCAAGTTAACATATTTAGCAAAGATGGGAGAGGTCTACATTTTGTTATTTTGCTTCTAGAAGCTGTTTAACAAACGATAATGGACTAACATTAGAATTGGAATTGATTCCAAGGCAATGCATAAATGACTGTAAATACACAACTTGAAACAACCACATATTTAGCTACGGAGCACGTGGCCAGTGAGGGGCCAAGCCTCGACACACCCATAACTTGATTATTCATCAAAACCCAACCTTTTCAAGCTAAAGCCAGCAGCGGCGCTGATAATTGTGAAAATAGCTCAAATATTTTACACACTCCCAAACCAGCCAGCTCTTAGACTTACCAATGTGTTAGGTTTGTTAAAGCAGAGCCCCCAGTCAGCACACAGCTCAGTCACACACACACACACACACACACACACACACACACACACACACACACACACACACACACACACACACACACACACACACACACACACACACACACACACACACACACACACACACACACACACACACAGCTCTCATTGTGCAAGCACTATGCAGCGTCTGGCACTGCTACTGTTCAGTAGAGCTGAGAGATTGGAGGTCTAAGAGTTACATACACAACCGGTAAAATGTTTTAGAAAACCTACTCATTCAAGGGTGTTTCTTTATTTGTAATATTTTCTACGTTGTAGAATAATAGTGAAGACATCAAACTATGAAATAACACATATGGAATCATGTAGTAACCAAAAAATCGAATCAAAATATATTTGAGATTCCTCAAATAGCCACCCTTTGCCTTGATGACACCTTTGCACAGTATTGACAATCTCTCAATCAGCTTTACCTGGAATGCTTTTCCAACAGTCTTGAAGGACATCCCACATATGCTGAGCAGTTGTTGGCTACTTTTCCTTCACTCCACCGTCCGACTCATCCCAAACCATCTCAATTGGGTTGAGGTCGGGGAATTGTGGAGGCCAGGTCATCTGATGCCGCACTCCACTCTCCCTCTTGGTCAAATAGCCCTTACACAGCCTGGAGGTGTGCTGGGTCATTGTCCTGTTGAAAAACAAATGATAGTCCCACTAAGCCCAAACCAGATGGGATGGCGTATCACTGCAGAATGCTGTAGTTGCCATGCTGGTTAATTATGCCTTGAATTCTAAATAAATCACAGACAGTGTCTCCACCAAAGCACCCCCACACCATAACACCTCTTCCATGCTTTACGGTGGGAAATACACATGCGGAGATCATCTGTTGACCCACACCGCGTCTCACAAAGACACGGCGGTTGGAACCATAAAATATCAAATTTGGACTCCAGACCAAAGGATACATTTCCACCGGTCTAATGTCCATTGCTCATGTTTCTTGGCCCAAGAAAGTCTATTTTTCTTCATGGTGTCCTTTAGTAGTGGTTTCTTTGCAGCAATTCGACCACGAAGGCCTGATTCACGCAGTCTCCAATGAACAGTTGATGTTGAGATGTGTCTGTTACTTGAACTCTGTGAAGCATTTATTTGGGCTGCAATTGCTGAGGCTGGTAACTCTAAATGAACTTATCCCTCTGCAGCAGAGTTAACTCTGGGTCTTCCTTTCCTGTGGCAGTCCTCATGAGAGCCAGTTTCATCATAGCGCTTGATGGTTTTTGTGACTGCACTTGAAGAAACTTTTAAAGTTCTTGAAATTAATATGGAGATGGTCCCTCCTTTGCTGCTATAACAGCCTCCACTCGTCTGGGAAGACTTGCTTCCATTCAGCTAGCATTACTGAGGTCGGGCACTGATGTTGGGTGACTAGGTCTGGCTCGCAGTCACTGTTCAAATTCATCTAAAAGGTGTTTGATGGGGTTGAGGTCAGGGCTCTGTGCAGGCCAGTCAAGTTCTTCCACATCTTGACAAACAATTTCTGGATGGACCTCGCTTTGTGCACGGGGGGATTGACATGCTGAAACAGGAAAGGGCCTTCCCCAAACCGGGGGAGCTCTACTGCAGCAGGGCAGAAATTTGACTAAATGACTTGTTGGAAAGGTGGCATCCTATGACGACGCCACGATGAAAGTCACTGTGCTCTTCAGTAAGGCCATTCTACTGCCAATTTTTGTGTATGGAGATTGCGTGGCAGTGTGCTCGATTTTATACACCTGTCAGCAACGTGTGTGGCTGAAATAGCCAAATCCACTAATTCGGAAGGGTGTCCACATACTTTTTAATTTATAGAGTATGTATTCTTCTTTCTTTCCCTTTCTCTTTCTCTCACTCTCCGCCTCTCTCTCACTCCCTTTCTCCCCATCTGTCTTTTCGCTCCAATGATCTTTGGGTGGATCAATATTTCTGTAAGCAGACAAGAGTAGAATAAATATGTATGTGATAGGTCAAACCAGGGGATCAGCTGTGTATATACAGAGCTATGGCCTAATATTGGGAGCCTCAGGGCTCGAAACGTCTACTGTGCTCACTGGTCATGTATCTATCTGTTGCAGAAGGGATTGAGTCATGTATATGAATGTAAAGTCTGTTTCTTTGTTTGTATCATTCAGAGAGGTACATGTAGACTGATGGGCTATCTCAGTGTGATCACAATACTCAGGGTGACCACAATACTCAGTGTGATCACAATACTCAGTGTGACCACAATACTCCAGTCCAGCAGTTTAGGAGAAATACACACACTTGTTATTTTCTATAGCTACTAGAACCCCCTTTACACACACTCACTAACACATAAATCACACACACATTCACCCACAATCACCCAGACACGCACACACCATCCCAGGGGATAACAGTATACTGTAAGTTTGTAGACCAATCCTTTTCAAAGGGGTTCAACATCTCCCTTGGTAGCCAGGGCAGACTGACAGCCCTCCACAGATCTTTCTCTAATGAGAGATTCACGGTCAGCAGACAGGCAGAGAGAATGCAACGAACAGCAGAAACTAACAGAGTATAGTTTGATGCACTCACTACTTTCTACCTGTACTGTCTCTGCATGCTGGCTCAGCATTTGTTCGTAGCTGATACCCTATAAGGACTTCCTCTTGGGAAACTGCACTGTGGAAAAGTCCAATGATAGGCCTACTACTTCATAACTTTGAGCCATTGGTTCAACCTGACCCACTGCTAACCTGCTAACTGATATTTTCAGATGAAGCAAAACTATTGGTCTGAAGTACTGTGTAAAATATTGGTATGAGAAAGACTTACGTCTGTCTACTTAGAGCAGGCCACCTTCTGTACATCAGTGTCCCCACAGGCTGGTATGTCTCTATGTTGGCTGGATGCTTATAATGTTCTACCCGTAAAGTGAAACACAATCATAATCATTAATTTTCCATTAGTGTTATTTTGTTGTGCCATGAATGGATTTCACACGGCTGCCTGTAGTCCTGTGTCCTCCGGTGGAAAGGGAAGCGACTCACATTATTGGTCGGCTCTGATAACTGCTCTGTCAGCACATAGTGATAGGGGGAAATAATGGTTTTGGAAAAAACCCTCCCTCGCTTCCAAGAAAATTGACCATGGATTACATAAAATGTCTCATTGTGGCTTGTTTCGCCTCTCCTGGCCAACAGTGATGGCTATCAGGATATTTGGTTGGAAAAGTCCACACCTCAGTAAATTGAATCTCTCTTCTGTTACAAATGTCTCAAAGTAGTTCTGAATAGAACCACATAATTATAGAGTGTCACAGTCAGCAGTCAGAGGCTCCCAGAGGCAGAAGGATGCCCGTGCATGTCTGGACCACGAGGATGATCTCACTGGTAAAACTCTCTCTCCCAAGACTCTTTGCAGCACATCTGGGACACATTACTGGGTGCAACCACAAAGAATATCAAGGCCTTGTTGTGTGCATCAATATGTCGCACTCCACCCCTTGTCCCCTACCCAATCGATGCAGGTTACAAACCCCTATATCTTCTCACACACCTTCTATATTACTCCTCTCCTAGTGAGAAGAGACCATGTTGATACAAACAAAGGTAATACAGTGATAAAGGAACTGAATTTAAGATGGTGCCGTAGAACACGGCTGATGTTTTACATTCTCTCAACCAATCGTGCTATTTTGTTAGCTATTTTGTTCGTATTTTTTCTGTTTTGTGTAACTTATTTTTTTAAACTTATTGTGTACATAATGTTGCTGCTACCGTCTCTCATGACAAGAAAATAACTTCTGGACATCAGAACAGCGATTTTTCACCGCGGACTGGAAGAATAAGAAGGATATACTGCTTTCACTGGAAAAGGCACAGATCCACGCTTTTGCGTGAAGAACAGATGCAGGAAAAGGGGCCGCAGATTGGGCAGCATTCTGAGAATCTGTAGGCGAGCTAGTAAACTCCCAATGCCATCCGTTCTTCTTGCTAACGTGCAATCATTGGAAAAATAAATTGATTACCTACAATTAAGATTATCCTACCAACGGGACATTAAAAACTGTTATATCTTATGTTTCACCGAGATGTGGCTGAACGACGATACGGACAATATAGAGCTAGCGCGATTTTCCATGCACCAGCAGAACAGAGACACTTCCTCTGGTGGGGGTGTGTGTCTATTTGCCAATAACAGCTGGTGCGCAATGTCTAATATTAAATACGTTTTGAGGTATTGCTCGCCTGAGGTAGAATACCTTATGATACGCTGTAGACCACAATATCTACCAAGAGATTTCTCATCTTGTCTCTCTCCTTATTCGGGCGGTGCTCGGCGTTCGACGTCACCGGTCTTCTAGCCATCATTGATCCATTTTTCATTTTCCATTGGTTTTGTCTGGTCTTCCCACACACCTGTTTTCAATCCCATTCATTACCTGTTGTGTATTTAACCCTCTGTTTCCCCCTCATGTCTTTGTCAGAGATTGTTTTATTGTCAGTGTAGTTTCATGTTGTATAGGTGCGCGTCGGGTCCTCGTACCCAATGTTTGTTTATGTATGTACATTTTAGTGTTATGGAGCATGTTACGTGGACTTTATTAAAAGACTCCATTTTACACTCCGTTTGACTCTCCTGCACCTGACTTCCCTGCCACCTATACACCTATGCCTGACACATCTCTATTATTCGTAGCCGTGTATTTACCACCACAGACGAAGCTGGCACTAAGACCGCATCCAACCAACACTATAAGGCCATAAGCAAAGAGGAAAATGCTCATCCTGAAGTGGCGCTCCTAGGGGCCGGGGACTTTAATGCATTGCAAATTTAAATCAGTTTTACCAACTTTTTACCAGCATGTAACATGTGCAACCAGGCGAAAAAAAATTATAGACCACCTTTACTCCACACACAGAGATGCATACAAAGCTGTCCCCCCGCCCTCCATTTGGCAAATCTGATCATAATTCTATCCTCCTGGTTCCTGCAAAAACAAAGCAGGAAGTACCAGTGACTCGCTCAATACGGAAGTGGTCAGATGACGCGAATGCTACACTACAGGACTGTTTTGCTAGCACAGACAAGTGCATCGACGACATCATCCCCACAGTGACTGTACATACATACCCCAACCAGAAGCCATGGATTACATGCAACATTCGCATCGAGTTAAAGGCTTGAGCTGCCGCTATCAAGGAGCGGGAGACTAATCCGGACGCTTATAAGAAATCCCGCTATGCCGTCAGACAAACCATCAAACAAGCAAAGCGTCAATACAGGATTAAGAATGAATCCTAATACACCGACTCTGAAACTCGTCGGATGTGGCAGGGCTTGAAAACTGTTACAGACTACAAAGGGAAACACAGACGCGAGCTGCCCAGTGACGCGAGCCTACCATGCCTTTTATGCTCACTTCAAGACAAGCAACACTGAAGCATGCAAGAGAGCACCAGCTGTTCTGGATGAGTGTGTGATAATGCTCACGGTAGCCGATGTGAGCAAAATCTTTTAACAGGTCAACATTCACAAAGCCGCTGGGCCAGATGGATTACCAGGATGTGTACTCAAAGCATGCGTGGACCAACTGTCAAGTGTCATCATTGACATTTTCAACCTCTCCCTGACCGAGTCTGTAATACCTACATGTTTCAAGCAGACCACCATAGTCCCTGTGCCCAAGGAAGTGAAGGTAACCTGCCTAAATGATTACCACCCCATGGCACTCACATCGGTAGCCATGAAGTACTTTGAAATGCTGGTCATAACCCACTCCAATTCGCATTCCGCCCCAACAGATCCACAGATGATGAAATCTCAATCGCACACTACACTGCGCTTTCTCACCTGGACAAAACAAAACACCTATGTGAGAATGCTGTTCATTGACTACAGCTCAGCGTTCAACACCATAGTGCGCACGAAGCTCATCACTAAGCTAAGGACTCTGGGACTAAACCTCCCTCTGCAACGGGATCCTGGACTTCCTGACTGTCCGCCTCCAGGTGGTAAGAGTAGGCAACAACACGTCTGCTACGCTGATCCTCAACACTGGGGCACCTCAGGGGTGTGTACTTAGTCCCCTCCTGTTCTCCATGTTCACCCATAACTGCGTGGCCAAACACGACCCTAACACCATCATTAAGTTTGCTGATGATACAACTGTGGTAGGCCTGATCACCGACAATGACGAGACGGTCTATAAGGAGGAGGTCAGAGAACTGACAGTGTGGTGCAAGGACAACAACCTCTCCCTCAGTGTGTGCAAGACAAAGGAGCTGATAGTGGACTACAGGAAAAGGCAAGCCAAACAGAACCCCAGTAACATCGATGGGGCTGTAGTGGAGAGGGTAGAGAGTTTCAAGTTCCTTGATGTCCACATCACCAAAGAACTATCATGATCCAAACATACCAAGACAGTCAAGAAGAGGGCACGACAAAACCTTGTCCCTCTCGGGAGACTAAAAGATTTGGTATGGGTCCCCAGATCTGCATCACCGCCTGGTATGGCAACTGCTCGGCATCTGACTGTAAGGCGCTACACAGGGTAGTGCGAACGGCTCAGTACATCACTGGGGCCAAGCCATCCAGGACCTATATAGTAGGCGGTGTCAGAGGAAAGCCCATAAAATTGTCAGAGACTTCAGTCACCCAAGTTAGACTGTTTTCTCTGCTACCGCACGGCAAGCGGTACCGGAGCGCCAAGTCTAGGACCAAAAGGCCCCTTAACAGCTTCTACCCCAAAGCCATACGACTGCTGAACAATTAATAAAATAGCCACCAGACAATTTACATTGACCCCCACCTTTTGTACACTGCTGCTACTCGCTGTTTATTATCTATGCATAGTCACTTCACCCCTACCTGCATGTACAAATACCTCAACTAACCTGTACCTCTGTACACTGACTCAGTACCTGTATGTAGCGTCATTATTGTTGTTCTTATTGTGTTACTTTTTATTATTATTTTTTACATTAGTCTACTTGGAAAATATTTTCCTAACTCTTCTTGAACTGCATTGTTGGTTAAGGGCTTGTAAGTAAGCATTTCACTGTAAGGTCTACACTTGTTGTATTCGGCGTATGTGACAAATAAAGTTTGGTTTGATTTGAATCCCACATTCACTAGACATGGCCACTCACTATTCACTATATTTCTCAGAAACAGAGACAGACAGACAGAGAGTGAGTGACAATCACAAAGATAGAGAGAGACAGGTCTGGATGCTGGGACAGCCAGCAGGTATCTGAGGGACAGGGGATCGAGCTGGGAGAAACATGACATCAAAGCAGCCAGTATCAATGATGCCTATCGATTCCTCTGCTTCCTCCTGGGGATGCTTCCATCAACGGAGCTCAGCTTTTGAGGGATTTAACATTCGGCTTTAATCTTTATTTGATATAGTGTATACAGTATATCTAGTGTATGTACTTTTCAATTCAATCTGTATACTATTAGGTTATATTTAGAATTCTGTGTTTTGGTTTCTGGGCAAAAATGAAAACTACTTCAACATAAAAGGGTAAGATTTTCCGTTGAGCAAAAGAGGAACTAACCGGAGGCTCTGTCAAGTGTTATCATTTCATTAGAATGTTTTATGCTAGAGCGAGCTAATCAAACAAAATTCCGTCTGCCAAGATAAGGTAACCTCATTCGTATTCACTGCCTAGTCTTCACTCCTGGGAGATGACAGAAAATGGAATCAGATTTGAGTGAAATACCCTGGGAGAGTTTGGCAGCACTGTCACTAACTGTCTCTTTGTTTATTCACCGGTGAATCCTTTCGGCTAAGTAGGGGGTCTTAAAATGAAACAGTAGCTCAACATCAAGGGGACGAAAAGGTACAGTCTGAAATATATTGAGGGAAAAATTATGGATTCTTTATGATCAAACTGCAACACCTATGAGTTGACCCTTTCGTACACCTTGAGGTATAGAGCACAAAAGCCAATTGCTGGACCTTTCTGACAAAGAGCAACTTTCAACTGCTGTCCCACCTGGACGATTCTGACTGGGATACTGGGATTATGTAACGGAAGTTAACAACGGCATGGTCGGCATGAAAGGCCTCGTTAGATATGGTTGAGGTATGTGCATTAAGAGTTTATAGTGATGTGGGGGGGGGTTTTCCTCATGGAAGCATTTCCAATGACTATCAATCCTTCTATTCTATAGTTTGGAGGGTCTGAACACATCCCGAACACCAATATGCAGGGACAACTTAGCTAAAAAGACATACATTACACATGTCTATGCTAAGGACATAGCAGCTGCAGATAGGTCCACTAAGGTAATAATAATATCCTGTATAGCATATGATGTTCGTGCATCACTCAATGTTGGTCATCCAGACTTGAGAATACAGGTTTTAAAACTGTGAGCAAGTCTGATGCTTCAACAAATAATCAGCCCTTCTTACTGAAGTCCAACTGTGATTTTCATTGATTTTGAAAGCTAGCCAAAACATTCATGAAAGCAACTACCGAATGTAAAGGATCCCGATCCTGGGTCTATCCTAAGGACCTATCAGTGGTGAACGGATGGATGGAGCAGACAGAGACAGACCACAGTGGACTAAGTGTGGTTCTACAGGGACTGTTCGACTACAGCATGTAGGAAGGGGTTCAACAGCAGCGAGCAGACTGGGTTGGACAGCAGCCGGGTCCCCCTGCCACTTCTTTCCAATCATTCAGCCTATCCATCACAGCTCTGTGGTGATTGCCAGGGATACTGTTTTTCTAGAAGTGATTAGCACAGCTGTGGCTGGACTCCCACTGTGTCAGGACGGAGACACACGCTCGCGCGCACACACGCGCACGCACACACAGACAGAAACACACAGCTACCTCTCCGGAGCAGAGTGGGACTCCCAAGGAGGGAAGAGGAAGATAATGAAAGGTGGAACGTTTAGGCCAGCTGAACGACGAAGTGAATGGGCCTGCAGCTCAAAGCCACATTGGTGGGGTCTAACACAGAGCACATAGAGGGTACGTACATCATTTTTAATCGTTGTGTAGCCAGTATTCTACCCCAGACTGTAAGTCAACCCAGCGTCCTTGAATACAGCAGTGTAGCAGCTGCACAGAGGTGATATTGTCATTAGTTGTGAAGAATAAGTAGATAAACACACACAGGACAGGAGTTACTTTGTTACATTATAGACACCTCCATTTGACAAATGAAAGGAGGCAGTGATAAAACAGCCAATACCCCTACAGATTAACCCTGACATTGCATGGAACCAGGCATCTACACATAAACCATTACACAACACTCCACACAAGGCACAATAAACAGTTAAAATACAAGATTAAACACACAAAATCCAGGATAAGTCCATAAATAGCATTCACATAGTTGGATCCCCTGCCTACAGTTGCCCAAAAAGCACTAATAACACATCGCATTTCTCCGCAGGAAATTCTGCAGCTTTAAAAACCAGACAAACACATTTCTCTTTCTATTCAGACTATGGAATCTGTTTGGGGGCCTGTGCCTACAGTACGCCTCCCTCCATTTCTTCAGAGCTCCATCTCCAGCTGCCAAGCGGAGATAACAAAAGCACTGGATCCTGAGGAGGATGGCAGATGGCAGGATGGCGCTGTGGCAGAGCCAATGGGCTGTCATCCACCGTACGACCTCATTACCATAACAAAGTGTGCTTATCACACAGGGTTTCATTCGCATTACAAAAACCTCTCCATCCATCCGCCATCTGAAAAAAAAGGGGCGTAAGATCTTCTGGGTGTAAATATTTTTCATTTCACTATGCTAGTTGAAAAACGTTTGATTTTAGACAGCTTGACAGATACGAAAGGAAAAGGTAAACTAAGGTAATGCAGTTCTGTGAAGACACTAAGGACAGCTTGGCTTGCTTACTTGAGATACTTGATTCCACATTCGTTCATATGCCAACTACTAAAAACATTTCTATCACTAGGTGAAAAGGGTCAATATCAGGGAAATCTAGAAAATTACACTGTAGGATTTTAAATAAATTTATTTGCAAATTATGGTGGAAAATAAGTATTTGGTCACCTACAAACAAGCAAGATTTCTGGCTCTCACAGACCTGTAACAGCTTCTTTAAAGGGCTCCTCTATCCTCCACTCGTTACCTGTATTAATGGCACCTGTTTGAACTTGTTATCAGTATAAAAGACACCTGTCCACAACCTCAAACAGTCACACTCCAAACTCCACTATATCCAAGACCAAAGAGCTGTCAAAGGACACCAGAAACAAAATTGTAGACCTGCACCAGGCTGTGAAGACTGAATCTGCAATAGGTAAGCAGCTTGGTTTGAAGAAATCAACTGTGGGAGCAATTATTAGGAAATGGAAGACATACAAGATCACTGATAATCTCCCTCGATCTGGGGCTCCACGCAAGATCTCACTCCGTGGGTCAAAATGATCACAAGAACGGTGAGCAAAAATCCCAGAACCACACAGGGGGACCTAGTGAATGACCTGCAGAGAGCTGGGACCAAAGTAACAAAGCCTACCGTCAGTAACACACTACGCCGCCAGGGACTCAAATCCTGCAGTGCCAGACGTGTCCCCCTGCTTAAGCCAGTACATGTCCAGGCCCGTCTGAAGTTTACTAGAGAGCATTTGGATGATCCAGAAGAAGATTGGGAGAATGTCATATGGGCAGATGAAACCAAAATAGAACTTTTTGGTAAAAACTCAACTCGTCGTGTTTGGAGGACAAAGAATGCTGAGTTGCATCCAAAGAACACCATACCTACTGTGAAGCATGGGGGAAGAAACATCATGCTTTGGGGCTGTTCTTCTGCAAAGGGACCAGGACGACTGATCCGTGTAAAGAAAATAATGAATGGGGCTATGTATCGTGAGATTTTGAGTGAAAACCTCCTTCCATCAGCAAGGGCATTGAAGATGAAACGTGGCTGGGTCTTTCAGCATGACAATGATCCCAAACACACCGCCCAGGCAACAAAGGAGGGACTACGTAAGAAGCATTTCAAGGTCCTGGAGTGGCCTAGCCAGTCTCCAGATCTCAACCCCATAGAACATCTTTGGAGGAAGTTGAAAGTCTGTGTTGCCCAGCAACAGCCCCAAAACATCACTGCTCTAGAGGAGATCTGCATGGAGGAATGGGCCAAAATACCAGCAACAGTGTGTGAAAACCTTGTGAAGACTTACATAAAATGTTTGACCTCTGTCATTGCCAACAAAGGGTATATAACAAAGTATTGAGATAAACTTTTGGTATTGACCAAATATTTATTTTCCACCATAATTTGCAAATAAATTCATAAAAAATCCTACAATATGATTTTCTGGATTTTTTCTAATTTTGTCTGTCAAAGTTGAAGTGTACCTATGATGATAATTACAGGCCTCTCTCATCTTTTTAAGTGGGAGAACTTGCACAATTGGTGGCTGACTAAATACTTTTTTGCCCCACGGTATATATATATATATAAATATATATATACAGTGCCTTGCGAAAGTATTTGGCCCCCTTGAACTTGGCGACCTTTTGCCACATTTCAGGCTTCAAACATAACGATATAAAACTGTATTTTTTTGTGAAGAATCAACAATAAGTGGGACACAATCATGAAGTGGAACGACATTTATTGGATATTTCAAACTTTTTTAACAAATCATAAACGGAAAAATTGGGCGTGCAAAATTATTCAGCCCCCTTAAGTTAATACTTTGTAGCGCCACCTTTTGCTGCGATTACAGCTGTAAGTCACTTGGGCTATGTCTCTATCAGTTTTGCACACTGCATCTTGAGACACTGCCCGCTTAAACCAAAAGCCAGTCGCACCAATGTGTTGGAGGAAACACCGTACAACTGGCCACAAGGAGTCGCTAGCACGCGATGGGACAAGGACATCCTTATCAGCCAAACCCTCCCCTAACCCGAACGGCGGGCAAATTGTGCACCACCTCATGGTTCTCCCGATCACGGCCAGCTGCGACACGGATCTGTAGTGACGCCTCTAGCACTGCGATGCAGTGTCTTAGACCACTGTGCCACTCGGAAGGCCCACTACCCACTTCATTCATGATGAGAAAACTAACTGGAACAAGCTAGCTAGTCAAGTTGCTAGTTAGCTAGCTAGCAGCAAAAGCCTCTCGGTGGATACTGCAGTATACCCAAGTGGCATCAGGAGCCACTGCTTGCACACGCGTTGCAACTCCACTATGTCTCCCTGTCATGGCTTTTGCGCAATCAGTATAGATACCAACACATCTTGACCAGTACTTAAAAAATATCCTCCCATGCTGTCCAGGTTTCTGGTGGTTTGCAAGAGAGAATGTCTTCTTTAAATGACCCTATTAAAAGAAAAGGATATACACCAGGAGCTGTGCCAGGGCCTCCACGTCTGTTGAGAGCATCCTGACCGGTTGAGAGCATCCTGACCGATTGCATCACTGCCTGGTACGGCAATTGCTCGGCCTCCAACCGCAAGGCACTTCAGAGGGTAGTGTGTACGGCCCAGTACATCACTGGGGCAAAGCTGCCTGCCATCCAGGACCTCTACACCAGGCAGTGTAATTGTTTCAGAACATCTCCTGCCATGTCACTGATGCGTCGTGAAACAGTTTGATAAAGTCATTGTCTGTATAGTTTTTTTGGCCTTGTCCCCCAGCATTGTCCCAGCCATATCTGCGGCAGCAGGAATAATTAAGTCCTCCACAATAGTATGGGGCTTGCCTGTCCTAGCCACTCGGTAGCTCACCATATAAGACGCTTCTAGCCCCTTCTATTAATGGTATCTGTTGCTTGTATAGATGTCTTACTACTCGAAAGTCGTGGCTTATATTTCAACTTGTCATGTTTAGGTTCTAAATGTCTGTGAAAGAGTGAAGGTTTCCCACGAGAGAGTAACGGCTAATGTGATTGGATGTTCATTTTTTGACTAGGCTACCATTATTTGTGTGCCGACTTCCGCCGAAGTTGGCTCTCCTGCCAATTCGGGCGGTGCTCGGCGGTCGTCGTCACCGTCCTATTAGCCACTACCGATCCCTTTTTTGTGTATCTGTTGGTTTTGTCTAATTGGTTTCACCTGTGTGTTGTTTAGTTAATTAGTGTCTGTATTTAATGTAGGTTGTCCCGCCCTTGTTTTGTGCGGGATTGTTTATTTTGTCATTTCGTTTTGTCTGTGTTTGCTGTTTGTTATTCTCCGGTTAGTCTTTATCCTGTGTTGGATATATTCACCGGAGAAAAAACTTTATATCGCTATCTGCTCTCTGCGCCTGATTCCACCCACCTTGATTAGACGTGACAGAATCCCGCACCACCCATGGAATCAGCAGGAGCAGCAGCGTCTCCTCTCCCATCGATGGAAGAAAGGATCCTCCATCATACCAGCATGCTTCACCGGATTGGTTCTGCTATGGACCAAATGATGGAGAGAATGGATCGATGGGAGAGGAGTGGCCTCCCCACATCATCTCTACCAACCCCTTCTCCAGCACCTCCTGTTTCTGCGACCACATCTGGCTCTGGGGCTCTTCGGCTGACACTCCCACACCCCCACCGCAGTTTGACGGATCGGCGGCTGGGTGCCAGGGTTTCCTCCTTCAGCTGGAACTATACCTGGCTACCGTGCGTCCTGCTCCCTCTGGAGAGGAGAGCGTGTGCGCCCTCGTCTCCTGCTTGACTGGGCGAGCCCTCGAGTGGGCTAACGCAGTATGGAATGTTCCGGACTCGGCTAAGGATAATTACCCCAGAGTTCACCCGCCGATTTCGAGCTGTTTTTGACCATCCACCCGAGGGTCGGGCGGCGGGTGAACGGCTGTTCCACCTGCGTCAGGAGACGAGGAGCGTACAGGATTTTGCCCTTGAGTTTATTTAGGACTTTGGCAGCAGGAGCAGGATGGAACGACAGGGCCTTGATTGATCATTTTAGATGTAGTCTCAGGGAGGACGTCCGCAGGGAGCTGGCATGTCGGGACACCACATTCACACTGGATGGACTTATCGATCTGGCTATCCGTCTCGACAACATGCTGGCTGCTCGCGGGCGTTCGAATCAGGTCCTGTCGTTTCCAATCCCCAGCCCCCCTGTTCCTATCCCTATGGAATTAGGAGGTACGGCTTCAAGGGGGACCGGAGGAGGAGTGTCCTCCTGCACCAGTTGTGGTCGACGAGGGCACACGTCCGACCGGTGCTGGAGGAACTCGTCTAGGAGTTGGGAGGACAGGCGGAACACTGCTCGATCACCCCAGGTGAGTAAGCACCAAACTCATTCAGAGCTTCCTGTCGGTCATGTGTTTGTATTGATTTCTTTCCCTGGTTTTTCCCCATCTCTACAGCATAAGGCGCTAGTCGATTCAGGCGCAGCTGGGAATTTTATGGATCGTGGGCTTGCGTTAAGGCTAGGGATTCCCCTGGTGTCGTTAGATCGACCTTTCCCCGTGCACTCCTTAGATAGCCGACCATTAGGGTCAGGAGTAATTAGGGAGGCTACGGTGCTGCTGGACATGGTAACGCAGGGTGATCCTAAGGAGCAGATTAGCCTGTTCCTTATAGATTCACCTGCGTTTCCAGTGGTGTTGGGGGTTCCCTGGTTAGCTCAACACAACCCGGTGATTTTCTGGCGACAGGGGGCTCTTAAGGGGTGGTCAGAGGAGTGTTCAAGTAGGTGCATAGGAGTTGCCATTGGTGCGACTACGGTGGAGAGTCCAGACCAAGTTTCCATCGTGCGCATTCCCTCTGATTATGCCGATTTGGCTATCGCTTTCAGTAAAGGGAAGGCGACCCAATTACCACCTCATCGTCGAGAGGACTGTGCGATAAACCTTCTGGAAAACGCTGCACTTCCTAGGAGTCACGTGTATCCATTGTCCCAGGAGGAGACAGTTGCGATGGAAACATATGTTTCCGAATCGCTGGGACAGGGGTACATTCAGCCTTCCATATCACCCGTCTCCTCAAGCTTCTTTTTTGTGAAGAAGAAGGATGGAGGTCTGCGTCCGTGTATTGATTATAGAGGTCTAAATTCCATCACAGTGGGGTTTAGTTACCCACTACCTCTCATCGCTACGGCAATGGAATCATTTCACGGGGCGCAATTCTTCACAAAACTGGACCTGAGGAGCGCGTATAATCTGGTACGTATCCGGGAAGGAGATGAGTGGAAAACCGCATTTAGTACTACTTCTGGTCATTATGAGTACTGCGTCATGCCATACGGGTTGAAGAATGCTCCAGCCGTTTTTCAATCTTTCGTAGATGAGATTCTCCGAGACCTGCTCGGGCAGGGAGTGGTAGTGTACATTGATGACATCTTGATCTATTCTGCCACACGCGCGGAGCATGTGTCTCTGGTGCGTAAGGTACTTGGGCGACTACTGGAGCATGACCTGTATTGCAAGGCGGAGAAATGTGAGTTTTTCAAACAGTCCGTTTCCTTCCTGGGGTATCGTATTTCCACCTCCGGGGTGGTGATGGAGGATGATCGCATTACAGCCGTGCGTAATTGGCCGACTCCACCACGGTAAAAGAAGTGCAGCGGTTTTTAGGGTTTGCCAATTACTACCGGAGGTTTATCCGGGGTTTTGGTCAGGTGGCTGCTCCCATCACCTCACTGCTGAAGGGAGGACCGGTGCGCTTGCGCTGGTCAGCAGAGGCGGGCAGAGCTTTCAGTCGTCTGAAGGAGCTGTTCACCAATGCGCCCATGTTGGCGCATCCGGACCCCTCTTTAGCGTTCATAGTGGAGGTGGATGCGTCCGAGGCTGGGGTTGGAGCCGTGCTGTCCCAACGCTCGGGCGTGCCATCCAAACTCCGCCCGTGTGCTTTCTTTTTGAGCAAGCTCAGCCCAGCGGAGCGAAACTATGATGTGGGGGACCGGGAGTTGTTAGCTGTAGTCAAGGCTCTGAAGGTGTGGAGACATTGGCTTGAGGGGGCTAAATACCCTTTTCTCATCTGGACTGACCATCGTAATCTCGAGTACATCCGGGCAGCTAAGAGACTAAATCCACGTCTGGCTAGATGGGCCATGTTTTTTACTAGGTTCCAGTTTACCCTCACATATCGGCCAGGCTCCCAAAACACTAAAGCTGACGCACTGTCTCACCTCTATGATACCGAGGAACGGTCAGTAGAGCCAACTCCCATCATTCCACCGTCATGTCTCGTGGCACCGGTGATATGGGAGGTGGATGCTGAGATAGAGAGGGCCTCACGGTCAGAGCCGGCTCCTCCTAACTGTCCAGTTGGGACCAAGTACGTGCCGAGGGTGGTCCGGGACAAGCTGATTAGGTGGGCCATACTCTTCCCTCCTCGGGTCATCCTGGTATCAAGAGGACAGTGCAGAGTCTGAGAGGGAGATACTGGTGGCCCACACTGGCTAAAGACGTGAGATTTTATGTCTCCTCCTGCTCAGTGTGTGCTCAGAGCAAGGCTCCTCGGCACCTGCCTAGAGGGAAATTACAACCTCTCCCTGTTCCACAACGGCCGTGGACACATTTATCGGTGGATTTTCTTACCGACCTTCCCCCGTCCCAGGGAAGTACTACGATCCTGGTCGTTGTGGATCGGTTTTCTAAGTCCTGTCGTCTCATTCCGTTGCCCGGTCTTCCTACGGCCCTGCAGACTGCTGAGGCTTTGTTTACCCATGTCTTCCGGCACTATGGGGTGCCTGAGGATATCGTCTCTGATCGGGGTCCCCAATTCACGTCAAGAGTGTGGAGGGCGTTTATGGAGAGACTGGGGGTCTCGGTTAGCTTAACCTCAGGTTTTCACCCCGAGAGTAATGGGCAGGTGGAGCGCGTTAATCAGGACGTAGGCAGGTTTCTGCGGTCCTATTGTCGGGACCGGCCTGGTGAGTGGGCAAGGTATGTTCCATGGGCCGAACTAGCCCAGAACTCCTTACGCCACTCCTCTACTAACTTGTCTCCTTTTGAGTGTGTGTTAGGTTACCAGCCGGTCCTGGCTCCATGGCATTAGAGTCAGACCGAGGCTCCTGCAGTGGAGGAATGGGTACAGCGCTCCAAGGACACCTGGAAAGCCGTTCAGGACTCATTACGGTTAACGGGAGAACGGCAGAAGAGGAGCGCTGACCAGCACCGCAGTGAGACCCCCGTGTTTGCACCGGGGGACAGGGTCTGGCTCTCGACCCGAAACCTGTCTCTCCGCCTGCCCTGTCGGAAGCTGGGGCCGCAGTGTGTAGGGCCGTTCAAAGTCCTGAGGAGAATAAACGAGGTGTGTTATAGGTTACAACTTCCTAGGTATTACCGTATTAACCCCTCGTTTCATGTGTCTCTCCTTAGGCCGGTGGTGGCTGGTCCCCTGCAAGAAGGTGAGGTGCCTGAGGTCCCTCAGCTCCCTCTGGACATCTAGGGGTCCCCGGCGTATACAGTTCGAGGCATTCTAGATTCGAGACGCCGGGTGGGGGGCCTACAGTACCTCGTGGACTGGGAGGGGTACGGTCCGGAGGAGAGATGCTGGGTTCCGGTGAGGGATATTTTGGACCCTTCCCTCCTGAGAGATTTCTACCGCCTCCACCCGGATCGCCCAGCACCTCGTCCTCCGGGTCGTCCTCGAGGACCACTGTGCCACTCGGGAGGCCCACTACCCACTTCATTCATGATGAGAAAACTAACTGGAACAAGCTAGCTAGTCAAGTTGCTAGTTAGCTAGCTAGCAGCAAAAGCCTCTCGGTGGATACTGCAGTATACCCAAGTGGCATCAGGAGCCACTGCTTGCACGCGCATTGCAACTCCACTATGTCTCCCTGTCATGGCTTTTGCGCCATCAGTATAGATACCAACACATCTTGACCAGTACTTAAAAAATATCCTCTCATGTTGTTCAGGTTTCTAGTGGTTTCTTCCTTAATTGACCCCCCATAAACGTAACGGCCACTGCTTGCACGAGCGTTACCACTCCACTACGTCTCTCTGTCATGGCTTTTGCGCCATCAGTACAGATACCAACACATCTTGACCAGTACTTTTAAAATATCCTCCCATGCTGTCCAGGTTTCTGGTGGTTTGCATGAGAGAATGTCTTCTTTAAATGACCCTATTAACCTCTTACACTTATGGTGGCGCTATTTCATTTTTGGAAGAAAAACGTTCCCGTTTTAAACAAGATATTTTGTCACAAAAAGATGCTCGACTATGCATGTAATTGCTACTGTTCGAAAGAAAACACTCTGACGTGTCCAGAAATACAAATATGTTCTCTGTGCGTGCCCTTTAACGTGAGCTTCAGGCAAAACCAAGATGACTTGGCATCCAGGAAATGACAAGGATTTTTGAGGCTCTGTCTTTCATGATCTCCTTATATGGCTGTGAACGCAAGAGGAATGAGTCTGCCCTTTCTGTCGTTTCCCCAAGGTGTCTGCAGCATTGTGACGTATTTGTAGGCAGATCGTTGGAAGATTGACCATAAGAGACCACATTTACCACGTGTCCGCCCGGTGTCCTGCGCCGAAATTGGTGCGCAAAAGTCACCTGCCAGTATTTTTCCATGGGGCACAGAGAGAGAAGCAAGCTTCCACGAACTGCATGTCAATGAAGAGATATGTGAAAAAACACCTTGAGGATTGATTCCAAACAACGTTTGCCATGTTTCGTCGATATTATGTAGTTAATCCGGAAAAAGTTTCACGTTGTAGGTGACTGCATTTTCGGTTCGTTTCGGTAGCCAGGCGCAATGTAGAAAACGGAACGATTTCTCCTACACACAGACGCTTTCAGGAAACACTGCGCATTTGGTATGTGGCTGGGAGTCTCCTCATTGAAAACATCAGAAGCTCTTCAAAGGTAAATGATTTTATTTATTTGGTTATCTGGCTTTTGTGAAAATGTTGCGTGCTACATGCTACACAAAATGCTATGCTAGCTTTGCATACTCTTACACAAATTAGTCAATTTCTATGGTTCAAAAGCATATTTTGAAAATCTGAGATGACAGTGTTGTTAAGAAAAGGCTAAGCTTGAGAGCAAACGCATTATTTTAATTTTATTTGCGATTTTCAGAAATCGTTAACGTTGCGTTATGCTAATGAGCCTGAGGCTTAGTCACAAACCCGGATCCGGTTTGGGGAGTTTCAAGAAGTTAAAAGAAAAGGATATACACCAGGAGCTGTGCCAGGGCCTCCACGTCTGTTGAGAGCATCCTGACCGGTTGAGAGCATCCTGACCGATTGCATCACTGCCTGGTACGGCAATTGCTCGGCCTCCAACCGCAAGGCACTTCAGAGGGTAGTGTGTACGGCCCAGTACATCACTGGGGCAAAGCTGCCTGCCATCCAGGACCTCTACACCAGGCAGTGTAATTGTTTCAGAACATCTCCTGCCATGTCACTGATGCGTCGTGAAACAGTTTGATAAAGTCATTGTCTGTATAGTTTTTTTGGCCTTGTCCCCCAGCATTGTCCCAGCCATATCTGCGGCAGCAGGAATAATTAAGTCCTCCACAATAGTATGGGGCTTGCCTGTCCTAGCCACTCGGTAGCTCACCATATAAGACGCTTCTAGCCCCTTCTATTAATGGTATCTGTTGATTGTATAGATGTCTTACTACTCGAAAGTCGTGGCTTATATTTCAACTTGTCATGTTTAGGTTCTAAATGTCTGTGAAAGAGTGAAGGTTTCCCACGAGAGAGTAACGGCTAATGTGATTGGATGTTCATTTTTTGACTAGGCTACCATTATTTGTGTCACGACTTCCGCCGAAGTTGGCTCTCCTGCCCATTCGGGCAGTGCTCGGCGGTCGTCGTCACCGTCCTATTAGCCACTACCGATCCCTTTTTCGTGTATCTGTTGGTTTTGTCTAATTGGTTTCACCTGTGTGTTGTTTAGTTAATTAGTGTCTGTATTTAATGTAGGTTGTCCCGCCCTTGTTTTGTGCGGGATTGTTTATTTTGTCATTTCGTTTTGTCTGTCGGTGTTTGCTGTTTGTTATTCTCCGTTTAGTCTTTATCCTATGTTGGATATTTCACCCTGTCTGTATTTGGGTTGACAGTTGTTTGTTTTTGTTCACCGGAGAATAAACTTTATATCGCTATCTGCTCTCTGCGCCTGATTCCACCCACCTTGATTAGACGTGACAATTTGACCTTGTGTTGTTATTTTGCTGAACACTAGATGGTTGAATTTTAATTCTGGCAGTGAAACAAGGCTACTAAGGTGACTGACAAATAAAACTTACCCAAATGTATAGCCTCGTTGGAAAATATATTAATGTACTGTTTAAAAAGGTAAAGAAATTATTATTTAATCTCATGGATGACCAATTGGAAACATGAAAAAAATAAAAATAATATATATATATATATATATATATATATATATTAAATGTGACGGCATTGCGCGGGAATACCTGTTCTAGAGAATAGAGCCCATTTTGGGAATAGAGCCCATTTCCCAAAATGGGCCCATTTCCCATTTTGCCTCCACTTCTGTTGAGAGCATCCTGACCGGTTGAGAGCATCCTGACCGATTGCATCACTGCCTGATATGGCAATTGCTCGGCCTCCAACCGCAAGGCACTTCAGAGGGTAGTGTGTACGTCCCAGTACATCACTGGGGCAAAGCTGCCTGCCATCCAGGACCTCTACACCAGGCAGTGTAATTGTTTCAGAACATCTCCTGCCATGTCACTGATGCGTCGTGAAACAGTTTGATAAAGTCATTGTCTGTATAGTTTTTTTGGCCTTGTCCCCCAGCATTGTCCCAGCCATATCTGCGGCAGCAGGAATAATTAAGTCCTCCACAATAGTATGGGGCTTGCCTGTCCTAGCCACTCGGTAGCTCACCATATAAGACGCTTCTAGCCCCTTCTATTAATGGTATCTGTTGATTGTATAGATGTCTTACTACTCGAAAGTCGTGGCTTATATTTCAACTTGTCATGTTTAGGTTCTAAATGTCTGTGAAAGAGTGAAGGTTTCCCACGAGAGAGTAACGGCTAATGTGATTGGATGTTCATTTTTTGACTAGGCTACCATTATTTGTGTCACGACTTCCGCCGAAGTTGGCTCTCCTGCCCATTCGGGCAGTGCTCGGCGGTCGTCGTCACCGTCCTATTAGCCACTACCGATCCCTTTTTCGTGTATCTGTTGGTTTTGTCTAATTGGTTTCACCTGTGTGTTGTTTAGTTAATTAGTGTCTGTATTTAATGTAGGTTGTCCCGCCCTTGTTTTGTGCGGGATTGTTTATTTTGTCATTTCGTTTTGTCTGTCGGTGTTTGCTGTTTGTTATTCTCCGGTTAGTCTTTATCCTGTGTTGGATATTTCACCCTGTCTGTATTTGGGTTGACCGTTGTTTGTTTTTGTTCACCGGAGAATAAACTTTATATCGCTATCTGCTCTCTGCGCCTGATTCCACCCACCTTGATTAGACGTGACAATTTGACCTTGTGTTGTTATTTTGCTGAACACTAGATGGTTGAATTTTAATTCTGGCAGTGAAACAAGGCTACTAAGGTGACTGACAAATAAAAGCTACCCAAATGTATAGCCTCGTTGGAAAATATATTAATGTACTGTTTAAAAAGGTGAAGAAATTATTATTTAATCTCACGGATGACCAATTGGAAACATGAAAAAAAAATATATATATATATATATATATATATATATATATATTAAATGTGACGGCATTGCGCGGGAATACCTGTTCTAGAGAATAGAGCCCATTTCCAATGTATACAGTGCATTCGGAAGGTATTCAGACCCCTTCCCTTTTACCACATTTTGTTACCTTACAGCCTCATTCTAAAGTCAATTAAATGAATTTCTTCCCTCATGAATCTACACACAATATCCCGTAATGACAAAGCGGAAACAGTTTTTTTTGAAATGTAGCCAAATTTATAAAAACATGTAAAACTGAAATACCTTATTTACAGAAGTATACAAACCCTTTGCTATGAGACACAAAATTGAGCTCAGGTGCATCATGTTTCCAATTGGTCACCCGTGAGATGTTTCTACAACTTGATTGGAGTCCAATGTGGTAAATTAAATTGATTGGACATGATTTGGAAAGGCACACACCTGTCTATATAAGGTCCCACAGTTTACAGTGTTTGTCAGAGCAAAAACCAAGCCATGAGGTCGAAGGAATTGTCCTTAGAGCTCCGAGACAGGATTGTGGCAAGACACAGCTCTGGGGAAGGGTACCAAAACATTTCTGCAGCATTGAAGGTCCCCAAGAACACAGTGGCCTCCATCATACTTAAATGGAAAAAGTTTGTAATCACCAAGACTCTTTCTAGAGCTGGACCTCCGGCCAAACTGAGCTATCGGAGGACATGGGCATTGATCAAGAACCCAATGGTCACTCTGACAGAGCTCCAGAGTTCCTCTGTGTAGATGGGAGGACCTTCCACAAGGACAACCATCTCTGCAGCACTCCACCAATCAGGCCTTTATGTTTGCCAAATGGCACCTAAAGGACTCTCAGACCATGAGAAACAAGATTCTGTGATCTGATGAAACCAAGATTTAACAATTTGCCCTGAATGTCAAGCGTCACGTCTGGAGGAAACCTGGCACCATCCCTACAGTGAAGCATGGTGACGGCAGCATCATGCTGTGGGGATGTTTTTTCAGCGAAAGGACTGTGAGATTAGTCAGGCTTGAGTGAAGGATGAACGGAGCAAAGTACAGAGAGATCCATGATGAAAACCTGCTCCTGAGCACTCAGGACCTCAGACTGGGGTTAAGGTACACCTTCCAACAGGACAACAACCATTAGCACACAGCCAAGACAATGCAGCAGTGGCTCGGGGACAAGTCTCTGAATGACCTTGAGTGGCCCAAACAGAGCCTGGACTTGTGCCTGATCGAACATCTCTGGAGAATCCTGAAAATAGCTGTGCAGCAACGCTCCCCATCCAACCTGACAGAACATGAGAGGATCTGTAGAGAAGAATGGCAGAAACTCCCCAAAATACATGTGTGCCAAGCTTTTTAGCGTCATACCCCAAAAGACAGAGGCTGTAATCTCTGCCAAGGGTGCTTCAATAAAGTACTGAGTAAAGGGTCTGAATACTTACTGTATGTACTGTACATATGTGAAAGTGGATTCTCGGCCCTCACTAGTATGAAAACTAAGTACAGGCACAGACTGTATGTGGAAAAGGATTTAAGACTGAGACTCTCTCCAATAAAACCCAACATTTCAGAGTTATGTGTATCCTTTCAAGCACGCCCTTCTCATTAACCTGTGGTGAATTATTCACAATGTTTGATGAACAAATAAGGTTTTATATGTAAAATGGCTAAATAAAGAGCAACATTTTTGATTATTATTATATTATTATTTGTGCCCTGGTCCTATACGAGCTCTTTGTCACTTGCCACGAGCCAGGCTGTGTCCAAATCTCACACTCATTCTTATGTTTAATAAATGTATCGTATAGTGTGTGTGTGGCAGGCTTACAATGATGGCAACAACAAAACAATTCTGAGTGGGCTGACCCTGATGCTAGAAGGGGTACGCAGCTGGAGGTTGAATGTTTGAAGGGGTACGGGACTATAACAAGTTTGTGAACCACCGCTCTAGAATATCAAAACGTGCCATATAAAAATATCCCCGGATATGGACCCTTTTCACCCAGTGTATACCAGTATTCCTATCAACCGGCTCTTTCATAAATGGTGTTTGGCCTCAGTATTTTTTAGGAGGTAGAGCAGTTAAGAGGCCGGGTGGCACGGAGTTTATGAACAGAGAAGAACAACTCACCTGCTGGACACATCTGTGTGTTACAACATGGCTAACACACTGTGGTACACTGAATTAATGAATGACTGTGGTTCTACACAGAGCTGCTGTGGTGCCAAGTCAACCACACAGCAGCGCTACCTACTACTTTACCATTAAGACCAAACCATGGTGCCAAACCATGATGGGGAAAACAGGACTAATCACACAGCCGATGATTGCTATGTCTCTCTGCCTCTGTCTGTCTCTCTGCCTCTGTCTGTCTCTCATGTGAGCTTCTACTCGTGCCCCACTTTTACCCAACACTGCCCACACAGTGCTCCAGAGGCAAACCCAATGCAGCTGTGTCAACAACAAATAGCTAGAAAATAACATGTTGGCAACAGACACAGATCAAGACAGAGACCGGAACACAGCCACAGAAGAAACGCCACACACACACACACACACACACACACACACACACACACACACACACACACACACACACACACACACACACACACACACACACACACACACACACACACACACACACACACACACACACACACACACACACACACACACACACTTGTCTACCTACCCATCATGTGGTCTCCAGTGGGAGTAGGATGGAGATTTGTAGTGCTATCAGTTCAGCTCCAGACCAGTGATCAGTCCCCCACATGTTCTCCAGATGAAGCATCCAGTGGAGATATCACACCTCATGGATAATGTCTGTGTAATGAGAGCTAATAAATATTCCCTGTGATTAGGAGGACAGAAGGTGGAGCTAGTTGAGGCACATCTGCTGTGATAGGGTGATAGGAAGACTTCAGACAACCACAATCTCTCACATCAAAGCCTGAGGAGCTCAGGGGTCTCTCCGGCAACCAGATTGCCACGGTAACATTACATTACCTACTGCTCCAGGAACCAGGGCCTAGCTACTCAGCATCTCTCTCTCTCTCACCCCCACCCTTTCCAGCTCATCTCTCTCATCATGCCCCTTCTCTCTCTCCATCTCTCTCTCCCACTCCACCGTTTTCTCTTTCTAGCTCCCCATCTCTCTCATCACCTCTTTTTCATGGTACATCATGGGGTCCTTTGATGTCTTTTTCTACCCCTGTACTGTACACTGTATGCTATATGTTCAAGTGAATTTATTTCTCTCTCTCTCTCTCTCTCTCTCTCTCTCTCTCTCTCTCTCTCTCTCTCTCTCATATTTTCCATTCTAGTCCCCTCTGGTGTTTTTTCTTCTTACTCTACCTGTCATGTCCTGTGTGATTCGCTCTTAATACCAGCACAGTCATTAGAATGTAAAGCACCTCTCCGATGCGTTGAAATAATTGACCTCCTGTGAATTTCTTAAATCTGTCATTATTGCAATCGGATGGTAAGTATATTAAAACGTAGACAGACATTTGGAGAAGAGGGGTTTAGAGTTGGTCTATGTGGCAGTAGTGCTGGATCGGGTGGAGGATCTGCCTGCCAGAGAGACAGAGACAGCAGTGACTGATCAGGGATTTTGGGAAGGCAGGGTAGACTAAAGAGGCTTACAGGGTCATCATGTCAGCACCTCAGGCCACGCTAAAAGACACACTCCTCATGGCTAGGGTCAGGATTTCAGGAATTTGTTGTTGTACATACATGCAGCTTTTCATAAAGCCTGATTACGTTTCACTTTCCAATAACCTGCTTCAGTAATTCGACATTCAACATAGCATTTGGACCCATGAAAAACTTGATGAAAATAGAACTGAAAGAGGAGGACCTATTTGTTTGTGGACAATAGTCACAGGAACCCAAAGTTGGTGAGGGCTATGTAGGAATCTCCTTACAGTAGGTAGGTAGCCTAGTGGTTAAGAGTGATGGGCCAGTAACCAAAAGGTTGCTATTTTGAATCCCTGAATATTTAGACCATTAAACGAATCTCTCAAGGCAAATAACCACCACAGTGACGTATAGAGTGAAATAAAGTTATCATTGTACAACCTTAGAAAGAAGGTTTCCAAAAGGGTTCTTCGGCTGTCCCCATAGCAGAACCCTTTTTGGTTCCAGGTAGAACCCAGGGTTCCACCTGTGTTCTTCAAAGGTTTCTCCTATGCGAACAGTCGAATAACCTTTTTATGTTCTAGATAGCACTTTTTTTCCTAAGAGTGTAGTAGCATGTGCGGATATTTGCTACAGTACACAACATGTTTGAGAGGTCTTGTTCTGCGTTTGTGATTGAATGTCAGTGACACTTTATAGGCCTAATTCAGGACAACGTTTCTGTTCCTTTTACTGGCCTTTTACCGACTCCCAATCCAATGGGAGAGGAGGAATAATCTGTGTGTGTGTGTGTGTGTGTGTGTGTGTGTGTGTGTGTGTGTGTGCGTGCGTGCGTGCGTGTTGCGTGCGTGTGTCTGTATGTGTGTGTGTGCGTGCGTGTTGCGTGCGTGTGTCTGTATGTGTGTGTGTGCGTGCGTGCATGTGTGTGTGTGCGTGTGTGTGTATGTGTGTGTGCGTGCATGCGTGCGTCTCTGTGTGTGTGTATGTATGTGTGTGTGTGTGTGTGTGTGTGTGTGTGTGTGTGTGTGTGTGTGTGTGTGCGTGCGTGCGTGTGTCTGTATGTGTGTGTGTGCGTGCATGTGTGTGTGTGTGTGCGTGTGTGTATGTGTGTGTGCATGCGTGCGTGCGTCTGTGTGCGTCTCTGTGTGTGTGTATGTATGTGTGTGTGCGTGCGTGCGTGCATTTGTGTGTGTGTGCGTGTGTGTTGCGTGCGTGCGTGCGTCTGTGTGCGTCTCTGTATGTGTGTGTGTGTGTGCTATGTTAAACTAGATTACTGAGAGTGAATCACTGACAAGTGATTAAGACCTTGGATTTAGTATTTTTTTGTGAACCAAAACAGTGCAACACTGAGGTATTTTACAAGGATAAGATCATGTTTATGATGTGCTATTTCTGCTGGATGTTTTGGAGAAGAGAAACAGAACATTACAGCTCCCTGCCATAGATTGATCTAAACTTTAGGTGGCCTGTAGCTTTTCTCTGAGAGAAAGATTTTACTTTTAATTCTGTTTAAGCATGAAAACCTCTAGACAAGAAAACACGATAAAGTAAATCAGATTATGTGATGTGAATAACACTTGTAGACTCAATTTGCATCGTCTTTATTTAGAAGTTGAGGTGTGAACGTATTATTCACACTATGAAAAAGGATGTTACTAAACCCTTATATAGTAGGCGGGTGACAAAAACATTGGTAAGGAGGCTAATTGAATTACATCCCATAACGAATGATCTACTTTTCAATCTATAGACCAGATGAAAATACGCAAATCAGTTTACATGAAGGTTAATTGTTTTTTTTTTTATACATTTTGATATTTCAGGATATGATGGCGATGTGACTTTCCCAAAATGGCAATTAGACATTACCATGGAATAATACTGGAACAGAATAGTTATTTTCATCAAAGAAGTCCCTTCAAAAGAACAAAGCAACAGCTCTTTATCCTGGAGAGACAGAAAAGCTTTTGATTGTGATACAGAACAATATGAAACAACAATATACCAGGTGGTGTCAGAGGAAGGCCCTAAAAATCGGCAGACTCCAGTCACCCTAGCCATAGACTGTTCTCTCTGCTACCGCACGGCAAGTGGTACCGGGGCGTCAATTCTAGGTCCAAAAGGCTTCTTAACAGCTTCTAACCCCAAGCTATAATCAAATGGCTACTATTCACATTGTCCCCCCACCCCCATTTTTACACTGCTGCTTCTCTCTGTTTATTATCTATGCATAGTCACTTTACCTCTACCTACATGTACATATTACCTTAAGTACCTCGACTAACCTCTGCCCCCCGCACATTGACTCTGTACCGGTACCTACTGTATATAGCCTCGCTACTGTTATTTCATTGTTGCTGCTTAATTATTTGTTATTTTTACATTTTCTTATTTTTGTATTTTTTTTTTCCAGTTTATTTTAGTAAATACTTTCTTAACACTTATTTTTCATAAAACTGCAAGGTTGGTTAAGGGCTTGCAGTTTGATTTGATTTGATTTTAAATTTGTTTCAATTGCTTAATTACATTCACTACATTTCTAAGCTACAGCAAGGCATTGGTGAGAAAATTGGAGGAAACATTTGAAAGGACTGTTTCCACTGTTTCCGCTACAAAGCTAACACTAGCTAACTGCTTTTTCATTGAAATAACATGGTCGGTTAGCTGCTAGCAGATTAGAGCCTTCTGGCTAGCCTGTAACTAATGGTTGTTACATTGTGAAACAGAGCAATAGGTCTATGTACTTGTCAATTTGTTGAGACTAACATTGGTTTAGAAAATAATTTTTACTCTGTGTATATGTGTTGTGCAGTTGGCTTTGCGAGTTAGCAAGCTGATATCCCTTTGCTCAAGTTGGCGAGCTAATGATTTGAAGAGAACATGCTAACGTTAGCGCCCTGTAGAATCTAGACAAGAGGGGATGGGGAAGAGGATCAGGTGTGTAGCTGCTTCTGTCTTTCTGTTGCAGTGCCCAGAGAAGGTAGGTGCAAACTGCTACAGAGTTAAAAGGTAAGATCTCTCAGATTCTATCTTGATTAGCGAGATTTCAATGTCGGACTAATGCGAGATAGACATTGTATTGGCTTGCTAAATTGGCTTGCTATACCACCAGTATCATGACCGTGTCATTGTCATCAGCTGCAAGAGCTAAACCAATTTACTAATGTTTATTGCACCATATATCTTTTTTTCCATACGATATCTCGGGCCAGGTAGTCACTGTGCTTCTTCCTCTGCATTGCTTGCTCTTTGTGGTTTTAGGCTGGGTATATGTAATGCTTTTTGTGGTTTTAGGCTGGGTATATGTAATGCACCTTGTGGTTTTAGGCTGGGTATATGTAATGCTCTTTGTGGTTTTAGGCTGGGTATATGTAATGCAGGCTGGGTATATGTAATGCTTTGTGGTTTTAGGCTGGGTATATGTAATGCTCTTTGTGGTTTTAGGCTGGGTATATGTAATGCTTTTGTGGTTTTAGGTTTTAGGCTGGGTATATGTAATGCACTTTGTGGTTTTAGGCTGGGTATATGTAATGCTCTTTGTGGTTTTAGGCTGGGTATATGTAATGCTCTTTTGTGGTTTTAGGCTTTGTGGTTTTAGGCTGGGTATATGTAATGCTCTTTGTGGTTTTAGGCTGGGTATATGTAATGCTCTTTGTGGTTTTAGGCTGGGTATATGTAATGCTCTTTGTGGTTTTAGGCTGGGTATATGTAATGCTCTTTGTGGTTTTAGGCTGGGTATATGTAATGCTCTTTGTGGTTTTAGGCTGGGTATATGTAATGGTCTTTATGTATGGTTTTTAGGCTGGGTATATGTAATGCTCTTTGTGGTTTTAGGCTGGGTATATGTAATGCTTTGTGGTTTTAGGCTTTGTGGTTTTTAGGCTGGGTATATGTAATGCTCTTTGTGGTTTTAGGCTGGGTATATGTAATGCTCTTTGTGGTTTTTAGGCTGGGTATGTAATGCTCATGTAATGCTCTTTGTGGTTTTAGGCTGGGTATATGTAATGCTCTTTGTTTAGGTTTTAGGCTGGGTATGTAATGCATGTAATGCTCTTTGTGGTTTTAGGCTGGGTATATGTAATGCTCTTTGTGGTTTTAGGCTGGGTATATGTAATGCTCTTTGTGGTTTTAGGCTGGGTATATGTAATGCTCTTTGTGGTTTTAGGCTGGGTACATGTAATGCTCTTTGTGGTTTTAGGCTGGGTATATGTAATGCTCTTTGTGGTTTTAGGCTGGGTATATGTAATGCTCTTTTAAAGAAGATACAGTGAGGGAAAAAAGTATTTGATCCCCTGCTAATTTTGTATGTTTGCCCACTGACAAAGAAATGATCAGCCTATAATTTTAATGGTAGGTTTATTTGAACAGTGAGAGACAGAATAACAACAGAAGAATCCAGAAAAACGCATAATTTTTTTTAAATAAATTGATTTGCATTTTAATGAGGGAAATAAGTATTTGACCCCTCTGCAAAACATGACTTAATACTTGGTGGCAAAACCCGTGTTGGCAATCACAGAGGTCAGACGTTTCTTGTAGTTGGCCACCAGGTTTGCACACATCTCAGGAGGGCTTTTGTCCTACTCCTCTTTGCAGATCTTCTCCAAGTCATTAAGGTTTCGAGGCTGACGTTTGGCAACTCGAACCTTCAGCTCCTCCACAGATTTTCTATGGGATTAAGGTCTGGAGACTGGCTAGGCCACTCCAGGACCTTAATGTGCTTATAGACTGATCATTTCTTTGGCAGTGGGCTAACGTACAAAACCAGCAGGGGATCAAATACATTTTTCCCTCACTATATCATTTACTTTATTGGTCACCATAACTTTGTGTGGAGTGAGCCAAGCACGGCGCCAGTTTACATCAAACGATGAAGCCCAACATAATATCGCAGAAGGAATAGTCTTCCCGTAGAAAATATCCCTTAATAAACGATTGTTGAATTTCGTATCTAGTAGACCAATACCATTCACCTGGATATCGCTTACAATCGGAGATATTCCAAAATATGCATTATTCTGAAGTAAAGTTTTTATCCCACTAGGTATAGCTTTAATAACAGTGTATCTTTCCATAAATCCTCTCAGTGTAAATAGATTACAACTAATATTAACTAATTGGCTGACAAGGTCAATGTTTTTTGAGAACCATTTATGGTTAAATGACATCTTGTTTCTATGTAATATCGACCCATTGTTCCATATAAAACATTTATGAGGTGAAAAGTTGTGTTTATACAAGCCCAGCACATTAAAGCCTGCTTGTGAAAAGCCGGCAGTTTCAGAGTAAATTTACCCACAATATATGGACAAAATTAAAAAACGGCCACATTTCAAATGCTCAAGACAAACAAAGATAGAATTGTGACTTACTCTGTATCAAATGCTTTCTGAAAATCCCAAAATAGGATAACAGCGAAGTCATCCAATAGAACACAATACTCAACCAAGTCTAACACCAGCCTCAGATTATTAGATATATGGCACCCTTTCATAAACCCTGGTTGACATTCATCAATCAGATCATTCAAGCAAGACTTTAACCTTTTTTGCAAAGATTAAGGTTATAATTTTGTAGTCGTTATTTAGGAGTGTGATTGGATGCCAATTATCAATATTTTAAAGATCCTTGTGTGGTTTAGGTATAAGAGTAATAACCCCTTGCTTCAGAGAGGCAGGAAGTTCTTCCTTCTTTATAGCCTCCTTAAAGGTTTCAAGTAAAAATGGTGCTAATTCTTCAGAGAAGGTTTTATAAAATTCAGAAGTTAATCCATCACAACCTGGAGATTTGTTATTTTTTTAATTGAGCAACACTGTACTGGATGTCCATAATGGATAAATCTTGACAACAAGACTGATTGAACGCTTCACTAACCGAATTAACATTCTCTATAGAATCACTCAAATTGTAATCTAAGGAGTAAAGATTCTCATAAAACGTAGTGGTAAAGTCAAATAACAACTCTCTGTCCTCAGTGGTAACCCCATTAATCGTTAGTTTCCGAAGTCTGAGTTCCCCTCTCCTCTTTTCCAAATTAAAAAAGTATCTTCTGTTCTTTTCGCCTTTTTCAAGCCATTGTTTTCTGGATCTTATGAAAGATCCTCTAGCCTTTTCCTCATACAATGTATCTAGTTGATCCTGTAAATCATTCTATTTAGCTTTCTCATTAAGATCAAGACGCTCAATCTCTAGAATATCCGCAATTGTCTTAGAGAGTTCAGCTACCTCACACCTCCTTCTTATTAAAGCAAGCCGTTGTCCATAAGTAATACAGGCTGAGCGGATTTTACATTTCAGCAGTTCCAAATATTTCCCATATTCTGCATTAGATGTAGCTAACCTCCAGTAAACAGAAATTAGACTCTTAATCACATTTTTTTTTAAATCATCATGCAATAACAATGAGTCATTTAATTTCCAACAACCACCTGAGTATTTCTTACCATCATTACGGCACATTCTTACAGTCAACCATATGACTTTATGATCCATTAGGACTGCAGGTAGTATTTTTACCTCTACAGTGTTGGGCTCAAGACTAGAGGTTATCACCCATAAATCAATTCTTGATTGTAGAGAACGATCTCTATTACTCCATGTGTATTGTTTCTCTCCAGGGGTTTTAACTCTCCATATGTCAATTAAGTCTAGGCTTTGGCAGAAATTCACCAACTTGTTCACACCAATGTTAGGCCTATGGGGAAATCTATCAGTCTCATTAGAATAACCCATATTCAAATCTCCACCAACTATAATCTGTCTGGATAGATATCAGAAGACTTTTAAGAATTTCTTAAATTTCCTCTTGAAGTAGGTTATTTGGAGGACTAGAACAGTATCCATATACATTACACAACACAAATAATCCGTCCATGTGGTTGATGACCGCTACTAGCCAATGACTATTGGAGTCCATTTGAGTAAACAAAAAAGTCCCATTAAAATTGTGTGCTAAAATTGTGACCCCAGCTGAATGATTAGTCACGTGGGCCAAACACATATCACTGGCTCACTGATTTTTCCAATAATTATAGTCCTCTTTGCATGAATATGTTTCTTGAACGAATACAAGAGCTGCGTTGCAGTCCTTACAGAATAAAAATAAAGATTTTCTCTTCAACAGGTTTCGTATCCCCCTGGCATTAATTGACATAAACTTCAAGTCCATATCTTCAGAATAGAAAGAAAAATCCTATGCAATCAGAACCCTACAATCTCTATAAAAAGTTGCTTCATATATGTATTAACAGAAGTCTTGACTTGTAAACAGTAACACCATAATCCAAAACTAGAACGCTCAGTGTGCAGTGGTGAAGGAGCTCCCTTGTAAACCTACTGACAGAACAAATCACCCTGGTCATATTTATTTTCCATCGGCGAAAAAGACTCTGATTCCCCTGTAGTATCCACCCTTTCCTTGATTTCGGGCCTGTTGTACAAGACGCCACAATTTTGCCTTTGTTGCCTTGTCTGCTGCAGTCAAGTCCTCACCGAATCTAAATGCTCTCTCTTTCAGAAAGGAGCTTTCCTTTGCTTTCTTCCAAACTGCAACTCTCGCTGGGCGAAAAGCAAACTGGATGATGATCGAGCGGCTTACGATGGCATCTTGCTTCTTCCCAATACGATGAGCGACATCCACAGCCATATCCATATATCCATTGGGGAAGTCTGGTGCCACACGGTTACAGATGTCTCTTAAGAAGCGCTTCACATTCTCATCCTGGTCCTCGGGGACACCGTAAACCCGTAGCCCCGACCTTCTCCGGTATTGTTGCTCTGCTTCCGATAAGGGCTCTTGCATGTCTGCGATGGTCTTTTCCTGTGCAGTGCATTTCTCAGAAGTAGCAGTGTTTGCAAGTTTAAGCTCTTCGATACTCTTGTATGCATGATTCAGAGAGGTCTCGAGGTCAACTATTTTTGATGTCTTTTCGCGTATCATTTTCATCATCGACAATGATGACCTGTAGTTCGCGCAAAGACAATTATTTCTGTGTCTTTTGGATGCAGGACTATTGCATGGATTTTCAGCATCAGCCGAATGTCCAGAATCCTCTATTTCCTCTTCTCCCGAGGAGTCAGGTGGCGGTTTGTCTCCAATGTGTGAGTGCTCAGCTAGCAACTGCCTTCTCCTCCCTTTGCACTTTCGCACATTTTTTTCTCTCCCATTTCTCAAAGTTTCAGATCAAATTAGCGGTCAACTAAGCCTTGTTCTCTATTGTGTTTACTATAAGCCAAGTTCCGTTACATTGAAGTACGTTTGAGAGGGATAAAAGTTAAGGCAAGCTAAAATCTCGTCTGCACGCGCCGCCATCTTCCACATTTTACAGCAGCACAGGGCCTAAGGTTGGGGCATGAGGTCACCATATGGAGCCCTAGAACAATCAGCTGTTCCTATGGAAGAGTATCAACATCTCTGACGTCACAGTGTTCTGGAAGTACGCCCATGACCAATGGGGCTGCAGCATCTGCCAACTCTGCATAGAAGAGTTATATTGGATTATGTAAAGGATCATCAGCGAGTGGCTATGCATTCTATGGAAAAGAATGAACCACGTGGAAGATGTATTCCACGATGCGCTAGCGGAGGGGAACTGGCCTTCCATGGAGTGGCATTATTTTTCAAAGAACGCATAGAGCCCCGAGTTGATTATATAACCCTTTTGTACCATCGCTATAATTTAACACATTTCCCGCTAGAAATGTGCCCACTTGCCGGGAGAAATGTGTTGAACATCAACTGAAGTAGCTAGCAAGTATAGTAGATAGCGACAGCCGTTGCCGAGGTAACCAGACAAACAGACTTACTATTTTAGCTAACCGAACCATCAGTCTTAGTTTGCCATTATGCAAATCAAATTCAACAATGCCAATAATGTTCTCAATTCGACTTTCGCTTTCAAAAGCAGCTTAAACATAGAACATGTAAGAATGAACTATAGCCATTGAATTCTACCGTGCAAATATACTGTGCGTTAATTCTACCAAGCAAATATCCTGGGCGCTGGTGGTTCTATACTCATACTGAGCCTGGTTAAAGCTTTCAGTTTGGTTTAACCATACTGAGGAGCTACATGGACAAATAATGTTGCCTCATAGTCATAGGATGCCCTCCAACATGCTGATTGGGTAATCTTCTCCTTCATTAGTAGGAGATCTGACAGGGATGTGAGCATTGACACACACTATCCAATAACTGCATATTGTATTGATTTCAGGTGTAAAGGACAGTAGATGATGTGTATTCAATTGTGTCACCTTTCCTCCTATAGATGGATAGTGTGCTCCCACAGTCAGACACATACTAGGTGGGAAACCAGGGCTAAAAGGTGTGACCAGGCAAAATGAAAACAATCTTTCCTTCCCCTAGCTAGTCAGTATGTCTAGTGAGAGGTGTGGACCCAGTTGCTTGTGTTGAAAAATGACCCAGTGCTTCCACACTTACCAAGCCACCGCTTCCTCCCAGGTCCCAAAGCCCAACAGCAACATACATTCACTTACCTGGAAGAGAGGAGAGACAAGAAAATCAATGACCAGGACACTCAATTATATCCCAACTCACCGCTTCTTTGTTTTCCTTCCTGCTCTATCGCAGTAGTCAACAACACACAACACTACATCTCGACACACAGAACTATGCACTTCAGGAATATCTGTGTGGTCTCTGCCTGTGCTCTGAGAGACATATGTGCTAAATGTTTCAGTACAGAAATACCAATCAACCCACTGGGCACAGACGTCAGTTCAACGTCTAGTTTTGTTCTACATTTGGTTGAGCTGTCAATTCACGTGAATTCAATGTGAAATCAACAAAACATTTCACCATATCATTGGATTTAGGTTAAAGAATTATGAAATTCCCTTATGTTGATGACTTTTTCCAAATCCAATCAGTTTTCCACGTAGACTCAATGTTAGATACTACTCACTGTTGGAGATAGGAACACAAGCATTTAGCTACACTTGCAATAACATCTGTATGTGACCAATACAATTTGATTTGATATGATTTGATCACATGACAGTTTTGGTCGAAATGACGTGGAAACAACGTTGATTCAACCAGTTTGTGCCCAGTGGGAAGTCTCATTCATCACACTAACCACACTATAGATCAAAGCATTTACATGTTTGCCCAAGATGTAGTGTATCAATCATGTGTGAATATGCCTTTGTTCTACAGTACTGTAAAACATGACAAGGACAAGCTGGAGATGGGGAAAGAATTCCCTTGAGCCGGTTCACGCGATCCTATTTGATATTAGTGGTATTAAATGGCCACAGTATGTCATAATGTAATAATAATCAGAGCATTTACACTCAGACATGGAGGAATCAAAGACAGAGAACAAAGACAGTCTGTATAGTGGGCTATCTGACCTCCTATAGCAGCCATCTATCTCCATCCTGTATTCTGGATATCACATGAGGAATGGGGAGGTAATGACCTTCCACGGTCAACCCATTTGCACACACACACACACACACACACACACACACACACACACACACACACACACACACACACACACACACACACACACACACACACACACACACACACACACACACACACACACCATGGACCACCAAAGGTTGACAGGTAGAGAAAGTAATATTCTGACACTAATGTAAGGACACAGAAACTAGAATGCCAACCAAACAAAAAAATATCGCCATATCAAACTCAATATCAAAGGAGCATTTTGCAGTAGCATTTTTGCATTTTGCAATAGCATCATGCTTTCACTCAAATACAAAAATGATTCACAAAGATACATTCTCTCAATATCAATTGGGATGGTTTCTACTAGGATCTACTGTGGATGGAACAATTCCTTATTGACATACAACAGGCTTTGTGTCCGACTTGGTCAAAGAAGTGTTTCTTCTGCTTTTACTGTCCGGCAGTTGCAGGAGCACGTGTCCATTACCTCACAATTCCAGTATGTCGGTAATTCCAGAGCCGATTCACTAAGTACAGGGGGGCAGCACACAAATCACAGCCATTGGGAAATGGTGACTATTGTTAGCTGGTTGAAATATGGGCTATGGGACAAAGAATGAACAAAAAGTTCAAAGGGAGCGAAGATTTCCTTTTCCATTCAGTTGAGTTTTCCATTTCTACTTAATCCACCCACTCCAACACAGGCTGTGGAGCAGTTACTGACACCGCTTAATCGTTGCTCTTGATTAAAAACCTGATGTTTAGCTACAGCAATTAGCCTACTGATAAATGATGTCATTTCAATGGAGTAGTACTGTACTGTATGTTCACTAAGTGCATTAGCACGTTCAGAGTAGTGCACTATGTAGTGCATAAAGTACTGATGTGTGTAGTTGAGGTTAAATGCACTACATGAGACACATGAGATGTGAAGAAACATTGTTTAACAGTTGCGTGTTGTAATCTGATGTCTTTGAGAGAGAGAGTGAACTAGAGGTGAGGAAGAGAGAGAGAGAGCAGGGCTGATCAATAATTAACACTAGGACATGATGCTCTAACGAGCTTTAACATCGATTTAGGAGATAACACCATAACACCTGGGGTATGACTGATTGAACCTCCACACCTCATACCAAACCCCTCAACACCTGATCACTTTTTACTGTTCATCTCTCTCTCTCTTTCTCAAGTGTTTCTCTCTCTCGTTCTCTCACTCAGGTTTATTGAAATGCTGTCCTTTTTTTTGTCTTGGTAATTCTCGTCTGAACCTTCTCTATTTTCAGTCTCACTCTCTACTCTAAACAAAGCATCTCCTCTCTTCTTTCCCTTTCTTGACACATTCACCCACTCATCCTTATTCCCTGAGTGTAGCCATCGAACATCTTCCATCGTCCCCAGTCCTTTATCCACCTGCCTCTGCTCTTCTCTAGTGGTAAATGCTGAATGGTGTGGAAGCCTTCACGATAACACATCAATACATCTCCCGATGCTGTACGACGTGCGGTAAGGACCATTCCTCAGGCCATCCATCACCCCTCTCCACCCTCCCTCCTCCCCTCTCCAGTCGTCCTCCAGACAGAGTTTAATAGGGCCCATTAATCAGGGGGCCAGACTCTAATCAGCTGAGAGAGAGAGAGAGAGAGAGAGAGAGAGAGAGAGAGAGAGAGATAAATACCTCTGAGAGAATGCACTATTGGTCCTCAAATGTAATGTGCACTGCATAGGGAATAGGGTGCCATATAGGGAATAGGGTGCCAGACATATCCATACTGTAGGCAAGCAGACCTGCATGCATTATATGGGATGCCTAAAAGTTCAGTGCTGTGAAAAATATATATGTCTATTGCATTGGGGCGGCAGGGTAGCCTAGTGGTTAGAGCGTTGGACTAGTAACCGGAAAGTTGCAAGTTCAAATCCCTGAGCTGACAAGGTACAAATCTCCGAGCTGACAAGGTACAAATCTGTCATTCTGCCCCTGAACTGTTCCTAGGCCATCATTGAAAATAAGAATTTGATCTTAACTGACTTGCCTAGTTAAATAAAGGTAATAATAAATATAAAAATAAAATTGTGATTAGGCACTATTACTTCAGATTGACTCTATGGCCCTCACAATGGTGTGTGATAAATGCCCATCTGTGCAGACTAGATAATAGATGCTATGAGGCAGCTAAGCTGCTGTAACTCATCCCTCCCTGCACCTATTGAGCCTATCTGGGCCTCTTCTACAATAGGACCCTCTTAGAGGACTTATTAAAAAAGAAGACAAAGGATGGTGAGAATGACAGGTCATTGAGAGAAAGAGGATTGTTGAAACACTGAGCTGATGCAGCTCTAACAGGGGAACCCACATGGGTGATGTGGCAATGGAGAGACAATGAGCAGTAGTCTTTTTGTGTACCTTTTTGTGTTCCCACAATTGAGATGTCTCAGGCTTTTACAGCATCATCCGATACACACAGTTACAATAAGTCTGACTACAGTACAGCCGCAACAGTAGTAGTGCATTCCTCTTTGTCTACAAGGACGGATGATCGGTACAAGTATGGAGCACCCTAACATCATAGAGGCATGTACCATTTAACTTAGCAATAGGACAGTTAGGGGACAGTATTAGTCTGTGTAACTAATTTGTAAGATAAAATGGAGGATGTATACAGATGTAGGATCTTAATTTGATCACAATTTTGTTGCAGATTATTTTCCTGCCCAGCAGGAAATGCAAACGTGCAGCGTATTGAAAGTTTAAAAGGATTCTAAAGGTAGTAATTTCCACTTTAAAATGCCAGACTTGATTTGCCCTGACGAAAAATGTATCAACCCCTACGAAAAATGTTAATTACAGTCCATATAATAATTCAAATTTCCTGCTGTAGCAAACTGGCTCAAATTAATATCCTACATTTGTAGGTACGAACAAGTTAAGCATTAATTCCATTGCTCAGTGAGGTATTCATCACTGTACTGAATGAGAGAATGAGGGGGTCTGCCCTGCAGAGGTTTTAGGTTGTAGTTAATATAGTATTTATAGGACTATTTCCCTCTATACCATTTGTATTTCATGAACCTTTGACTTTTGGATGTTCTTATAGGCACTTTAGTATTGCCAGTGTAACAGTATAGCTTCCGTCCCTCTCCTCACCCCTACCTGGGCTCGAACCAGCCACACTCGAAGCAGTGTTACCCATCGCTCTACAAAAGCCGCGGCCCTTGCAGGGCAAGGGGAATAACTACTCCAAGTCTCAGAGCGAGTGACATTTGAAACGCTATTAGCGCACACCCCGCTAACTAGCTAGCCATTTCACATCAGTTACACCAGCCATTAGGCTGATAGGCTTGAAGTCATAAACAGCGCTGAGCTGCTGGCAAAACACACAAAAGTGCTGTTTGAATTAATACTTACGAGCCTGCTGCTGCCTACCATCGCTCAGTCAGACTGCTCTATCAAACATCAAATCATAGACTTAATTATAACATAATAACACACAGCAATGAGCCTTTGGTCATTAATATGGTCAAACCCAGAAACTATCATTTCGAAAACAAAATGTTTATTATTTCAGTGAAATACGGAAACGTTCCATATTTTATCTAACGGGTGGCATCCCTAAGTCTAAATATTCTTGTTACATGTTGTACAACATTCAATGTTATGTCATAATTACGTAAAGTTCTGGTAAATTAGTTCGCAATGAGCCAGGCGGCCCAAACTGTTGCATATACCCGGACTCAATTTCACCTGCTTAATATTGCCTGCGAACCTGGATCTCTTTTAGCTAAATATGCAGGTTTAGAAATATATACTTCTGTGTATTGATTATAAGAAAGGCATTGGTGTTTATGGTTAGCTACAGTCATGCAACGATTGTGCTTTTTTCACAAATGCGCTTTTGTTAAATCATCCCCCAGCATTGCATCGATTATATGCAAAGCAGGACACACTAGATAAACTTGTAATAGCATCAACCATGTGTAGTTAACTAGTGATTTTAATTGATTGATTGTTTTTTATAAGATAAGTTTAATGCTAGCTAGCAACTTACCTTGGCTTCTACTGCATTCGCATAACAGGCAGGCTCCTCGTGGAGTGCAATGAGAGGCAGGTGTTTGAGCGTTGGACTAGTTAACTGTAAGATGGCATGATTGGATCCCAGAGCTGACAAGGTAAAAACATGTTGTTCTGCCCCTGAACAAGGAAGTTCCTAGGCAGTCATTGAAAATAAGAATGTGTTCTTAACTGACTTGCTTAGTAAAATAAAGGTGTAAAAAAAAGGTGTGAAAACTTGAAATCGGCCCTAATTAATCGGCCATTCCGATTAATCGGTCGACCTCTAATTTAAATAGTAGCATTTGGATGACTGGAGCCAACCTAACCCATCCAAACGACCGTTCATGAAAAACAACAATAGAAAAAATGCTTCACACAGCAAGTCCCCATGCGAGTGTGTAGTAAAGACACACAGTTCGAAATTCAATCATTTAAACACGTCTTTCCCATTAGCCCAGGGAGTAGGTCCATAAATAGTAAATGGGACTAATGTTTCTCCCCTCATCTCATCTCCTATCCTTACTCGTATCTCATCCCTCTCTCCTGTCCTCTATAGAAAGCAGCAGGGAGGGACCTTGGGGGCAGAGAGACTAAGAGCTAACTGGTTATAATAGGCCCTGTGGCGGCTGGGGGCTTCGATGGCAGAGGGGAGGCAGGATTTAAAGCCCTGTGCTTGATTGGGGAGTGGAAGTTCCTGGTGTCTTACGTACACTTCACTTCGACAGCAGTGAAAAGGCCCTTCTCTAACTCACAGACACTTAAGAGTGAAACAAAACAAAAGCAAAGGTTAGATAAGAATATGTGTAATCATGAAACGTAAAAAAAAGCCATGAGATGATCCTTTAATTGCAGTCGTGGCCAAAAGTTCTGAGAATGACACAAATATACATTTTCACAAAGTCTGCGGCCTCAGTTTGTATGATGGTAATTTGCATATACTCCAGCATGTTATGAAGAGTGATCAGATGAATTGCAATTAATTGCAAAGTCCCTCTTTGCCATGCAAATGAACTGAATCCCCCAAAAACATGTCCACTGCATTTCAGCCCTGACACAAAAGGACCAGCTGACATCATTATCAGTGATTCTCTCGTTAACACAGGTGTGAGTGTTGACGAGGACAAGGCTGGAGATCACTCTGCCATGCTGATTGAGTTCGAATAACAGACTGGAAGCTTCAAAAGGAGGGTGGTGCTTGGAATCATTGTTCTTCCTAAGGCAATCATGGTTACCTGCAAGGAAACATGTGCCGTCATCATTGCTTTGATCAAAAAGGGCTTCACAGGCAAGGATATTGCTGCCAGTAAGATTGCACCTAAAATCAACCATTTATCGGATCATCAAGATCTTCAAGGAGAGTTGTTCAATTGTAGTGAAGAAAGTTTCAGGGCGTCCGAGAAAGTCCAGCAAGCACCAGGACCATCTCCTAAAGTTGATTCAGCTGCGGGATCTGGGCACCACCAGTACAGAGCTTGCTCAGGATTGGCAGCAGGCAGGTGTGAGTGCATCTGCACGCACAGTGAGGCGAAGACTTTTGGAGGATGGCCTGGTGTCAAGAAGGGCAGCAAAGAAGCCACTTCTCTCCAGTAAAAACACCAGGGACAGACTGATATTTGGCAAATGGTACAGGGATTGGACTGCTGAGGACTGGCGTAAAGTCATTTTCTCTGATAAATCCCCTTTCTGATTGTTTGGGGCATCCGGTAAAAAGCTTGTCCGGAAAAGACAAGGTGAGCGCTACCATCAGTCCTGTGTCATGCCAACAGTAAAGCATCCTGAGACCATTCATGTGTGGGGTTGCTTCTCAGCCAAGGGAGTGGGCTCACTCACAATTTTGCCTAAGAACACAGTCATGAATAAGAATGGTACCAACACATCCTCAGAGAGCAACTTCTCCCAACCATCCAGGAACAGTTTGGTGACAAACAATGCCTTTTCCAGCATGATGGAGCACCTTGCCATAAGTCAAAAGTGATAACTAAGTGGCTCTGGGATATTTTGGGTCCATGGCCAGGAAACTCCCCAGACCTTAATCCCATTGAGAATTTGTGGTCAATCCTCAAGAGGCGGGTGGACAAACAAAACCCCACAAATTCTGACAAACTCCAAGCATTGATTATGCAAGAATAGGCTGCCACCAGTCAGGATGTGGCCTAGAAGTTAATTGACAGTATGCCAGGGCGGATTGCAGATGTCTTGAAAAAGAAGGGTCAACACTGCAAATATTTACTCTTTGCATCAACTTCATGTAATTGTCAATAAAAGCCTTTGACACTTATGAAATGCTTGTAATTATACTTCAGTATTTGTGTCATTCTCAAAACTTTTGGCCACGACTATACACTGAATAGACAGCGGTGACAGAGGAGACAGGGGTAAGGAAAGGAAGAGCTCTAAGTGTCCCTCTTTCTCTTTCTCTCTCCATGATGATGACTAGTATGGAGAAGGGGCTGGCATACTGTAAGTTGCAACTTGGAAATTTGGTTGTGCATAAGCAGTTTTTCAATTGTTATGTCAGTCACTGCGAGTCACTCAATTAGCCCATGTCAGCAAACAAAAAATTCATTAGTAAATTAGTCTAGCCATATATCTAAACTTGTTGTAATCATGGACAAATTACCGACCGGGCAAGCAGGGCATGTGCCAAGGGGCCCTGACTTCCAGGGGGCCCCAATAGATTGTGTTAGTCACTCTTACTCAGATATCATGTTAACATAACATAAATCATGGCAAAATGTGTAGAATTGCAGGAAGGAATATTATTTTCAGGTGCCACATGCTCGTTTGCAATTTTGACCTGTTAAAGGCAGCAATTTTCTATTTTCAAACCCTCACGCCAGGATCGATTACTTATCTGTCTTATCTGAGCTTGCTTGCGCTGAGGTGAGGTGGGAGGGGTGGCGATATTTGAAGTGTGTCCTTAAAAACGTGTGCCAAAGTGACAATTTCAGGCAGGGCTGGTGGGGATATTTAAGAAAAAATTCCCCACCATTAAAACATCTGGTTTTAGTGGTAACACGATGATTGGATTTGACAGTGGAAGTACAGCCTATCCAGCCATGACGCACAGTGCTAACATGTTTACTATTACGTTTCATTTGATTAAAAACCAAGAATAACCTCACCTACTCTCAATGAAGACATCTATTTTTTTTTATCTGTGTAGGCTATTGTTATGATTTTTTAAAGCATCTTCTCCCCTCTCCTCCCTTATTTTTATGATATTAGCCAGCTCCTATTATTTTGGATGTGCATAAAAACTAGAGGTCGACAGATTATGATTGCTCAAAGCCGATGCCGATACAGATTACTGTAGGACCAAAAAAAAAATACCGATTAATCGGCCGATTTTTATATACATATACAGTTGAAGTCGGAAGTTTACATACACCTTAGCCAAATACATGTAAACTCAGTTTTTCACAATTCCTGACATTTAATCCTAGTAAAAGTTCCCTGTTTTAGGTCATTTAGGATCACCACTTTATTTTAAGAATGTGAAATGTTATTTCAGCTTTTATTTCGTTCATCACATTCCCAGTGGGTCAGAAGTTTACATACACTCAACTAGTATTTGGTAGCATTGTTTAACTTGGGCCAAATGTAACGGGTAGCCTTCCACAAACTTCCTACAATAAGTTGGGTGAATTTTGGCAGATTCCTCCTGACAGAGCTGGTGTAACTGAGTCAGGTTTGTAGGCCTCCTTGCTCGCACACGTTTTTTCATTTCTGTCCACATATTTTCTATAGAATTGAGGTCAGGGCTTTGTGACGGCCACTCCAATACCTTGACTTTGTTGTCCTTAAGCCATTTTGCCACAAATTTGGAAGTATGCTTGGAGTCATTGTCCATTTGGAAGACCCATTCACGACCAAGCTTTAACTTCCTGACTCACGTCTTGAAATGTTGCTTAATATATCCACATAATTTTCCTGCTCATGATATATGCATATGCTGCACTCTATACCATCTACTGCATCTTGCCTATGCCGTTCGGCCATCACTCATTCATATATTTTTATGTACATATACTTATACATTCCTTTACACTTGTGTGTATAAGGAGGTTGTTGTGAAATTGTTAGGTTAGATTACTTGTTAGATATTACTGCATGGTCGGAACTAGAAGCATAAGCATTTCGCTACAATCGCATTAACATCTGCTAACCATGTGTATGTGACAAATAAAATTTGATTTGACTCTGCCCTGCACTGAACACAAGAGAAGTGACACAATTTCCCTAGTTAATATTGCCTGTTATGCAGGTTTTAAAAAATATACTTCTGTGTATTGATTTTAAGAAAGGCATTGATGTTTATGGTTAGGTACGATTGTGCTTTTCACGTGAATATGCTTTTGTTAAATCACCACCCGTTTGGCGAAGTTAAAGTAGGCAGTGATTCGATGATAAATTAACAGGCACCGCATTGTAGTTAACTAGTGATTATGTGAAGATTGGTTTGTTTTTTATAAGATACGTTTATTGCTAGCTAGCAACTTACCTTGACTCCTTGCAGCCACAAGGTCCTTTTGACGCTGCACTCACGTAACAGCCTGGCACGCAGCTTCCTCGTGGATTGCAATGTAATCGTCCATAATCGGCATCCAGAAAGGCCGATTAACGATTGCTTTGAAAACTTGAAATCGGCCCTAATTAATCGACCATGCCGATTAACCTCTAATTAAAACCCCTTGATGCCCATCAACGAGAGATGAGATTATCATGTGACACTCGTATTTAGAAACATTTCAGTGATTTTCCTGTAACAATTGCTTGTTTTCCATTTTGTTTGATTCAAAAGCAGGCCATATAGGCTACCTTTAGCCTACTATAACAAAAGTTGGCTCAACAGCAATGCGTCTGGTGTCTTTCTTATCGTGGCCATGCATTAGCCTAGCCTAACCATGAAATAGTTTTAATGGTCTCATCGTCAGGCTTTTGTTGTCATGCTTTTGCATTATTCACATTTCACATTAGCCTACCTGCAGTGCATAGGCTACTCCATTCGTCTTGCAACCATCCCTATTCCAAAAAGTGCCTCTTGTCTGGTTACCAATGACTCGCTCCTCCAAACATATTCTAATGATTCAGTCCTATAACACCATATCAACGGTAGACCTAGGCTGTATCTTGCTTATTGAGAATGTGCCTCACACATACAATTTACGTTTTTTTTATTTGAGGGGTTAGTGCGATGCGTAAAGGAAGCCAATTACAATAATGTTGACTGACAAAACTCCAAACATATTCAGCAAACTCTGGATGTTTGATTTTTTACTGTTGCTATTACTTGTTACTGTAGAATATGCTATTTAATAAACTGGATCAATCCACAATGGACTAGGAAGATAATATTCCATGCATCCAGGCAAATTGTAGTTGATAACAACGCAAAGACTGTCAATAACCTACAGAGACAATGGCATGCAGTATTTAGCCATGAAACACATCACACCTATAATTTATTTATTTATCAAAACCCAGACCTTTCACGCCACCGCCAGTTATTGAGCTCATAATTCCTGCAGTGAAAATAGCAAAACTATCTATGACACAGCCCCAGACCTATAACGCTAACACGAGCACAAAAATGTATCCATAATGTTCTAGGCCGTCATTGTAAATCAGAATTTGTTCTTAACTGACTTGCCTAGTTAAATAAAGGTTAAATAAAAAAGTAAATAAAAAACATTGCTTTAGGTTTGTTCAAATAAAAGCCCCTAAATGTCAAAATGTATTTTCTGTGTGTGTGTGGGAGGGGGGCTGAAATTGAAATGGCCCTCTCCCTGTGTTGTCCCATCAGTTAGGCGGAGACCCCTCATTAATCCAGTGCCTCATCCCCCTCTCGTCCCCCCGTCCGCGTCCGCATGCCAGCGTCTCTCCCCAGTCAGGCCAGTCGCCTGTGTGACTGCTCCTGCTGCTAGCGTCAGTGCCCAGCCCTAGCCCTACAATCACTGTCCATCCATGACACTGGGCCTAATGTACTGGCTCTATGCTGCTGATCATACAAACCACAGACAGCCTCCAGATCTCAGAAAGAATAGAAAACTTGGTTGTCCATAAAATGTTGAAATTGGCCTTCAGATAAATCACACTGAAAGGTAATTAGAAACATTAAAAGACAGCAGGGGTACTTTGTCATCCAGAGAGTTCCTAATCTCAACTGCTCAAATAGCCAGGAATAGAGGAGCAGTGTCATTAAAATGCATGTTCATCTGTCCATGCACAGATTGCTGTGTGTGCATATACAGTATGTAGCCGAATTGTCAGAGAATAAACATGGTCTCTGCCATTGTCTGGGAAGACATTTTGAACGCTAGAGATCATCATCATTCATTCTGCTTGTTGACATGCCAGTGAGTGTGCGAGCGGAGCAGTGGTCTCCGGAAGCAGAAAAAGCTATTTATTTTGTCTGACCTACATGTCCTGCGGTGCAGCTAGAGCACGCCAGTACTGTGTCCTTGGATTTAGCCAATCATCCAACGTGCGGCTTGGCCCAGCGGAGCGAGTGGAGCAGAGGTCCAGGGAATTATAATCCCCTGATGCTTTCCAGTTCCCATGTGGCCATGCGGCCATGCCATGCTGAGGTTAATACAGTACATTTAGAGTAATGTGAGAATAATCTGGGACTTGGGCTGACTGGGAGTGAGACCCCTGCAGGGTTCAGGAGTTATGTAAATGTGCTAAGAGAGCAGAGACACAGACAGGGATGGTCAGAGAGAGAAGGATGGAGGAGAGAAAAATTCTAAAAGAGGAGTTTGACATACAGATCAAGACAGGGCTAACAGGCCTCTCTGACAGAGCCAGGCTTGCTAATGCTAGACACTATCCACTAGCCATAGAGGAACATGGACTCCAGAGGCCAAAGAACACCATCCACGCACACACACTGTTGTTGTCTGTACAGTCTGTTTGTTCCAGTGGTCACACCCATCACAGTCAATCATGTGGGTGAGTGAGCCATATGGAAACTTGTTAAAACTATTTACTTTGATGTGGTAAGTTCACAGAGCCTACACTATTTTTGTTTTGTTCAGAAGTGTAATCTCCTAAGGCATCTTCTAACACTCTTCCTCTGTCCACCACCGGTCCAGTTCTCCACACACAGGTCTCTGGAGCCTTCATGGCCTTGGAAGAGATCTCACATAGCTGGAAGGGAGTTGGCAAGACTAAACATCACCAAAACACATCTATCATCTCACAAAAGAGCAAGCTCAAAATCAATCTGCTGTCAATAACACTCCCGAGCCATTCCCCTCTCAGCCTCAGAACATTCAATAGGCCCTCAGGACTGTTTCAGGATGTATCCCAGCATCCCCCTTAAAGTGCACACTATATTACAGTGCACCAATAGTTCTTATGTTTCATCCTGAGGAAAAACTATTGTTCACTATACCCTGATTTTCCACTTAGATTAGTGGAAGATGTACTTCAAAGCAAAATACAATGCAGCTGATGTTATAGTGGAACTGCTGATACCTCCATCTGCACATGCCTTCCCTTCAGGCCAGTTAGAGTGAGGCCATGATTAGGAGGGCAATGAGCTGGTGGAGGAGAGGAGAGAGCAGAGGCGAGGTAGATGAGGGAAGGGTCCGGGGACTGACTGGTGGTCTGGGTGGAGGGAGGAGGGGAGGTTAACGAGAGACTGAGACACAGCAGGACCACTGATCTGGCCCTCAGCATCTCCCCCTCCACCACCCCATCTACTCACTGATCAGGGCTCTCTGATGGGGTCTGTCACCCCCATACAGCCTGACTGGGGTCTGGCACGATGGATGGACTGACTCGATATAGATGGGAGGGTTAGGAGAGTGAGGAGCTGTCTTAGAAAGTAATAGTTGATCTTAAGCAAATACAAATGAATTGAGTAACTGGACAATGATCAAAGTGACAACAGCTTTAACCAGCAGAGTGCACAGTGGTGATGACAGAGTGCTGGTCACAGTGATAACGTCATGGAAATGTGGAATTCTTACTCGCTACCATTTGTTTGAATGTTGTTTATGAAGACAACATCCCTGGCAACGTGTAGGCCTATATATTTGGGTTTGAGTAATCCTCTCCTTTCAGACCACATGAGGTTGGCTGGACTGTTTGTCCTGTCTTTACGAATTAGGTGCACTGATTGCGACCCAATGCCCTAACCCCTAGGCCCTGCTCCGCTATATCATATGGAAGAGAGGTGCGTGTGCCTATCTGACCCTGTGCTTGTGAGAGAGACTGAGTGTGAGTGTGGCTGCCCGAATGCAAACGCTCATGTTCCAGCTCTGCTCTCTGACAAGCCTGAGAGCGTTGGGAATCTCCCTTCCCTGTTGTAGTGCTGCGCCAGCAATCAGATAAATGACAGCTTTGCGTTCAAAGAGAGGAATTAGAGGACACCAGAGTATGAGGCCTCCGCCATCCCTATACCTCCTCGTCTCCCTCTCCCTGGCCTCTCTGATAGAGTGCGTCTGACAGCCTCTCCCCAACGGCGACACATTATTTGTGTGAGGAGTTTACTCAGGCTCCCGCTCTCTCTCTTTATCCTCCTCTGTAAAGCCCTTGTCAGAGAAAGGGGGATGTGGTGATGAGAGGTTTATGTTTTTTGAGGGTTGATAAGCCTGGGTTTATCATGGTGGCTACTCCTCCTCACAGAGAAGGCACTGGAGTGGGACTGAAATGGGTATTAATGACTCACACCCTGCGAATGCAACACACACACACGGGCGCACACACTGCCTAACACACATGCACACAAACAAATTCCCTAACACACTGCAGCAATGCACAGTGAATCACACTTAGCCCACCACCATCAGAGACTGCTTTCTTTTCATTGATTAACCTACTCAATTCGAACTTAAATCTTAATAAGCCATTGAAAACACCATAGGAGATCAAGTCCGACTTGAATACTTCTACCTGTCTGGATAAGAGAGGAGCTAATCTGACCAGATACTGCCCCCACAATAAAAACACCTGACCGGTGGTGCCAATAACAAACCAGCCATTTGAATTGTGCCTGATCTAATCTCTCCTCACAGTGAAAGTGCTGTGGCCACATCAACCCCGCTCTTCCTCTGTCTCAGTCTGTATTTTGTGGATGCTGAGGTCGGCGGATCAGCACTCTATTGTCTCTGTGGGCCTGTATGTGATGTGCTTACTGCAGGGTTCGAGCCACGGATTGGACGGACAGGGCCCTTAATCAAACTCTGCATCCGGTGGGATGAGGGGATAGCTCAAAACATCCCCTTTTTTTTGTGCTGAAAGAATGCAGCTTGTTTGGAGTCAAACAACTCAGCAAAGCAACATTTAAAGTGTGTAACCAAAATAATGTTGACTTCAAACAAACAGGTGTTATTCAGGAAGAATGTGGTTTTGACTATTCCTGCAGTCCTGGTTGTAACGGTTTTCTTCCGTTGAAGGAGAGAAGGACCAAAATGCAGCGTGGTTAGAGTTCAACATGTTTAATATAGACAATAAACAAGACCACTTACAAAATACAAAACAACAAATGTGTACCCAGTCCTATCTGGTGCATAGACACAAAGCCAGAAGACAACCACCCACAAAGTACCCACAGAATATGGCTGCCTAAATATGGTTCCCAATCAGAGACAACGATAGACAGCTGCCTCTAATTGAGAACCAATCTAGGCAACCATAGACCTACAAACTACCGAGAAAGGAAACAGCCCCATAAACATACAAATAACCCTAGACCAGACAAAACACATAATTCCCCCATGTCACACCCTGACCTAACCAAAATAATAAAGAAAACAAAGATAACTAAGGCCAGGGCGTGACACTGGTACCTCATTTTTGATTCAATTGGGCCTCTACTCTAACCCAATAGGCATCTTGTTCATACTACATCCCAGCCGCAGCTCTGTTTGAACAAGGACATATCCCACATAAGTAACAATAAACAGGCATAACAAGCCATAAAACCACCCCATTGCAGGGCAGTAAACACATAATAATTGTCTAAAGACACATAGACCCTGGTGATTGTAACTGAACATACATAAACAGCACCTGAGCTCATAGCCAAACCTATCAACTTATCAATGTAGAATCTATACACTGAGTGGATGAGGGGTAGCAATCCTTTTAATGATGGCTTATTCTCATACTGAGACCTTTGGCTGCTGAGTCAACCCATACAGCATGTCACTGTCACTACGGAGGACCAACCCTATAGTACACATGTTCCCTGGGAGGTCTTCTACAGTAGCCAATCAACAGCCATACTGTTAAACATGACCTCTGACCTTTGACCCATAAAAAAACATCACCTGCGCATATAAATAGGCTACATACAATATATATATATATCCCATTTAGCAGACGCTTTTGTCCAAAGCGACTTACAAGTCGGCTGGGGCCACTACTTTTACATATGGGTGGCCCCAGCGGGAATCGAACCCACGACGCTTGGCGTTGCAAGCGCCATGCTCTACCGACTGAGCCACACAGGACTTCAATACCCCCTCAGGCGGACTGCGACACTTCATAAGGAAATGTCACAATCCTCCCTCCCTTTATCCCTACATTCCTCCATCCTTCTCCAGAAAAAGGTCATGCGTTGCAGAGGGACTGGAAGCTGGTTGAGAGAATGCCAAGAGTGTGAAAAGCCTGTCATCAAGGCAAAGGGTGGCTACTTTGAAGAACCTAAAATATTAAACATATTTTCATTTGTAACTACACAATTCCAAACTTTTGACTGGTACTGTATGTTTGCTTATATGGGTGATTGTTAATGGGACAATAGGTAGGCACAAGAATCAAACTAGTAGTAGTTTAAAGAGCAATAATCAATATTCCCCATCCAAAATCATTCAGTTAAAACTAGAGATATCTGGGGTTTCTGCATGGGCAATCCACCGCATCCACCTATGTCAGCCTTCTGCATTTGCTGTGAAAGACCATGAGGAATCCCAAAAATCGGTCTTGTCACTAAAACATCTGTAGCGTCTGAACGGTTTGGCCTACAAACTAATAGGACCACAAACACAATGGTGAATGTAACCTATACAAATGAAAGGAAGAATGAAGGTAATTTTGTGCCAACAACAATAAGGGATTAAATATGTGTCCAAACGTATTTATTTTTCTAAATCCTAAGGACTTCAAAACCTGATTCCTTAAGATGTCTTTTTGTGTGTCTTTTTCGTCATTTATGAATGTGTTATTCAATGTGTCTCTATGTATTCACACCTTTCTGTCCCTGTTCACGGTTCGAGGAGCACCATAGTGTGATTGTGAATGCGTAGGACAGTATAAAGGATAAAAACATGACCAGTTTTCCCAGGCCTAAGGCATGAGATGGAAGGCTAAGGCTGTAGCATGCAACAGAGCGTAATGATGCATAGCCTTCACAAGACGCTTATTTTATCTCGGGGGCAATTTTGGCTTTCTTCTTCATTTTGGGGGGTGACAAATGTTGTGCACAAAATATCCATGCTTGTGAGGATTTCTCCGTTGCCAAGAAAATCCACCTGACAGGTATGGCCTATCAAGAAGCTAATTAAAATGCATGATAATTACACAGGTGCACTTTGTGCTGGGGACAACAAAAGGCAACTCTAAAATGTGTAGTTTTGTCACACAGCACAATGCCACAGATGTCTCAAGTTTTGAGTGTGCAATTGGTATGCTGACTGCAGGAATGTCCAGCAGAGCTGTTGCCAGAGAATGTAATGTTCATTTCTCTACCATAAGCTGCCTCCAAAGTCATTTTAGAGAATTTGGCAATACATCCAACTAGCCTCACAACCGCAGACCACGTGTAACCGGCATCATCACCTGCAGGATTGTCTGAGACCAGCCACCCGGACAGCTGATGAAACTGTCTTTCCACAAGAATTTCTGCACAAACTGTCAGAAACCGTCTCAGGGAAGCTCATCTGCGTGCTCGTCGTCCTCACCAGGGTCTTGACCACCTGACTGCAGTTCGGCGGCGTAACCGACTTAAGTGAGCAAATGCTCACCTTCGATGGCCACTGGCACACTAGAGAAGTGTGCTCTTCACGGATGAATCACGGTTTTAACTGTATGGTGTTGAGTGGGAGAGGTGGTTTGTTGATGTCACCATTGTGAACAGAGTGCCCCATGGTGGCGGTGGGGTTATGGTATGGGCAGGCATAAGCTACGGACAACGAGCACAATTGAATTTTATCGATGGAAATTTGAATGCACAGAGATACCGTGACGAGATCCTGAGGCCCATTGTTGTGACATTCATCTGCCGCCATCACCTAATGTTTCAGCATGATAATGCACAGCCCCATGTCATAAGGATCATGGCCTGCATACTCACCAGACATGTAACCCATTGAGCATGTTTGGGATGCTCTGGATCAATGTGTATGACAGCCTGTTCCAGTTCCCGCCAATATCCAGGAACGTCACACAGCCATTGAATTGGAGTGGGACAACATTCCACAGGCCACAATCAACAGCCTGATCAACTCTATGCAAAGGAGATGTGTCACGCTGCATGAGGTAAATGGTGGTCAAGCTAGATACTGACTGGTTTTCTGATCCACACTCCTACCTTTTTTTAATGGTATGTGACCAACAGATGCATATCTGCATTCCCAGTCATGTGAAATCAATAGATCAGGGCCTCATTTGTTTTTTTAATTTAAATTTCATTTAACCTTATTTTAATTGACTGATTTCCTCATATGAACTTTAAATCAGTAAAATAGTTGAAATTGTTACATAATTGCGTTTATATTTTTATTTAGTTTATATTTCATTGATCCCTAACATTCCGAATACATTCTCCCTATATATTCTAGTGAGTCTGTCAACAAAATTCTAACTAAAAGGTAAATTGTATTTAAAGGGATGGCTTAAGATAAATGTACTGAAAACCATATTGAATGAAAACTCCACAATAAAATCTGCTGACCAGCAAGTTGGAGGGTTTCAGTGGTTGAATGAAATGTATTCAGAGTGCGCAAGGCAGCCACACCTGCAGAGAGCGTTATGCGACTGAATAAGGTAAGTCTGAATACCAAATACTGAGAAATGTGAGGGGAAAGGCATGCGTAGGAGAGGCATCCATTTCCTACATCTGAATCAGCCCCTCGGTGAAGCATTTGGTGCTGGATTAATACAGATGACATGTGTAACCTCTCATGTAATAACATTTCTGGTCGTCATGTGACAGGCCATAGGGAGGTGAGAGACAGTAAACTAGGAACAACAACATAGAGAGGGCTTCTGTTGCAAGGTGCATGCAAACACTTTAAAATACATAGGTTAATGCAATTACCTTTTTGTATGACGAACAATATGATGTAACATGAGAAGATCAACAATTTGTTGTTTTGGTGAACCCTCTAGGTCTTTATTGTAAAGGGCATATTAAAAGGAAATATTAAAGTTGAAGATGATTCACTGTGTGAAGATGATGATGCACAAAGAACAAGCCGGTACTACATCTCCCTTTCTCCCATAAAAGTTAACAGTCAAATATTAATTATGCTGTGTGTCCAACTCTTCCCCATCGCAGCTCTATAGTCTTGTCCTGGCAGTATAAGCTGTGAGATAAGTCTATCTATGATATCCTGTCTATCCCTAGAGTAGAGCGCCGGTGTAGTTTTTCTTCATTTCCCCCTCTGTAAATAACAGATTAAGCCTAGTCCAGGGGCACAGGTGCTGGGTGATAAGAAGCACTACTTACTGAAAGCCTGCCTGTCTGTCTGCCGCTCCAAGGCTACTACAGATAAGCCTCACACATCCTTATGGGAGTATATCTAGGTTGTTCGCAAAAGACAGATTCCAGTTTAGATTGTAGCACAGTTTATCGTTTTAAAGAAGCAATAGGCTCTAAACTTGAGTTTTATGATATGGCTGGGTATTGGCCAGTGGTGTAGTGCTATATTCTTAGGTGAGGGAGCTCATTTGTATTTTTAAATTATGTAATCATTTCCTCAATAAATGTTTGTACTGATGAATAGCCTATAGAATAGCCTATCATTGTAGAATATATATATAAAATGCATCTTCCAATTGCAACGTGGGTGGACCATTTCAGATCGGCAGTGATGTGTACACCAAGGAACTAGAAGCTTTCTACCTTCTCCACTGCGGTTCCGTCGAGGGTAATCATGCTTAATTGTCTTACTCATGTCGGCCACGGAGAAGGAGAGCCCACAGTCATTGGTTGCGGGCCGCGTCGGCGGCATTATGTCATCCTCAAAGCAGGTGAAGAAGGTTAAGCTAAACAGCTTGTCCTTAAACTAGATGTCGGTGTCCGTGACGTTTTCCCTTTGTAGTCCGTGATTGTCTGTAAACCCTGCCACATACATCTCGTGTCTGAGCCGTTGAATTGCGACTCCACTTTGTCTCTGTACTGACATTTTGCCTGTTTGATTGCCTTACGGAGGGAATAACTACACTGTTTGTTTTCAATCATATTCCGAGTACCTAGCCATGGTTAAATGCTGTGGTTTTCGCTTTCAGTTTTGCGCGAATGCTGCCATCTATCCACGGTCTCTGGTTTGGGTAGGTTTTAATAGTCACAACATCTCTTATACACATCCTGATGAACTCAGTCACTGTAGCATGGGTACTTCCGGTTTGAGTTTCTGTCTATAGGAAGGGAGGAGCATAATGGAGTCGTGATCGAATTTGCCGAAGGGAGGGCGGGGGAAGGACTTGAAGGCATTTCAAAAGTTGAGTTGCTGTGGTCCAATGTTTTACAAGTACTCCATTCAATGTGTTGGTAGAACTTGGCTAGTGTTTCCTCAAATTTGCTTTGTTAAAAATACCCAGCTACAATAAATGCGGCCTCAGGATATGTGTTTTCCATTTTGAATGAAGTGCAGTGTAGTTCTTTGAGGGCCGACATGGAATCGGCTTGAGGGGGAATATACACGCCTGTGACTATAACCAAATATAATTCGGTCAACATTTGATTATGAGTTATTCTAGGTCGTGTGAACAAAAAGACAGAGAGGTGGAAAATTATGTGGATATACTGAAGCAACATCTCAAGACATCAGTCAGGAAGTTAAAGCTTGGTCGTAAATGGGTCTTCTAAATGGACAATGCTCCAAGCATTCTTCCAAAGTTGTGGCAAAATGGCTTAAGGACAACAAAGTCAAGGTATTGGAGTGGTCACCATAAAGCCCTGACCTCAATCCCATAGAAAATGTGTGGGCAGAACTGAAAAAGCTTGTGAAAACAAGGAGGCCTACAAATCTGACTTAATTACACAAGCTCTGTTTGGAAGAATGGGCCAATATTCATTCAACTTATTGTGGGAAGCTTGTGGAAAGCTACCCTAAACGTTTGACCCAAGTTAACTTCTTGGTGACAGGGGGGCAGTATTGAGTAGCTTGGATGAATAAGGTGCCCAGAGTAAACTGCTTGCTACTCTGTCCCAGATGCTAATATATGCATATTATTAGTAGTATTGGATAGAAAACACTGAAGTTTCTAAAACTGTTTGAATGATGTCTGTGAGTATAACAGAACTCATATCGCAGGCAAAAACCAGAACTCATTGCCTTTCTAATATACAGTGTCTATGGGGTGATATTGCACTTCCTAAGGCTTCCACTAGATGTCAACAGTCTTTAGAACGTTGTTTCAGGCTTCTACTGTGAGGTGGGGGCGAATGAGAGCTGATTGAGCCAGGTGTCTGGCAGTGTGCCACAGGCTCTGAGGCGCGGCCACGAGAGAGTTAGCTCTCGTTCCATTGCTTTTCTACAGAGATATTAATTCTCCGACTGGAATATTATTGAACATTTATGATAAAAACATCCTAAAGATTGATTCTATACTTAGTTTGACAAGTTTCTACGGGCTGTAATATAACTTTTTGAACTTTTCGTCCGACGTTCGGCTGGACCTGAACGCGCATTTGGATTTGTTTACCAAACGCACTAACAAAAGAAGCGATGTGGACATAAATGATGGACATTATTGAACAAATCAAACATTTATTGTGGAACTGGGATTCCTGGGAGTGCATTCTGATGAAGATCATCAAAGGTAAGTGAATATTTATAATGTTATTTCTGACTAATGTTGAATACACAATATGGCGGATATCTTTTTTTTTGGCTTTTTTGCTTTGTTGTCTGAACGCTGTACTCAGAGTATTGCATGGTTTGCTTTTATCATAAGGTTTTTTGAAATCTGACACAGCGGTTGCATTAAGGAGAAGTATATCTCTAATTCCATGTATAACACTTGTCATTTCATCAACATTTATGATGAGAATTTCTATGAATTGATGTGGCTCTCTGCACAATTTTATTTTTTTTTTTTTATTTTACCTTTATTTTACTAGGCAAGTCAGTTAAGAACAAATTCTTATTTTCAATGACGGCCTAGGAACAGTGGGTTAACTGCCTGTTCAGGGGCAGAACAACAGATTTGTACCTTGTCAGCTCGGGGATTTGAACTTGCAACCTTCCGGTTACTAGCCCAACGCTCTAACCACTAGGCTTTAGAACTACTGAATGTAATGTACCAATGTAAAAAAATTTTTTTATATAAATATGCACTTTATCGAACAAAACATACATGTATTGTGTAACATGAAGTCCTATGAGTGTCATCTGATGAAGATCATCAAAGGTTAGTGATTCATTTGAACTCTATTTCTGCTTTTTGTGACTCTCTTTGGCTGGAAAAATGGCTGTGTTTTTCTGTGAGTTGGTGGTGACCGAACATAATCATTTGTGGTGCTTTCGTTGTAAAGCATTTATGAAATCAGACACTGTGGCTGGATTAACGAGAATTTTATCTTTAAAATTGTGCAAAATACTTGTATGCTTGAGGAATTTTAATTATGAGATTTTTGTTGTTTTGAATTTGGAGCTCTGCACTTTCACTGGCTGTTGGCGAGGTGGGACGCTACCGTCCCACATATCCCAGAGAGGTTAAAGAATTTAAAGGCAATGCTACCATATACTAATTGAGTGTATGTAAACTTTTGACCCACTGGGAATGTGATAAAATAAATAAAAGCTGAAATAAATCACTCTACTATTATTCTGACATTTCACATTCTTAAAGTAAAGCGGTGATCCTAACTAACCTAAGACAGGGAATTTTTACTAGGATTAAATGTCAGGGATTGTGAAAAACTGAGTTTAACTGTATTTAGCTTATGTTTATGTAAACTTCCGACTTCAACTGTATGTATAGAGCATCATGTATTTACAGTTTTATTCACATGTTTTCAAGTACTGGTGACAAATAATGCATTGATTATTGCGTAGACCTATGTTGTTTGTAAAATCCTTTTGGGGTATTTTGTTGTACTGATAATAATGAGCTAATGTTAAGCTATTTTCCAGCTATGTGTGGTGCCTGTTGGTTGACATTATACAATGCATTCTGGGTGTCAACGTGTCAGATCAAAGATGTTATAATGAGGTGAAGGAATGGTTCACTTATCTTTTAAGTAATTTCAGGAAGTGAATGAAGGGAAGTGAATGATCATAGACAACTAACCCCCTTCAACATGCATACTGCACACAGACCAAACTCATCTAGTCTCTCTTATTACCTTTGGTTGACGCCAAAAAAACAACCATGGCAGCGCGAACAAACTACCCATCGTCGGATTTCTAGAAAGTGTTTAATTAAATTATTTAGATCAATGTTGAGATAATTCATACTGTGGTTTCTGTCAGCCGAGAGTTCTCTACGTTTGACTGCTTGTGTTATGTCAATCCTTCTTCAGTTAGCACTAGGACTAATGTAACCTACATTTTCTGGTTTGGATGATTGTTTAAGCTGTCGCTACTTCTGTGAATGTCTGAACAATGCATCCAAAAATAAACTGGTCACATTCAGGACATAACTTTTTGTAAGAACGGTTTTTTGAAAAATGTTTCTGTGAAAAGAACAGTGTGGCTAGTTCAAATACTGGCTGTTGCGTCAATCAAAACCGAACGTTCTCGATAAGCATTCTAATCACACCGGTTGGAGCGTACGCTGCAGGGACCACTGTGGAATGATCACACCCATTTGTTGGTACGTGTCAAAAGACTATGAAGAGTCTTGGTGGCTCCAAACTTCTTTGATTTAAAAATGATGGAAGCCACTGTGTTTTTCAATGCTGCAGAAATTGTTGGGTACCCTTACCCAGATCTGTGACTATACACAGTCCTGTCTCTGAGCTCTACGGACAATTCCTTCGACCTCACGGCTTGTTTTTTTGCTCTAACATGCACTGCAAACTGTGGTACCTTATATAGACAGGTGTGTCTTAGCAGGTAATGTCCAATCAATTTACCACAGTGGACACCAATCAAGTTGCGGAAACATCTCAAGGAGGAATCAATGTAAACAGGATGCACCTGAGCTCAATTTTGAGTATCATAGCAAAGGGTCTGAATACTTATGCAATTAAGGTATTTTTATTTTTATTATTTTTCTACGTTTGCAAAAATTTCAAAACTTGTTTTCGCTTTGTCATTATGGGGTATTGTGTGTAGATTGATGAGGAATTTTATTTAATCAATTTTAGAATAAGGTTGTAACGTAACAAAATGTGGAAAAAGTCAAGGGGTCTGAATACTCTCCGAATGCACTGTACATCCCTTTCTTTCAAAAAGTAGGATAAAAACAAACTTCAAAAGGTCCTTTTCTCTTCTGATGTCCTAATTTGGTTGCGTTGGGGAGGAAAAAGGTTAAAAAAAAAAGTTATAGCCTAATGTAGAGGTAGTACATGATTGACAGTGAAAGCCTATCCACAATTTGACAAACAACCTACACAGATAATACAATCCTATTACACATCCTTGATTAAAACTGTCCAATCAGAACAGATCTACTAGGCAGATCGAGCCAGTCATTACAGAACCACAGTCTAATACCCATCAGACCCAGCAGCACTAGCAGCTAATTGGATGGATCTCATACGTGATGACAGGAATTGGCTTTTTGAGATTTAATAGTAGGGATGATGGCTTCAGTCTGATAGGTTAGAGAGCATGTGTGGGTGTGTGCCAGACAGAAGTCTTATAAACACAAAGCCAGGGGTGTAAAGTATAGACGTCTGTCTCGGAGTGTATGTGTGTGTGTGTGTGTGTGTGTGTGTGTGTGTGTGTGTGTGTGTGTGTGTGTGTGTGTGTGTGTGTGTGTGTGTGTGTGTGTGTGTGTGTGTGGCCCACAGCCATTTGGCATAGCCAGATCAGGACCTAACATAAGGACAAATCAGAGTATGCTATTCTGTTCTTCTGAAATAGACCACATTTTCTGCATATCAAGTTTATTTAGACCTGTCTAAAATAAATCATGGATTTATTGTGAAGGTGTAGGCGATATTACATGGATTAATTAGACTTTTTAAAATGTAGATGTTCCAAAAGTCTGCATCAGTGGAAGCCAGGAGGTGCTAAATGTGTTTGTTAATTAACGGTCAATTACCATGAGACTGACAGTTATTTGCTTGACAATCACCGGCTAATGAAATTTCATGACCGCCACAGCCCTACTTGGACCTTTGGTCATTATCCTCCTCCTCGTCGGTGCTTCTGCATCTGTCACAGCCTCAAAGCAGATGTTCCTATGGGGACAGGCAGCCGGCAGACACCCTCCATCCCTGACTTACCAACCACCACCACTACCCCTTGAAATCTGGTTCATTGCATCTCATCTACAAGCTATTAGGTAAGATAACAGAGGGAGGGGCTCTGATGACTGACTGATTCTTCTGACCACTGTACTGGAGCTGAACACACACAGACCAGTGGACCATGTACTGGGAGGAGATTGACTGGTAGGAGTCTGATGGTAAATGGATGAACAAAACTGTTGCTGGGCAATAAATACCACAATAATTACACCCATGAATTCAGGGGCTCGGACACTGGCTTGGCCTAGAGCCACATCAGTCTGCTGTTATGTTGAGAACAATAATAATAATGAGCATTAGCCATGACATTAATCTTCATCAGGCATGGTAAAGAGATGGCTGTTGGTGCTATGGAGTCCCCCCCCTTCTGAGCCAGGTGGTGACCAGACAGGACAAGGTTAGACTCAGGAGAGGAAGGTCAGAGGTCATGGTGTGTTACCAGACAGTGATGGATCTGACATCGTGAACAAGGATGGAAAAAGAGCCCAGTTCTATAGTGCCATAGAGAATAGAATATAAGTCTAGTAGTGGGAACTTTCACTGAGATGCTCAGTAAACTGAGAAAACACTGTAGGTTCATATCAGAACAGGAATTTTACAGTGTATGTGTGTGTGTGTACTGTAAGAAAAATCCTGTTGTTTTTACGGTAACTTACTGGCAGACAGTTACCTGTTAGGTACGGGGAAAAAGGTAACTTTTATGGAAACGTTGGCAGGAGATTACAGTAAAAACAACTGGATTTTTTTCCCTGTGTCTGTGAGTTTGTGTGTGTGTGTCTGTCTCTCCGTGTCTGTCCCCCAGACACAGAGATAGATAGACTAGTGGATGGTTGGACCATCTGGTAGATGACCTACTGTACTTTGGTGTAGTGTAGTCAAATTAGCATTACTGTAATCCTGGAGCATTAAGACAGCTAAAATGCACAATAAGAAAAAGACAGCACTAACACACACAAAAAAATTGGCGGATAATGACTATTTCTGTCAGGATTTGGCGAGGAAAACCTTTGAAAAGCCTGTAGTTTGGCTATATTGCCCACAGAGCTATATCCCTCTCTCCCTATTTCTACACCAGGCTGGTAATGCTGCTGTAGTCTAAAGCTCAGAACTGATCTACCACTAATGACCTTACTGTGATCCTGGCTGGAGAGATAGTTAGAGGGATACAAGAGGGATATAGTCACTACACCAGCACATGGTGCCAAGCCAGCGCACGCACACACACACACCTGTCTGCCTTATCTAATAGCGGATGATATTGCCACTCCTATTTGCCAAATCTTCAATTTAAGTCTACTAGAAAGTGTGTGCCCTCAGGCCTGGAGGGAAGCTAAAGTCATTCCGCGACCCAAGAATAGTAAAGCCCCCTTTGCTGGCTCAAATAGCCGACCAATCAGCCTGTTACCAACCCTTAGTAAACTTCTGGGAAAAATTGTGTTTGACCAGATACAATGCTATTTCACAGTAAACAAATTGACAACAGACTTTCAGCACCCTTATAGGGAAGGACACACAACAAGCACAGCACTTTGACAATAACATTTTGACAATAACATTATTTTGGGGGCTGTCTTGTTAGACTTCAGTGCAGCTTTTGACATTATAGATCATAGTCTGCTGCTGGAAAAACATATGTGTTATGGCTTCACACCCCCTGCTATAATGTGGATAAAGAGTTAATTGTCTAACAGAACACAGAGGGTGTTCTTTAATGGAAGCCTCTCAAACACAATCCAGGAAGAATCAGGAATTCCCCAGGGTTGCTGTTTAGGCCCCTTACTTTCAACACAATACACGTCAGCTACTACAGCAACTGAAATGATTGCAACCCTTAACTAAGAGCTGCAGTTCGTTTCAGAATGGGTAGCAAGGAATGAGCTAGTCCTAAATATTTCCAAAACTAAAAGCATTGTGTTTGGGACAAATAATTCACTAAACCCTAAACCTCAACTTCATCTCGTAATGAATCATGTGGACATTGAGCAAGTTAAGGTAACTAAACTGCTTGGAGTACCACTGGATTGTAAACTGTTATCGTCAAAACATATTGATCTGTCCATGATAAAGTGCTGCGGTGCCTTCTTAACAGCACTATCAATAAGGCAGGTCCTACAGGCTCTAGTTTTGTCACACCTATACTCCTGGTCAGTAGTGTGGTCAGGTGCCACAAAGAGGGACTTAACATTAATTAACATTAATTGCATGCATGTCAATCTCTCATGGCTCTACTTGTTTTGTTGTTGACAAGTTGAAAGTACCAAGCTGTCTGTTTAAAATACTTGCACACAGCTCAGACACCAATGCATACCCCACAAGACATGCCACCAGAGGTCTCTTCACAATCCCCAAGTCTAGAACAGACTATGGGAGGTGCACAGTACTACATACAGCCATGACTACATGGAACTCTATTCCACATCAGGTAACTGATGCAAGCAGTAGAATCAGATTTGAAAAAACAACATCTTATGGGGACTGTGAAGAGACACACACAAAGGTACAGCCACATGCCTTGGCAGAAGCTAATGGGGATCCATAATAAATACAAATACAAATACCTACCCGTCATGTGGTCTCTCGTGGGAGTAGGATGGAGATTTGTAGTGCTATCAGTTCAGCTCCAGACCAGTGATCAGTCCCCCACATGTTCTCCAGATGAAGCATCCAGTAGAGATATCACACCTCATGAACATACTAATGTCATTTAATAGTACAAATGTGTCACCTCTAGTTGACATTGTATTGATCACACTCACTGCGACACAATCTGGTGTTAGAAAAAAGAATAGGCCCACCAAATGTGTTGTATTTTCTTCCTGTTCTTATTGATGCCGAATTCACAGTTTAAATGGCAAACTATTGTTCTTTACAAAGAATTCTCGCCATCTTTCTCAATGTCGGACACAAACGCATTCATACGCACGCATACACAGTAGGCGTGTGCCGACATGGCCATACTCAATACTCATAGTCGTAATTGTATCCGTAAATTGAAAGTTGCTAGTCGGATCGGATAATACTCGTGATAGGAAAAAACATTAATGTTTTAATATGCCTAAGCAGATGTTGGCAAAATACCTCCCAGCATGTTTATATACCAAACAAGCTAAAAATTAAGAGCCACAGAGTGGTGTGTGTGTGTATGATCTGTGCCTGTATGTCCTCAACTTGCAGCGGGCAGACAAATGATCAGCCCGAAACAGAGAAGTGAAAGTGATCGGTGAAATTATGAAGCGAGTGGACAGAGAAATACAGCTTCACTCTATCCAATCAGAGCAGCAGGATCAACGTACAGCCCCACTTTCACATTACAGACAGGCTAACTGGTCAGTTTAGTTATTTAGACCACGTAGTACCTCACTTGACATGAGAAAGATGCAGGGTTTTTCCCAGTCACGGGTAATTACAAAAAAAAATTACTCTGATCATAATTGGAACCAGAAAATTGCCCATTTCCGTTACGATACTCTTTTTGTCCAACTACTTGGCACACCTCTAACACACACACACGAGCATGCACACACACAGGCGAACACATCCCCACACACTTTCTTTGTGTCTATCTGAGAGTGAAGGCAACCCTGACTCAGTCCACCTCACATGCCCAGAGATACAGGGCAGCCTTTCCTTGTCTCCTCCGCTGATTAGCAGGGTGGTAAATCAGTTACAGTGATCATCAGTTTCTCCCTGGCTGGTTTCACAGGGATTCACGTTCATAACTCTCTCTTTGTTAGCAAGCAGCTCTGCCTACGGCCCTGCGGCTAATCCTAAAATGAACTTTCTATCACCTCCCTAACACACTGCCAGGGGGAAGAAAGAGGATATAGAGGAACGTTGGTTGAACTGAGATGAGATCCTCAATCCGCCTTGCCTAACAACTCAAACTGAATTCTTCCTCTGCTTTAAGTTCGCGCCATACCGCATACCATCAAAGTCGTTTGTGGTGAAGGCAAAATGAGGGGTGTTGTACAAAACAAAGTCATCAGCGATTGTATCATCTCTAACCAATCAGACTATCAAAGCAAATGCCGAATTTTCAAAATGCCGCTTTCGCCAACCCTGTTCTGGCTCTGGCCCAACCAACTGGTCTGTGGAACCAATCAGAATGGTAAGCATGTGTTTGCATTCTAGAAATCATCAGGGAGGTACTCAGATCCAGACTCATTGCCTCGAAGAAACTAATATCTGTGGGATAGCGTTTGGCCGGAGCAAGGAGTTTGGGTAGCCAGGCAACAATCTGCCAATCAGAGCTGGAAGGGAAAGCTTCTGGGACATCTCCAGACCCAAGAAAGAGCCATGGCAGTAGCATACTGATTCACAGTATCATGGTCAGTAGCAATCTGCTGTACTAAGGAGATGTCAACATTGCATATACCTTGTATAATAATGTTCATTTGCACAAGTCACAATGTAAGGAATAGTACTATGCATACTACTTACTAGGTCTGCTGTAGGCAAAACAAATGTACAGTATTTGCTCTTATTGTGTCAGACGAAGTGACTCTTACAGTAAGCTAGGTCTGTTCACAGAGGCACAGCAGTAGTCTCAGTCATACTGAACATCGCACCTCATCTGGAATCTCAAATAGGAAGCACTACATGCATGAGCTGCAGCGGTGTCACTGACATCTACATAACATCGACATGGCATGTACTTAACCATAATGCATGAGTCACAGTTACCCTCCATCCCAATCTCACAGGTGCCACAGAGGAGAAAGAGAGAAGGAACACAGAGAGAGAGAGAGAGAGAGAGAGAGAGAGAGAGCAATTACTAGAGACAAAGAAAGCAGAACATTTCAATCAGTCCAGGCATCTCGTTCTCTTCAACACAGACAAGCAGACAGACCGACAGAGACAGTCAGACAGACAGACATACGCTAGCAGCAGCTCTCTTCCCTTCAGAGAGGAATTACTACCTGAGCTCTGAGCTCTGTGCTCTGCATACCAAAGAAGCAGTCATGGCACAACTGGAATACACAATCTATACAGACAGCAGACCACACGCTATTAGGTATTCATATACTGCACAGGAGAGAATGGGGAGGGAGATGGGGATGGAGACAGGGGGTTTTGACTGAAGCTGTAATCAATGGGAGACGGCTGATAGAATACAGATTGGAGAATGTTAGTTTGTCTGTGTGTGTCTTCTTCTCTCCCCTTCTCCCCCTTTTCTCCCTTTCCTACTCTCTCCCTGCAGCATTCAGACAGTCTAAACTCCCCCTCTCACTCCCTCGTCTCTCAGCTAATCTGAAGCTTCCTCTCCTGCTAGCTTCTACACTCCGTTTCTCCCCCTCTCATCTCTCCCTCTCTGGAGTCTCTCAGCTCTTTAGAAGCTGTACCATGACCCTTCAATGGATTAGCTTCATCTAATGCACAGACCCCCAGATTAGAATTAAGTCACAATTTTACCCCATCCACCAAACTGTAATGGATCAACTTTGCAGCTGGTTTGTTCAGAGGTCCACAGTTATCAGGGATGATACATCCCAATGTTTGAAACCTTTCCTCATGAAACATAAATACTGTAGTCTCTTCAGCTCTGAGCATCTTGCAACTCAGGCCTGCTTATTAAAAAGAGTGATTTAAAGAAGACACAGTCATGCATCGTTATTTCTCTCTCCCTGATCCAATGCAATTTGCGGAAAGGAAGGATATCTTAACACGCGTACGTACGCATGCTGTTTAGACGTAAACCCCAGGCTCAATTTGTTTTGTTTTTTACGCTCGGCTTGGTAGCAGCTGTTCTCCGACGCTGCAGCAATCAACCAATCCTCTGAAGCAGGGAACCTAAATCCTGCCATAAAACAGACAGACACGGTATGCTGCTTCTGGAGGAACACTCACACAACGTCAAGACAACGTTTCTGACTGTGTTTCATTGCTCACATAACGTCAAGACAACGTTTCTGACTGTGTTTCATTGCTCACATAACGTCAAGACAACGTTTCTGACTGCGATTCACCCCTCACCCAACGTCGAGACAAGGTTTCAGACTGTTTCACTAGTCAAATAACGTCAAGACAACGTTTCTGACTGCGATTCACCCCTCACCCAACGACGAGACAAGGTTTCAGACTGTTTCACTAGTCAAATAACATCAAGACAACGTTTCTGACTGCGATTCACCCCTCACCCAACGACGAGACAAGGTTTCAGACTGTTTCACTAGTCAAATAACGTCAAGACAACGTTTCTGACTGCGATTCACCCTTCCCACAACGTCAAGACAAGGTTTCAGACGGTGTTTCATCCCTCAAACAACGCCAAGGAAAACCATCTGAAAGTAGTTCCTTTTGTATTCTCTTGCATTGCCTACACGTTTCCATAGTCTCATCCTGAACATTCACATAGAGACAAGTCAACCTAACAGACTATGTTACATTGTATTGACATCCTTGATAACATTCCTCGAAAATCCTGGCTTCTCTAATGTTGCGTGAAAAATGGCATGCCACAAATTTTGCTCTTGAACTCCCCTGTTCGTCTACAGCAGCATTTCAAACGGGCTCCGTTGTAACAGTTAGGTGGCAGTTTTTTGTTGTTGATCTGAGTCACTTTATGTCTGGTTTCGATGAAGTCTCATTTAATACAGTGTCATGTCAGAGGGGCAGAGCAGCCACCAGTCCTGCTGTTTGTTTCGTTTATTAGGATCCCCATCAGCTACTGCAAACGCAGCAGCTACTCTTCCTGGGGTCCACATTAAAGTACAGAACAGTAATAGACAAGAACAACACAATATATTACGTAATTAAATGCAAAATAAGAGTTGTATATAGAAAAGACAAAGAGGACAAATGTGTGCTCGACATTGCGTGATGATGTTTGTCAGGGGGTGTTGGACTGAGACCATGGTCTCGCCACTCTGGCTGAAGCCAGGGCAGGTGGCTCGCAGCGCCCGGAGGATGGAGAGAGGAAGGGAGAGTGAGAGAGAGAGGGAGAAAGAGGTGGACAGAGTAAGAGAAAGACGGAGAATGGGAGGTAAGGTGGAAGTGAGAAAACGAGAGAGAGACCAAGTGGGGGCTTTTCTGTAGCATTATGCTAAAGGATACATTTCCTACTTGCGAGAGATTCATTTCGCCAGTGAAATTAACCTGTGTGTGATATTACAGAACGAAGGCAGGTGGAACTTGTGAAGTGAGAAATCATTAAATCCTCCGCTCCATCTCTCTCTGAGTTATCAAATCGGACTTGTTCAGCAGGTCTTTTATAGCACATTTTGTATTTAAACATTAAAGCAGAGTATATTTTAAATATGTGTACAGGCTGCTCCAACAAATACAGAAAGGAACCTTTGCCTACATGGTTATATCTGCAGGGACCCCATAAATCAATTTATTTACGTGTGACATAATTCATATCAAATATATTTTTCTCTCGCGCTACCACTGATGGCTCCCCTGACCATCACAGCTGAACATCTGTCTGCATCCCCCACCCCCACCCTTGACATATACCCCAACCTTAGTGTGTGAGGGGAAGTGGCTCCATAGCGGATAACCACAGCGCTAGATGAGACAAGGCGAACTGACCACAGCACAACCCAGAGGTCATAAAAGTCACTGCTCAGGAGGGTGGTGTCAGAGCCAGAGGCTGAGAACACATCTCGGTCTGACACCATCTACCCCAGTATGCTGTGAGAGTTGCTTACTGGACAAGACTTAAATAAATAGGGGGAGGTTGGGACTAATTGATTGGCCAGATTAGTTAACAGTTGGGTGTGTGCCTGCGAATGTGCATATGAGTATAGGCATCTCCATGTTAGCAAGGCAGAGAGGCCCTGTCTGTGTCTGTCTGTCTGTCTGTCTGTCTGTCTGTCTGTCTGTCTGTCTGTCTGTCTGTCTGTCTGTCTTTCATCAATCATGGTCGCCACACCAGAGTTCTAGTGTGGCGACCACTCCACAGGGACCATTCTGCCCCAATCCAACAGGCTGGGATTTGGAGAGAGCCTTCCCGTCACAATATTGATTTAGAAATAATTACAGACTGCTTAGTAATTCATCACGCGTTCTCCTGGAGTCTGACTCCCTCACACCAACAACTAATTGGGAAATTAAGATTTCTCTCTTTCTGTCTCTCTCTGTCTCTCTCTCTATCTAAGCGCTAGTTAGCATAAAGTTGCAGGGCTGCTTGGTGAATGATAAACTGCCCATGACCTTTTCAGTTAAATACTAAGCATTTTTATTTAAATTACCAATATTTGCATGTTATCCATGGGCTGTTTGCAGTTCATTATTGTACAGTAAATAATTGACATTCAAAGGTACAACAGCCTCACACCTTGTAATATTTTTAATTTTAATTTTATTTATTTTAAGCAAACATTTCCCCTCAAGTGAGGCCTCCAGGCTGGACAATGGTCCTCTGTGTGTAAGTCGAGGGTGGAGGCAGAAGAGGAGAAGGAGGTGCTGGACACCTTCACCAGTAGGGTAGATCATTAATCATTTCACTGAGTTAGTGTGTTACTGAGTTTCACCCTGTCGTGGCAAACATGTTTATGAAGCTACTATAAACAGGGACACAATGACTGCACAGTCCACTACAGATGCCTTATAGCTCAATAATGTTAAAACAGCTGTCACGCCCTGACCTTAGAGAGCCGTTTTATTTCTCTATTTGGTTAGGTCAGGGTGTGATGTGGGGTGGGCATTCTATGTTTTGTTTTCTATGTTTCTTTACTTCTATGTTTTGGCCGGGTATGGTTCTCAATCAGGGACAGGTGTCTATCGTTGTCTCTGATTGGGAATCATACTTAGGTAGCCCTTTTCCCCTCCTTCAGTGTGGGTGGTTAACTTTGTTTGTGGCACTATAGCCCTGTAAGCTTCATGGTTGCTGCTTTCTTTTGTTTGTTGTTTTGTTGGCAACATTTTAAATAAAAAAGCAAAATGTACGCTAACAACGCTGCACCTTGGTCCACTTCTTACGACAGCCGTGACAACCGCAGAATAAAATGAACACTTTACATTTTTTTAGTAAATAGGAAGAATAGTTATCGCTAAGGCGTGAACTAACGAGGATCCAAATAAAATATACAGAATAAAGAACCAGGAGTATATTTCAACATTAATGTAAAGTACAGTTCCATTGAAGCAAATTTAACATGCCTGCTCCATTCTGACGATCCCCACAGTCAGACAGACCTTCCAGTGTGAACGTTCAGAGGAGGCTTAAACGATGGGGAGGTGTGTGTGGTGTCAGTGCCCCAATAGCACATATCACATGACTGTATTTGCCGCTAGGTTGTCATGTGGTGATTATGGAACCAATGCAGCGTCTGAGACAGCTGAGCACGTTCTCTCTCCTGGACCAAAGTCCTGTTCTCATGCTGTTCTCTGTGTTTGAGCTACCATTAGAAATGGAACGCTCAAGAATCCCTTTTAAACCAGGGGTTACCCTGGCACATGGGCACAAGTACCAATTTCAGATGTGTGTGCTAAGCACTGAGGAACTGTGTAGTTCCCTGTATAGTGCACAACTATTGACCATGGCTGCATCGGGGCGCCTCTGGTCAAAAGTGCACTGTGTAGGGAATAGGATGCCATTTCAGACGCTGCCAGAGTGGAGCAGAGAGATGTGCTGCTGCTGACCAAACACCTCAGGACAATGGGACCGAACGTAATGCGATGGCAGGATTAAAGGATATTGGTTTCCCTTTTCCCCGGTGCCTGAGAACTTGACAATGCAAATGTATGATTCATCTCTCTTACTGTGAGAGTCGCCTCAGTCACTAGTAGGGTCCTTTACTACCATAGACTTTCACACCATGAAGTCAGGCAAAAGGAAACATGTTGCAATAGACGGACATTTTCTGGACAGTTCTTCATCTGACTTTCTTAGCACCTACACCACGTGACGAGCTGTATTCTCCTAGAAAGCCTGACTTTGATTCAGCAGGGGGTAAAGAAAATAGGTTGGTAAATGCGGATAAACATCATCACATAATGGGAGCTGAAAGACAGTGGCTCTATCTAGACTATAGATAATGTCTGGGAGGAGGGGTCACCCACCCACATGCTACACATGTTTTATTTACCATACACACACACACACGCGCACACACACGCACACACACGCACACACACACGCACCTCTAATAATAAGAGACTGGGAAGCCTGAGGAATGTCCAGGCAAGCATAAATACTTCACAGCAAGACCAACAACTATTCTTGCATTGTTGTACAAACAGCAGGACTTTTCACATTGCATTGTTGCTCTTTGATAACAGCTTGCTATTATTATGTAGGAGACAGTCCTAGCAGAGCAGGCTGACCACAGACAAAGCAGTAGCCCGGAGCAGGAGTACAGGCAGGGATCACTTATTTCCATGGGTCATGCCAACTTTCACAAAGCATGTTTGCATTCAATTGCTCTAATTTGTCATCACTACAATTTCACTGAATGCAGTTAATGGCTGGCTATGAATTTGTTGCAGGAATTTTCTTGATTAATGAGTTGATATAGCCATTTCTCTCTCTCTCTCTGACTGCTAAAGTGTCATGGATTCCCAATGCCTTCACTCTCTCTCTCTCTCTTCATTACCCTGTTTGTATCCATCTAGATTCTGGAGGTCGGTGAAACGTCAACTCTCATTATGTCTGCTTGCAATGTTGTCTGCTTGCAATGCCAAAAAAGTCTGAACTCTATGACCAGTCTATGAAGAACTGAACTGAGTACATTTACAAAGTAGATATTCTATTATCTGTCTTACTAAGCCTCTCTTTCTAGCAGTGCCAAGGCTCCCGCCCCCAGTGGTTCACCCCAGCCATGTTAACCCCTGCAGCACAGCCAACACTGAACACACGGTGTTCACTGGTTCACTGATTCAACCGGCCAGGGTGACTCACTCAACAGGGCCCACCACTAATCACTAAACCCTTGTCTTTGTGTGGTAATAGGGCATGGCCATGGTGTTTGTCTGCTCAACTGTGCCCGGTCCCATAGTAGTGACACATGGGCCTGGCCTGAGTAGACCTAAATCATAGGAACATAGACTCCCCTGGCCTAATCAGCGAGGACTCACTTAAACCCCATTCCTTACACAGACAGGGAATCATGTCTGAGAGCTCCCTGGTGCTTGCCAATGGAGAGTTATGGGCCTCACATAGGGCCACTCAGCAACCTCTCCTTCAGCTGATTAATGGCAATCAATACTCAATTACTGGCTATCGAATACCGGTTGGCTGTGTCATGGGCAATGCTTGGCACAGGGCTCCATGCACAGAGAGTGTGGGCTTATGGGTGTTTGGGTGAAGGTCAGTCTGTGACCTTGTAAACCACGGGGGACCTCAGGCAGGTGGTTACTGTGTGTCCTTGGTGGTATTGCGTCACACACAGTTAGAACAGTTTGCCATCTGTGGTTGCCCCCGAGATGGGAGGGACTCCTGCAGCTCCCACCTGTGCTCCTGCACACGTGCCGCCGCCCACCTTTACCTGGTCACATGATCTAACCTCTGATAGTGGAAAATATGACTCATCAACAGCCCTCTCTTCTCTCCTCCCTTCCATCTTTTTCTCACACTCCAAAAGGCAAAAGAGGGAGCAGATTGAAAATGCTCAGTTCCAAACAGCTATTCTAACACAAACTGAAAGCATCAGCTCCTGAGGCTAGGAGCCAATTGTGGGGGAGATCAGGATGGATTGTCACACTTTTTACTAGTGTTTTTCTCAGCACCATTATATCTTACAAGACTATTTTCAATATTAAGAGAAAGACCAAGGTCTTGGATTGAAATGGAGCCAATTGTTATCCTCATATCTTGTTCCAACATGGAGATATATGACATTCAACACACTCTGTCCACTTGTGACAGGGAGCACCATCCTGGGGTGCGTTGTCACACAGTACGGGGTTGGTTGTCACAGTGTTTGCCATTTTTTCCCAGCAACAATTGCACCACTTACAAAGTTTTAGAAAAAGTAATTTATTTATTGCAAATCCTTTATTTATTGAACAGTATTTCTATGTACATACAAAAAACTTAGTTGAATATTTGCTTTGACATTGTAGTTCTTTCCCCACTCAAATCGTCACATCATTGCTTAATAAAATAAACTGTGACTATATTTGAATGGAAATAAAATATTTTGAAAAAGTGAAAAAAGTGAAGCTGTATACATTTGTGTTAACTAATTGTTTTGTTGAAAACAGTGTGTGTGTGTGTGTGTGTGTGTGTGTGTGCGTGTGTGGCTGACTCTCAGTCGGAGTCGCTGACTCACAGGTTTGACAAGCAGGTCCGGACAGGACCAAATCTGAACCAATCATAGACGTCTATGTTTCACAAGTTTGGACAGCACAGTATACAGTAGAGCACAGCGGAGAACAGTACAGTAAAGAAAACTAGTGTATTCAGTATAGTAGAAAAAGCAGATCATAGCTCAGTACAGAACACTGGAGCACAGTGGGGTACAGTAAAGTAGTAAAATTGAGTATAGTTCAGAACAGTAGGGGTACAGTACAGTAGGGTAAAGTACAGTATACTGTAATCTACTGAATTAAACTCAACTGTATTCTACTTTGCTGTACTGTACTGCACTATATTGAACTCAACTGTACTGCACTGTACACTAATATACTGTACTCTACTGTACTGTTCTCTGCTAAATTAAACTCTATTGACTCTAATGTGCTGTGCTGTCCAAACTTGTGAAACATGTCTTTTCAACATCTGGAAAATAAATCTTCTAGGTGTCTTTTCTATGTAATTTAGCTTACTGGATACTTTGCTACAATGGGGATTGCTGTCACATTGTGACAAGCAACCCCAACATCAATGTGACAAACATCCCCAAGCACGCCCAATGCTAATTAAGATGCTTGTTACCACATGACATAGGAACTCACAAATAGGCTTCAAAAGAAAAAGTCCTCCGTTTCCTCTTTTTCAATAACAGTACATATTTATGGATACTCCCATCATAAAACTATTTATTAAAGAAATAATAACCATATTCATATTTACTTTCATCCAAGAAAAATGCTGGCCTGAATTGACCACATTGATGCCCTCTCCTAGGGCACACATTTTTATCTTGGAATTATTACACATTTCACTGAGGCTAAGTGCTCAGTGGCAGGAAATCTGTATGCTCCCTGTTTAGGGTGAGCCTGTTGGAGCTGTCACTCTAATACAGTGGTTCCTCAATTAAAAGTTCAGAGCTTATGTCGTGACTGTTTGTAGTAGATGGCAGACTGTGGTAAATTGCGTCATTCTGTCATTTTACCACACTAGCACAAGGAGGAGTTGATCTATCAGTGTCTAAACTGATCTATCGGTAGTCTAAGGCAGAAATTGACTATCTTTTTATAAATGAATGGAGGTGTGAATGTTTCAGTCTAAGAATATCTCTTCTCTGACACTAGAGGCCTGCATCAGGCTGGCGGGTCGTCCCGCAGTTGAGAGAGAACTTGGGTAAACACAATGGCGCAATTACGCTTGATATGTGGGCCGACGATTTTGGCCTTTTGGTTTCTCTCCCTCTAAAAACAGAAATAAATAATTCTAAATAACTGTCTTTATTTACCACAGTGTGAAAGAGTGATAGCCCTTCTAAATGAAGTGAGTTTTTGAAACACAGTCCTTCTTTATTGATGTGAAGGAGAAACTGAATGAAAGTGTCCAGCGAGGATAGGGAGGGGAAAAAGGTTGCCCATATTTTCAAGACCTGAGCTACTTCATTTATTTATGAAATGTACTACTTTATTTAGGCAATTTAATATATTTGTTTCAGCTTGTAGGCTATTTCGTAGTGTAAAGCGTTGTTTGTCAGCATAAAGCTGAGTGACTCATTCGTGACTTTGGACTTTGGACAAACATTTTTTCTGATAGATATTTTTTGGGCCAAGTTAATCTGCTCATGTTGTGAGTGATCAATTATTTGTAACATTGTGGTTACAATGAAGAATGTAAATGAAATAAATCCAATAAATCCTTAATAATTAATTAATAAATCAGATGCGTGCTGCAATCTTTTCATTTTTCCTTATACACTTTGTGTACAATTTGATGATATTTTTAGACAATACAAGACAAACACATACAAACGACAACTATGTCGCCCACACGCATTATCAACATTTGGACAATAAAACATTTAAAGGATTGCATTGGTTGATTTTCAGTTTTTAAGTATAAGTTTTTGTTCATGATGATTGATGAGAAAAGTATCGTTCAACCCAATGGGTATCTCGTTGCACCCTTATATATCATGTCTTGAAATATGCAGACAGACGGATTAAAAGTTAATTTCCATTGTAATACTTCTGACAGCCAAATGTCTAACTTCACCCATAACCTTGGGACTTTATAACATTCCCAGAAGGCATGGATTATTATAACCTGCTGGAAAATGAACCTGGTAATCTAATTTAATTTACTGTAGACCTTTAACCTTCTGAATGAATGATTATATTGAAGATAGAAGATGCCTCTTAATGAGTTCTGAGAGCCGATCCGTTACCCAACAAAATAATACAAATGTATTTAGCCTAATTGTTTGTATTACTACAGACAGTAGGCTATTATTCCTATATTCCTGCATTAATTAATTTGTCTGCATGTCTATTCAACATTTGGCTAAAAAAAACATGCCATGAATTAAGAACAGAATTAATGCAATGCGGCACATTGACAACTAAAATCTCTTTAAATAGCCTTCTAATATTAGACAACAAATACATATACTAATACAATAACTTCAAAAACACCAGCCAGCTGATTTCCTTTGCCTGATGCAGGACTCTAGTGCGACAGGAGAGAGACTGACTGAAACATTCACACCTCCATTAATTTATAAAAGGATAGTCTAATAGCTCGGCTAGTTGTGAAAATTCCCCCATTTGTGCCACAGTTTAGACTACCAATAGGTCAGTCAGAGTTGATTCCTATTGTAAAGTGTAGCCTAATGGCCAAAATAGGGCAAACCTGCAATATATTCGATGCTTAAGTACACTAAAGTTATGCATTTCCAACTCAGTATCACAGACCAGATTTGCCCTAACGAAAAATGCATCAACCCCTACAAATATATTAATTCATAATAGTTCAAACGCAATTAGCTGTAGTCGAGAGGAGAGACTGCAAGCAAAAGTCATTCAGAAAGAATGTGTATTTAAACCTGCATTATAATTGAACTTATTTGGAACGAAAGCCAGGAATGAGTGAGTCACTCAGCCTTATGCTGTTCCTGCTTCTGTTGCCTATTTGAGTGTTTGGTTAGCATCCTACTGATTCTGTGATCCCCAAGCCTCATGCAACCGCAAAATGTTGAGTGAAGCAATTTCACAAATCCGTCTGTTTTAAACTTTGCTATGCTGTATTAAAGGGTTTACAATTAGAAAGTGTTTACACTGTTCCAAACTGGCAGATAAATTATAATGGAATTTAACAGCACCTGTTTGTCATGCAACAGTATATCTTGCGCTTTGACAATGATTTTACATGAGGCCTAATTCACATGATATGCCTAAAATACTTACATCCACTAGGCTAATCAATAATCACATTTTTCCTTTTGATTATTTAGTTAGACTATATCATGTTATTTCAAGTTATCCCTTTGGAGCACATGCAAAAGCAATTTGGAGTTGTTGAACGGGAGTGACTACATGTAGTACAATTTCATTTGAAATAACTGAATAATTTTTAATTTATTTTTTATTTCACCTTTATTTAACCAGGTAGGCAAGTTGAGAACAAGTTCTCATTTACAATTGCGACCTGGCCAAGATAAAGCAAAGCAGTTCGACACATACAACAACACAGAGTGAGTGACACATGGAGTAAAACAAACATACAGTCAATAATACAGTAGAAACAAGTCTATATACGATGTGAGCAAATGAGGTGAGACAAGGGACGTAAAGGCAAAAAAAAGGCAGAGATAAGGGGGGACTTTACCTAGCAGGGTCTTGTAGATGACATGGAGCCAGTGGGTTTGGCGACGAGTATGAAGCGAGGGCCAACCAACGAGGGCGTACAGGTCGCAATGGTGGGTAGTATATGGGGCTTTGGTGACAAAACAGATGGCACTGTGATAGACTGCATCCAATTTGTTGAGTAGGGTATTGGAGGATATTTTGTAAATGACATCGCCGAAGTCGAGGATTGGTAGGATGGTCAGTTTTACAAGGGTATGTTTGGCAGAATGAGTGAAGGATACTTTGTTGCGAAATAGAAGCCAATTCTAGATTTAACTTTGGATTGGAGATGTTTGATGAGGGTCTGGAAGGAGAGTTTACAGTCTAACCAGACACCTACGTAGTTGTCCACATATATTTTATGTCAGCGGCGTCCAGAGTTGTGATGTTGGACAGGCGCGCAGGTGCAGGCAGCGATCGGTTGAAGAGCATGCATTTAGTTTTACTTGTATTTAAGAGCAATTGGAGGCCACGGAAGGATAGTTGTATGGCATTGAAGCTTGCCTGGAGGGTTGTTAACACAGTGCCCAAAGAAGGGCCAGAAGTATACAGAATGGTGTCGTCTGCGTAGAGTGAGGATGAACAAAAGAGAGATTGACTTTAGAACAGTGTAAAAATTGCTCTTCCTCTGTCCCAAGCGCACTCAAGAAAATACACATTTTTTCCAGCTGTAACTGGATCATAGCTTATTACTTACTAAAACTGTTGTTGCACTAAGGTTTTTATTCTAAGAGAAACAAAAATGGTCTTTCATATTCCGTTATATTCTTTAAATATATCTCAGGCGGAGAATGGAGTGAAAGTGCACTATACTGTAAATACACAACAATGGTTTAGCAGCCTTTCCAATAAGCCTTTCCAATAACTTGGAATACAAAAGAAGCCATTCACCCTTGATGGGCTATCAGCAGGACAATAGACTCTTTCCAAGTTTAGGGAGTTGAAATGTATTAATGGGTGTTTGCAAGGCATGCCACTTCACCCATCTCCTTGCATCTGTTTTCTAACCACATCTGGATAGATGCATAAAGAATTACTTTGGGAATAAATATCACTGAATGACAGAAATATTGGAATAAAGTAGGATAATGCAATTGAAGGCAACACATTGTTGCTTACTGGAACACCCAAAGTCATCCAATTGTTATAAAAGGATTTGAAGCAATAGCCTACCCACATGTGGTCAACTATTTCAGCACCGTTTCGCGCTGCTTTTAGACAAGCATGGGGACTGGTCTTGATAAAAATCAATCCGTTTTATTTTCACTAAACTTCTGTTTGGGTATTGGACAGCCTACAATTAGGGTGTGGAAATGTTAGGATATTTTGTTCTTCACTCGCAGTCACTACTTCACTCGCAGCCTACATTTTGTACAGCGCCATATTTTCCTAACGGAAACCCTGAGGCCTACATAGGCTACTGCAAAATGTATTTTTGGTTTCTTGAAATAGAAACACCATAATATTAATCTATTTAATTAAGCTACATTTATAACAGTATAAACAGCACAACAAATACAATAATAATTTACAAACAAATTATAATCAATCGCATACAGTCTGTTTTTACAAAAAAAGGTTTTAAAGTCTCTGGTACGGACAATTTAAAAAACTGTCACACCCTGACCTGGTTCACCTGTCCTTGTGATTGTCTCCACCCCCTCCAGGTGTCGCTTATTGTACATTTCAATGAAACATGTTGAAGCCCCAAAATTGCTCCCGCTGAACATTTCAATGAAACATGGTGAAGCCCCAAAATTGCCTTCGCTAGAAGCCTGTGTTTCATACATAAGGAAGTGGATGGCTGCAAATGTTCTACTTTTACACTTGGACAAAACAGAGATACTTGTTCTTGGTCCCAAGAAACAAAGAGATCTTCTGTTGAATCTGACAATTAATCTTGATGGTTGTACAGTCGTGTCAATTAAAACTGTGAAGGACCTCGGCGTTACTCTGGACCCTGATCTCTCTTTTGACGAACATATCAAGACTGTTTCAAGGACAGCTTCTTTCCATCTACATAACATTGCAAAAATCTGAAACTTTCTGTGCAAAAAGGATGCAGAAAAATTAATCCATGCTTTTGTTACTTCTAGGTTAGACTACTGCAATGCTCCACTTTCCGGCTACCCGGATAAAGCACTAAATAAACTTCAGTTAGTGCTAAATACGGCTGCTAGGATCATGATTAGAACCCAAAAAATTAATCATATTACTCCAGTGCTAGCCTCTCTACACTGGCTTCCTGTTTAGGGAAGGGCTGATTTCAAGGTTTACTGCTAACCTACAAAGCATTACATGGGCTTGCTCCTACCTATCTTTCCGATTTGGTCCTGCCGTACCTACACGTACGCTGCAGTCACAAGACGCAGGCCTCCTAATTGTCCCTAGATTTTCTAAGCAAACAGCTGGAGGCAGGGCTTTCTCCTATAGAGCTCCCTTTTTATGGAATGGTCTGCTTACCCATGTGAGAGACGCAGACTCGATCTCAACCTTTAAGTCTTTACTGAAGACTCATCTCTTCAGTGGGTCATATGATTGAGTGTAGTCTGGCCCAGGAGTGTGAAGGTGAACAGAAAGGCTCTGGAGCAACTAACCACTCTTGCTGTCTCTGCCTGGCCGGTTCCCCTCTCTCGACTGGGATTCACTGCCTCTAACCATTTTACAGGGGCCCTTTTACAGAGTTACTGGCTTAATGGTGCTATTTCATGCCATCCCTAGGAGGGGTGCATCACTTGTGGTTTGAGTCACTGACGTGATCTTCCTGTCTGGGTTGGCGCCCCCCCCCTTGGGTTGTGCCGTGGAGGAGATCTTTGTGGGCTATACTCGACCTTGTCTCAGGATGGTAAGTTGGTGGTTGAAGATATCCCTCTAGTGGTGTGGGGGCTGTGGCAAAGTGGGTGGGGTTATATCCTTCCTGTTTGGCCCTGTCCGGGGGTCTCATCGGATGGGGCCACAGTGTCTCCTGACCCCTTCTGTCTCAGCCTCCAGTATTTATGCTGCAGTAGTTATGTGTTGGGGGACTAAGGTCAGTTTGTTATATCTGGAGTACTCCTGTCCTATCTGGTGTCCTGTGTGAATTTAAGTATGCTCTCTCTCATTCTCACTTTCTCTCGGAGGAGGATCTGAGCCCTAGGACCATGCCTCAGGACTACCTGGCATGATGACTCCTTGCTGTCCCCAGTCCACCTGGCCGTGCTGCTGCTCCAGTTTCAACTGTTCTGCCTGCGGCTATGGAACCCTGACCTGTTCACTGGACGTGCTACCTGTCCCAGACCTGCTGTTTTCAACTCTCTAGAGACCGCAGAAGCGGTAGAGATACTCTGAATGATCGGCTATGAAAAACAAACTGACATTTACTCCTGAGTTGCTGACTTACTAAACCCTCGACAACTACTGTGATTATTATTATTTGACCATGCTGGTCATTTATGAACATTTGAACATCTTGGCCATGTTCTGTTATAATCTCCACCCGGCACAGCCAGAAGAGGACTGGCCACCCCTCATAGCCTGGTTCCTCTCTAGGTTTTTTCCTAGGTTTTGGCCCTTTTAGGGAGTTTTTCCTAGCCACCGTGCTTCTACACCTGCATCGCTTGCTGTTTGGGGTTTTAGACTGGGTTTCTGTACAGCACATTGAGATATCAGCTGATGTAAGAAGGGCGATATAAATAAATTTGATTTGATTTGATTCAGTAACTTAGCTTCTCAAACACTCCCTCTGGTGGTCAAACTAGCATTAATGGCAACAATGGCTGACAGTAAAATACTATGATGTCATGCACTCCAACATGCCATACCATTCCGCCACACACCGCAAGCTGTGCTGCAGTGTGACACAACTTTTAACGGAGGAACCACTGAAGGCTCATCACTACAGGGAAGAAATGACATGTAATAATGGGAAAAGCTGATTCACCAACACTGTGGATCTGATAAGACCTTCCTCTGTACTCTGCAGCATCTGCCCGACGTCCTGGTGCCCATCTATCACTATATTTATGTCAGAAATGGCACCCTATTCCCTATATATTGCTCTAAGTTTGACCAGGGCCCATAAGTTGCCATATCAAACACAACGTTTAGCAATCTACTGAAATGATGGCCTCTCTCTATCCTCATCTCTGGTCAGACAGAAATAGACTGGCTGTGATATAAATCACATGCCTATTAGGTAGTACGTGTATGTGTGTGTGTCTAATGCTGTCACTAAGGGGACATTTGCTAGCTGCTATTCCTGGAGAGGAGATGAGGGTTAATGGCTAATGAAGTGATCTGAGACAGTAGAAAGCCCTGCCCGTATGAACCTGATAATGATGATGGTATTCTAGTGCCGTTGTTGGATGTCATTACATTTAAATAGGAGCAGTGTCGTCAATATCAATCACATGGCTAACAAAATAAAAAGGAAAGCCCATGAGTTCAGTCTCCTACCCTTCATTAGGTCTGTGTGAAACTGGTCCTGTTGAAACCTTGCCACTTCCTCCTATGAATATAGATTTTTGCCTTGCTGAATATTGTAATGCATATTGGTTTGAGCAAACCAAACCAAGACAATTGCAAATGCTGATTTTCAAAATCACTGAAATTATGACAAAACAATCATGACTCAAGAGAACAAATAGAATGGCTCACATTATTTCACATGATTTACTCCACATCCCCACCATGGTCTACTATACCTTACTTAGCTAAGAGCATAGTTCTAAAAGCCTTCAGTCTAGATGTTCGGCAATCAACAACTTAGAGAAACTAGTCATTAACCCCAGCATTTTAGTAGTGTCTTGTGCAGACATGAAAGTGGCATTTAGAGACCCCCACTCTGAGTTTCCGATTAGGGATGTCTGTCTGCTTTTTAGGACCAAGAAGTGTTAGTGAGAGCAGGAAGGAGGCAGACCGTGAACCGTGTGTGTGTGTGTGTGTGTGTGTGTGTGTGTGTGTGACAGAGTGGCAGGCGGTGCTGGAGGGCATTTGTACAGCCAGAGAGAGCAAATGGCAATGCTGTCAGATTAAGTCTCATTTGTGCCCAGCAGGATCTTCAATTACCAATAATTAAAACCCCTTTGGTGTGCTGTTTTAAGGGAGGGGGGGCCCTATCTGCTTATGTGGAGGAACTCTACAGCTGGGAGAGTGTGTGGTATTTAGATTGATACACTAGTCTGCCATGTATTTATCACATTTACTAACCCAAGGATTAGATAAACACAACATGAGGGACTTCATGATATGGGGAACTTCAAGTTATATATTGGTTTATACGGGACTGTGCATGGCATCTGTACTACTGTAGCAGTAACAGACTTAGCTACATTGCCCATTTCCATCTGAGGTTACTGGGCAGAAAACAACTTGATAATACCAACCTAATTTCTCAAGGAATTATAACATCCCTTTGCAGAGGAGCTTGGATGTAAATCGATTCAGAATGAATGTGTTTGTGCGTGTGGTATTTAGCAGGTCCAGAAGAAGGAACATGTCCCACACAACAGGAAGCCTGTGACAGTACAAGACAATGGTCTCTGCAGCCTAATAGACCCAGGCAGTCAGAAATACATAAACCAGGCCACAGCAACTCAATTTGACTACAGGACACATCTCTATTGAATTTGGGATCCAGAGAAAGCACAGACGGACAGCGCCCATCCCAATCCCCAGAGTCCTCTGTGTGTGTCTGTGCATTCTCTGACTCTGGTTGTCATTCCCTAGAGCAGCGGTTCACAAACTTTGTGTAGTCCCGTACCCCTTCAAACATTCAACCTCCAGCTGCGCACCCCCTCTAGCAACAGGGTCAGCGCAATCTCACATGTTTTTTGCCTGCCACACACACACACTACGCGATACATTTATTAAACATAAGAATGAGTGTGAGTTTTTGTCACAACCCAGGTAGTGGAAAGTGACAAAGAGCTCTTTTAGGACCTGGGCACATAATCAATAATTTTGCTATTTATTTAGCCATCTTACATATGAAACCTTATTTATTCATCAAAATTTGTGAATAACTCACTACAGGTTAATGAGAAGGGTGTGCTTGAAAGGATGCACATAACTCTGCAATGTTGGGTTGTATTGGATACTCTGCAATGTTGGGTTGTACTAAATCATTTTCCACACAGTCTGTGCCCGTATTTAGCTTTCATGCTAGTGAGGGCTGAGAATCCACTCTCATATTGGTACGTGGTTGCAACTGGCATCAGTGTCTTAACAGCGCGATTTGCCAAGTCAGGATACTCCGAGTGCAGCCCAATCCAGAAATCTGGCAGTGGCTTCTGATTAAATTCAATTTTCACAGAACCACTTGTTGTCAATTTCAATGAGGCTCTCTTGTTCAGATATCGGTAAGTGGACTGGAGGCAGGGCATGAAAGGAATAATGAATCCAGTTGTTTGTGTCGTCCGTTTCGGGAAAGTACCTGCGTAATTGCGCACTCAGCTCACTCAGGTGCTTCGCTATATCACATTTGACATTGTCTGTAAGCTTGAGTTAATTTGCACACAAAAAATCATACAATGATGGAAAGACCTGTGTATTGTCCTTGTTAATGCAGACAGAAAAGAGCTCCAACTTCTTAATTGTCCGGCAAATAGAATATATTTGTGGAGCGACCTTGTAATCCTAGATTCAGATCATTCAGGTGAGAAAAAACATCACCCAGATAGGCCAGTCATGTGAGAAACTCGTCATCACGCAAACGGTCAGACAAGTGAAAATGATGGTCATTATAGAAAACTTTAACCTTGACCACCAAAGTCCATTTGACGTCACAAAGCTGTACAGTTCTTTAAAAATATCCTCTCATGTTGTCCTGGTTTCCAGTGGTTTGCAGAAGAAGATGTCTTCCTTAATTGCCCCCCCCCCTAAATGTAACGGACATATACCAGGAGCTGTGCCAGGGCCACCACGTCTGTTGACTCATCCAGCTGTAACGCATATAATTCACTGGCTTATATGCGAAGCAGTAATGGTTTCAAAATATCTCCGGCCATGTCACTGATGCATCGTGAAACAGTGTTGTTTGATGAAGTCATTGTCTGTATAGTTTTTTTTGGCCTTGTCCCCCAGCATTGTCCCAGCCATATCCACGGCAGCAGGAAGAATTAAGTCCTCCACAATAGTATGGGGCTTGCCTGTCCTAGCCACTCGGTAGCTCACCATATAAGACGCGTCTAACCCCTTCTTATTAATGGTATCTGTTGCTTTTATACATGTCTTACTACTCGAAAGTCATCTTTATTATCGCTCAAAAAACTCCCGTGGCTTATTTTTCAAATTGTCATTTTTCTTTTTAAATGTCTGCGCCAGAGTGAAGGTTTCCCACGAGAGATGAACGGTTAATGTGATTCGATGTTCATTATTTGACTTGGCTTCCTGTATTTAAAAAAAATCAATATATTTTTATGTAACCTTTATTTAACTAGGCAAGTCACTTAATTAAGAACAAATTCTTATTTACAATGACGGCCTAGGAACAGTGGGTTAACTGCCTTGTTCAGGGGCAGAACGACAGATTTTTACCTTGTCAGCTTAGGGATTCGATCTAGCAACCTTTCAGTTACTGGGCCAATACTGCCACCCCAAATTCTGTATTTGACATTTGGTTGTTATTTCGTTGAACACTAGATGGTTTAATTGTTTTTTTGGCAGTGAAACAAGGCTACTCAGGTAAGAAAAAAAACTCACCGATGACATTGCTCTTACCCAGTTTGGCAATACCTGCCCTAGAGTGCACACAGAGGAAATAGACACAGATAAAATTGTATTTCAGGTCATCATGCACAGTACTACTGACATATTGTTTACAGAGAATACTGAATATCTGCGATAATGCTGTTTCAATCAGTAACTCCCTGTTACATTCTAGATTTATTTATTCTGTGTCCCTCCCTCCCTCCCTTTCTTTTTCTGTGATGGACAGGTTGAGTCAGACAGATGTGCAGTCCTCTCTGCCCTCTCCTGATCTCACTGTGTGTTTGACTCTTCTGTTGTCACAGACTCCAGGATGGAGACTGCTGCTAACAGATGCTCTCTGCATGCATTTGCATTAATACCACACAGACCATACCTCTGGTCACCACTGTCAACCAACACTGAAGTGTGGAATGCCTTACAACAAGACTGCAGCTGCACGGTATCTTTCCAATTCTACTCGGCACAACCAGAAAGATAAGAGCACGTATTGGAAACGTATTAGCCTGGAAATCCAGACTGAATTCAGCTCTGTTTCATGATTCGGCCTACATGTCCAGGCTAGAAAGGGATTGCTCTCATCAGGATTCCTCTGTGACTGATACAACATAAATAGTCATGTCATGTCCCTGATAGGGCTGCTGTGTGCTGGGCTGTTTTGTGGTGATCGGTGTCTGAGTCTTGTTTACAGTGACCTGCAGCTGTGCAAGATGGATTCCCTCCAGGCCCAATGAGATTAGAAGTGTCATGTTGCATCAGGAGGTGAAAAAGATGACAGAGAGAGAGAGAGGGGGCAAGGTTGTGGGAGATTAGACTGAGCATACTGCTGAGAGCACCAGCGAAGCAAACACAACTCTGACAAACAAATACTAAACTACCATATCTCATTACAGGATATGCAGAGTATCAAGAGTGAGGTATTTAAATGTCATGTTAGGGAAATAAATAAGAGTGAAACTGGGCCTAATAGAAAACATGTGATTCTGCTTCTGCTCTCTCTCTTGTTCTCTCTCGCTCTCTCTCAACCTCTGTCTCGCTCTCTCTCTCTCTTTCCCCCATCTCTCTCACCCTCCGTCTCTCTCTCTCTCTCTCTTCCCCCCCACCTCTCTCTCAGCCTGTCTGTCTCTCTCTCACTCTATTTCTCTCTCCATGTCTCTCTTCCTTTCTCTCTCGATCACGCTCTCTCACCTTTTCTTTCTCTCTCTCATTCTCTCTTCAGTTTATCTCCAGAGATGTCCTTGATAAGCCAGCAGAGAAGGAGAACATTATTATTTTGGTGTAGATTGCTCCCCCTGGCCGATTGAGTGTGGGGTTAGTGATACAGAACAAGGCCTTGAGTTTGGCCAAACTGCTGACGCTGTTTCTGGTCGGAGCAGGAGTGAAGCTGTTCCTATTCTTTAACACTGACCAAGAGCACCACCACTTATAGAAAATGTGTGACCTATCTACCGTACCAACACAATATGTACTGCTGCTGGTTGAAGACTGAATTTTGTCTACTTTAATTGATTAACAATATGTAGGCTAGGCCTCCAGAGCCCAATATCTAGACGGCAGACAAATAAAAGTGCTTAAACACAGTCAGAACACAAAAGAAACAACTGCAGCCTCTTAACCAGGGAGTGGTAAAACAGAGACAGTTCAGGCATCTCTCTCTATAATTCTCTTTCGTTCTATCCGTCCCCTCTCTCTCTGTCTTTCTCTCACGCTTTCTTCACTCTCACTCTCTCTTTCTTTCTTTTTCTCACGCTCTTCCTCTGTGTATCTCCTCCCTCCTCTCTCTCCCCCTCCCTCTCTTTCTGCCATGATCAAATGTCAGCAAGCCCATAAAGTAGTGCCGAACCAGGATGATGGGCCGTAAGAAATATGGGACGCTAAAACACAGATGAATAGTGCTCTCTGTCTGAGAGCAGGACAACGGAAAGTTTGTATTTAATGGTAGCCCAACATTTTCTAAGACACCCACTCCCATTTGAGTAGTTCAGTATTTTACTGTCTCTGATGTCATATTAGGTGATAAAAACCTACTGTAGTTTAAACAACACAAGACTTATTGGAATCATTTTCTGCTTCATGCATTAATGTGCATGCAAGTGCCAGAAAGAAAAAATATTGGTTTAATACAGTGATAACTTCTGCTGCCCACACTGACAAGATACTTGTACCTACAGCATGATACTATAGCAATGGGAAGATAGCCTGCCATGTTGGCAAAAGACACTACTGTCTACATGCATTCCGCCAAATTCAGGCTAAAGGGATACATTCTTTGTAAAAAAAATCACACAGACCTGGTACTGTTTTCTCCTGAATTAAGAATTATTAGTCACATATTTGACATTATATAAAAAGTGAAGGAGAGCAATGACCTGAAGCCATGATAGACATACCTTAGGTCCAAACGACCACCCAGAGAGCTAGAAACCTTAAACAAATCAAGTGTTATGTCACATGCACCGAATACAACAGGTGTAGACCTTACAGTGAAATGCTTACTTATGAGCTCCTAACCAACAGTGCAGGTCAAAATAATAGGGATAAGAATAAGAGGTACAAGTAATTAAAGAGCAGCAGTACAAATTAACAATATACAGTTGAAGTCGGAAGTTTACATACACTTAGGATGGAGTCATTAAAACCTCTTTGGGCTGAGATCCCGCTAACGGGATCGATATGACAACAGCCAGTGAAAGTGCAGGGCGCCAAATTCAAAACAAAATAAATCCCATAATTAAAATTCCTCAAACATACAAGTATGTTCCACCATTTTAAAGATACACTTCTTGTTAATCCCACCACAGTGTCCAAATTCAAAAAGGCTTTACAGCGAAAGCAAACCAAACGATTATGTTAGGTCAGAGCCAAGTCACAGAAAAACACCCATTTTTCCAGCCAAAGAGAGGAGTCACAAAAAGTTGAAATAGAGATAAAATTAATCACTAACCTTTGATGATCATCATCAGATGACACTCATAGGACTTCATGTTACACAATACCTATATGTTTTGTTCGATAAAGTTCATATTTATATAAAAAAATCTCAGTTTACATTGGCGCGTTACGTTCAGTAGTTCCAAAACATCCAGTGATTTTGCAGAGATCCACATCAATTTACAGAAGTACTCACAATAAACATTGATAAAAGACAACTATTATGCATGGAATTATAGATACACTTCTCCTTAATGCAACCGCTGTGTCAGATTTAAAAAAATAGTTACGGAAAAAGCACACCATGCTATAATCTGAGTAGGGCGCTCAGAGACCAAAACAACCCAAACAGATATCGGCCATGTTGTGTAGTCAACAGAAGTCAGAAATAGCATTATAAATATTCACTTACCTTTGATCATCTTCATCATAATGTACTCCCAGGAATCCCAGTTCCACAATAAATGTTTGTTTTGTTAGATAATGTCCATCATTTATGTCCAAGTACGTCCTTCAGTTAACTCATTCAGTTCACAAAACCAAATACATGACGCGCGATAACTAGGAGCAGACCAAAAGTCAAAAAGTTCCATTACAGTCCATAGAAACATGTCAAACGATGTATAGAATCAATCTTTAGGCTGTTTTTAACATAAATCTTCAATAATGTTCCAACCGGAGAATCCCATTGTCTGTATAAATGCAATGGAACTGAGCTCGCTCTCACGTGAACGAGGGTGGCCAGCTTGTGGCTCTCTGGCAGACCTCTGACTCATTCCCCTCTCATTCGCTCCCACTTCAGAGTAGAAGCATCAAACAAGGTTCTAAAGACTGTTGACATCTAGTAGAAGCCTTAGGAAGTGCAACATGACCAATATCCCACTGTATTTTGATAGGTAATTAGTTGAAAACCTACAAGCCTCAGATTTCCCACTTCCTGCATGGATTTTTTCTCAGGTGTTTGCCTGCCATATGAGTTCTGTTATACTCACAGACATCATTCAAACAGTTTTAGAAACTTCAGAGTGTTTTCTATCCAAATATACTAATAATATGCATATCTTAGTTTATGGGACTGAGTAGCAGGCAGTTTACTCTGGGCACCTTCATCCAACCTACTCAATACTGCCCCCAGACAGAAGAAGTAAAAACTCGTTTTTCTACCACTCCACAAATGTCTTGTTAACAAACTATAGTTTTGGCAAGTTGGTTAGGACATCTACTTTGTGCATGACGAGTAAGTTTTCCAAAATTTGTTTACAGACACATTATTTCACTTATAATTCACTTTATCACAATTCCAGTGGGCCAGAAGTTTACATACACTAAGGTGACTGTGCCTTTAAACTAGGAAAATTCCAGAAAATGATGTCATGGCGTTAGAAGCTTCTGATAGGATAATTGACATAATTTGAGTCAATTGTAGGTGTACCTGTGGATGTATTTCAAGGCCTACCTTCAAACTCAGTGCCTCTTTGCTTGACGTCATGGGAAAATCAAAAGAAATCAGCCAAGACCTGAGAAAAAAAATGTAGACCTCCACAAGTCTGGTTCACCCTTGGAAGCCATTTCTAAGCACCTGAAGGTACCACGTTCATCTGAACAAACTATAATACGCAAGTATAAACACCATGGGACCACGCAGCCTTCATAGCGCTCGGGATGGAGACGTGTTCTGTCTCTTAGAGATGAACGTACTTTGGTGCAAAAAATGCAAATCAATCCCAGGACAACAGCAAAGGACCTTGTGAAGATGCTGGAGGAAACAGGCACAAAAGTATCTATATCCACAGTAAAACGAGTCCTAAATTGACATAACCTGACAGGCCGCTCAACAAGGAAAAAGCCACTGCTCCAAAACCGCCATAAAAAAAGCCAGACTACGGTTTGCAACTGCACATGGGGACAAAGATCGCACTTTTTGGAGAAATGTCCTCTGGTCTGATGAAACAAAAACAGAACTGTTTGGCCATAATGACCATCGTTATATTTGGAGGAAAAAAGGGGAGGCTTGTAAGCCGAAGAATACCATCCCAAGCACGGGGGTGGCAGCATCATTTTGTAGGGGTGCTTTGCTGCAGGAGGGACTGGTGCACTTCACAAAATAGATGGATTCATGAGGGGGGAAATTATGTGGATATATTGAAGCAACAGCTCAAGACATCAGTCATGAATTTAAAGCTTGGTAGCAAATGGGTCTCCCAAATGGACAACAACCCCAAGCATGGCTTAAGGACAACAAAGTCAAGGTATTGGAGTGGCCATCACAAAGCCCTGACCTCAATCCCATAGAAATTTGTTGGCAGAACTGAAAAAGCGTGTGCAAGCAAGGAGGCCTACAAACCTGACTCAGTTATACCAGCTCTGTCAGGAGGAATGGCCCAAAATTCACCAAACGTATTGTGGGAAACTTGTGGAAGGCCACCCGAAACGTTTGACCCAAGTTGAACAATTTAAAGGAAATGCTACTAAATACTAATTGAGTGTATGTAAACTTCTGACCCACTGGGAATGGGATGAAAGAAATAAAAGCTGAAATAAATAATTCTCTACTATTATTCTGACATTTCTTAAAATAAAGTGGTGATCCTAGCTGGCCTAAAACAGGGAATTATTACAGGAATTAAATGTCAGAAATAGTGAATCAGTTTGGCGACTAAGTCACGGAAAGCTAAATCTAAGTCTAGATATACAGATGTACACACAATTTTAGAATAAATTGATTGGGAAGATGAGACAGAGATAGTTGTCGGACGCTTCATTTAGAGATCGTGGAGGAATATTTTTTGAATGGGAGAGGACATCGTTTTAGACTGGTAAGTTCTTATCATGCTAATGTCCTTGTTTGAAATTAATAATATAAAATATCATTTGTGATTTTTTTTTCTTTAAATTAAATTTTAGAAGCAATATATAAACATGTAATGTCATGAAATGTGAGATGCGTGTGTCTGCCGCCCCACCCCAACCCACATGAAATAGCCTATTTGAGGCTGTTGAGGAGAGGGCAGGACCACATCAATGGCCAAAGTGAAATGGAGACAGTAGATACAGCTGGTCTGTTGTAATATAATAAAGACAGTAGCTCTAGCTGGTCTGTCATAATATAATAGAGACAGTAGATCTAGCTGAAATGTCATAATATAAAAGAGATAGTAGATCTAGCAGGTAATTATAATATAATAATATATTCAACCTAATATATTCAACCATCAACCTTCAACTCTCTATATATATATCTGTTTATTATACCTGTTGATACAGGGCTCATATGTGAAACTATTCTAACTGAACATTTTCTTTCACAGTGACACTGACTCCGAATGGGAGTCTTATCCGGTGTCCTGTGTGAATTTATGTATGCTCTCTCTAATTCTCTCTTTCTCTCTCTCGGAGGACCTGGGCCCTCGGACCATGCATCAGGACTACCTGGCACGATGACTCCTTGCTGTCCCCAGTCCACCTGGCCTTGCCGCTGTTCCAGTTTAAACTGTTCTGCCTGCGGCTATGGAACCCTAAACTGTTCATTTTTACTCGAGGTGCTGTCCTGTTGCACCCTCTACAACCACTGTGATCTCCACCCGGCACAGCCAGAAGAGGACTGGCCACCCCTCATAGCCTGGTTCCTCTCTATGTTTCTTCCTAGGTTCTGGCCTTTCTAGGGAGTTTTTCCTAGCCACCGTGTTTCTACACCTGCATTGCTTGCTGTTTGGGTTTTAGGCTGGGGCTATATAAATTGATTTGATTTGAGGACTGGGGGTCTTCCAAATATTGAAAGTGTGTAAATAGTTACCCACGATATTTTGTAAATGTATATATATATATTTTTTTTCCATATATTTTTGAATCAATAATTATTTTTTTCCCCATTTTTTTTTTTGGGGGGGGGGGGGTGTGTTAGAATACCATTTTGGTATTTTGTATATAGTTATTTGTTTCAAAATGTATACCTTCACCAATTTGGCAAATTTTTGGCCAATTTGGGTACATTTGGGCTACTTGTGTGGGACACCTGGGTGACTTCATGATAAATGTCATGTTGCACACTCATTTTGGAAGTTATCATTCTGAAACTTTCCTGTTTATCAAGTACTGTTGCCCTCTTATATTTTTCACTGAAATTGTCCCCATCATCCTATCTTAATGTTTGTTTTATCTTGTTCATTTTAAAGATGATGATACAAAAATAAAAATAAAAAATTTATGTTTTCATTGTTTTATCTAAACCAGATCTATTGTGTTATATTCTCCTACATTCAATTCACATGTACACAAACTACAGAGTGTTTTCTTTCAAGTGGTACCAAGAACATGCATTTCCTTGGTTCTGTGCCAGAGCTACAGGCTGTTAGATTTGGGTATGTCTTTAGGCGGAAATTGCACAAAGTAGGGGGGGAGCTGTAAGAGGCTAGTGTCTCCCCATCCCGCATGAGGGAGCGTAATCATCGACTGACACTAATTAGCTTAACGCAACGGACATAAATATTCCTAGAAAATATTCTTATTCATGAAAATCACAAGTGAAATATATTGAGACACAGCTTAGCCTTTTGTTAATCACCATGTCATCTCAGATTTTCAAAATATGCTTTACAGCCAAAGCTAGACAAGCATTTGTGTAAGTTTATCGATAGCCTAGCATAGCATTCTGTCCAGCTAGCAGCAGGTAACTTGGTCATGGAAATCAGAAAAGCAATCAAATTAAATCGTTTACCTTTGATGAGCTTCGGATGTTTTCACTCACGAGATAGCCAATGTTCCTTTTTTTCCAAAAATATTATTTTTGTAGGCGAAATAGCTCCATTTGCTCTTCACGTTTGGCTGAGAAATCGCCCGGAAATTGCAGTCACGAAAACGGTGAAAAATATTCCAAATTAGCTCCATAATATCGACAGAAACATGGCAAATGTTGTTTATAATCAATCCTCAAGGTGTTTTCAAATATCTATTCAATAATATATCCACCGGGACAATTTGTTTTTCAGTAGGATCGATTGGAATAATGGCTACCTCTGTATTTTACTCGAGAAAACTCTGGGAGACATCAGGTGACCAGTTGCGCAATGTAGCCGCTTACGGGTATTCTTCAACATAAATACTTCTTCAACACAATAATGTAGACACCTTGGGGAATACGGAGAAAAAGTAATCTGGTTGATAGCCCATTCACTGCTCAATAGGGACGCATTGGAACGCAGCGCTTTCAAAACATGAGGCACTTCCGGATTGGATTTTTCTCAGGCTTTCGCCTGCAATATCAGTTCTGTTATACTCACAGACAATATTTTTACAGTTTTGGAAACTTTAGAGTGTTTTCTATCCTAAGCTGTCAATTATATGCATATTCTAGCATCTTGGCCTGACAAAATATCAGTTTACTGCGGGAACATTATTTTTCCAAAAATTAAAATACTGCCCCCTAGTAACAAAAGGTAACAGGTAATACAGGTAACGAGTGGAGGACAGAGGAGCCTCTTAATGGCACCTGTTTGATGGCACCTGTATAAAAGACACCTGTCCACAACCTCAAACAGTCACACTCCAAACTCCACGATGGCCAAGACCAAAGAACTGTCAAAGGACACCAGAAACAAAATTGTAGACATGCACCAGGCTGGGAAGACTGAATCTGCAATAGGTAAGCAGCTTAGTTTGAAGAAATCAACTGTGGGAGCAATTATTAGGAAAGGGAAGACATACAAGACCACTGATAATCTCCCTCGATCTGGGGCTCCACGCAAGATCTCACCCCGTGGGGTCAAAATGATCACAAGAACGGTGAGCAAAAATCCCAGAACCACACAGGGGGACCTAGTGAATGACCTGCAGAGAGCTGGGACCAAAGAAACAAAGCCTACTATCAGTAACACACTACGCCACCAGGGACTCAAATCCTGCAGTGCCAGACGTGTCCCCTGCTTAAGCCAGTACATGTCCAGGCCCGTCTGAAGTTTGCTAGAGAGCATTTGGATGATCCAGAAGAAGATTGGGAGAATGCCATATGGTTAGATGAAACCAAAATATAACTTATTGGTAAAAACTCAACTCATCGTGTTTGGAGGACAAAGAATGCTGAGTTGCATCCAAAGAACACCATACCTACTGTGAAACATGGGGGTGGAAACATCATGCTTTGGGGCTGTTTTTCTGCAAAGGGACCAGGACGACTGATCCGTGTAAAGAAAAGAATGAATTGGGCCATGTAACATGAGATTTTGAGTGTTAACCTCCTTCCATCAGCAAGGGCATTGAAGATGAAACGTGGCTGGGTCTTTCAGCATGACAATGATCCCAAACACACCGCCCGGTAAATGAAGGAGTGGCTTCGTAAGAATCATTTCAAGGTCCTGGAGTGGCCTAGCCAGTCTCCAGATCTCAACCCATAGAAAATCTTTGGAGGGAGTTGAAAGTCTGTGTTGCCCAGCAACAGCCCCAAAACATCACTGCTCTAGAGGAAATCTGCATGGAGGAATGGGCCGAACTACCAGCAACATTGCGTGACCTTGTGAAGACTTACAGAAAACGTTTGACCTCTGTCATTGCCAACAAAGGGTATATAACAAAGTATTGAGATAAACTTTTGTTACTGACCAAATACTTTTTTCCCACCATAATTTGCAAATAAATTCATAAAAAATCCTACAATGTGATTTTCTGGATGTTTTTCCCTAATTTTGTCTGTCATAGTTGAAGTGTACCTATGATAAAAATTACAGGCCTCTCTCATCTTTTTAAGTGGGAGAACTTGCACAATTGGTGGCTGACTAAATACTTTTTTGCCCCAACTGTATATATATATATATATATATATATATATATATATATATATATATATATATATATATATATATATAGAGAGAGAGAGAGAGACCCCTACCTCTGCCAGTAGAAATAATATACTGTGCCCAGCTCTGTTCTACCGTAATTACAATAAAAAGGGTATCCTTTATTTGAATGAATGGCTGAATTAAACTCAGAGACAAAAGACAGAGCTGTGTATTATTGATGGTGAATGTGCATCGCTGGCAGAGAACACAAAGACCGCACTGTAAATGATATTGCTAGATTGCATCATTTAAGGGATCAATCCATCCCGGACATTAAGATGACAGACATTAGGTATGCACTAAGCAATCGGGTCAAGCAGGAAAGGTTACGTTAAGGTTTATGACAACGTTCCTGCCAAACGTACGTGTGGGTGCTAGCTTTAGTTAATCTCTCTCTGTGTCACTATGACCCATATTGTAGTCGGCAGCTCCAGCTCAACTCATCCACCCTAAGGCTATGGGTGTTGTTTATACTGTATGTGGAGTAGAGGAGAAGGAGGAAGGGTAGAAGCAGAGCTGGCATCCCCTGCCAAAAATCTAGGTCAGAGTGTGATGTGCTGGTTACACTGGTGCACCCGTGGCCCACAGTGGTAGGTGATTGACATGGAGAGACTCCAGTAAGGACTGTCACACTTCCAAATGTTACATACCGTAACAGGACTAAAGGACAGATAACCAGAAAACATAACAGAATGTTTAAGGCTCTTACCTTTTATTTAGCAAAGCACGTGTCCATCATGGTGGGTCACCCCCGAACAGAGGAAAAGAGAGAGATACGGAAGATTAGCAAACTGAATACATGACAAAATAAACATATGTATCATGTACTTTATATCAAATATTTACCCGTGCATAGCATTTGCACTTGGTTTTATCTATGTCAATAGTATTTTGTTACAGTGTCACTTTCTGATGAGTACAGTGGCTTTTAAAACATGTTCCTGTCTGTTCTGCAAAACAGCAGATTTCAAATTCTACTCAATGTGTTCCCTTACTGTCCAGTGCTTTGTCTACTGTGTGTAGGCGCCCTGCTCCCTTCCCAAACAAATACAGACCCCTTGACTTTTCCATATTTTGTTACGTTACGGCCTTATTCAAAAATGTATATAAAGAAAATCAGCAATCTACACACAATGCCCTATAATGACAAAGCGAATAACGTACTTACGTATTCAGACCCTTTGCTATGAGACTACACATGGAGCTTAGGTGCATCATGTTTACATTGATCATCCTTGAGATGTTTCTACAACTTGATTGGAGTCCACCTGTGGTAAATCCAATTGATTGGACATGATTTGAAAAGGCACACACCTGTCTATACAGTTGACAGTGCATGTCAGAGCAAAAACCAAGACATGAGGTCAAAGGAATTGTCCGTACAGCTCCGAGACAGGATTGTGTCGAGGCACGGATCTGGGGAAGGGTACCAAAACATTTCTGCAGCATTGAAGGTCCCCAAGAACACAGTGCCCTCCATCATTCTTAAATGGAAGAAGTTTGAAACCACCAAGACTCATCCTAGAGCTGGCCGCCCGCCCAAACTGAGCAATAGGGGGAGATGGGCCTTGGTCAGGGACAGAGCTATAGAGATCCTCTGTGGAGATGTGAGAACCTTCCAGAAGGACAACAATCTCTGTAGCACTCCACAAATCAGGCCTTTATGAAAGAGTGGCCAAACGGAAGCCACTCCGGAAGCCATTTTTGTTTTACTCTGCTTGAAAACATGCTGGATGATTCAGAATCCATTGAAGAGCTTGAACAATGAATTGACGAGAGATACTTACGAGCTAAAAGAAAGATGTCGCTGGTTCCAGAGGATTCAAGCACTGTTTCGGACAACAAACCCAATCAACAAAAAAAATCAAGCCAAGTTGGCGAAGCGGTATCAACGATGGCACCAAAACATCCCCAAGCGAGATGGAGAGTGGAGAGAGGTTTACTGATATGGATGTTGAAATAAATCAATGATAGGCTTGACAAACTTGATGTCTTGGATACATTACGAGAGGACATCAATGCATTATGTGCCAGTCTAGAATTCAGCCAATGTCAGATTGATGATCTAAGGAAAGAATCAACGAGTCTCCATGGTGATGGATAAACTTTACATCAACGGGCAACTGTATCGGGACTAGAGTAACTCCCTGGCTATTTCAATCCAATGTTCAAATCTGAGTTTTTGGGTTGAAGTGTATCATGACTTCTTCAACTATAATAAATACATGCTCTATTGATCTCCACTTGACAAGGTTGCATATAGCTCAGGTTAATGTATGTGGCCTTCCTAACAAAATATATTAGGTTTTTAAACTGGTCAACATAAATAATAATCATATTTTGGCTTTGACCGAAACCAATTTAGATACATCTGTAAGGCTAATCCAGCTTCGGCAGGGCTCCTGCAGTGTGGCTGACTATGCGGTTTATTTCCGCACGTTGGCACCGGAGAGTGCTTGGAACCAGGAAGTACTGTTTGATATGTTCCTGCACGGTGTCTCGGAGAAGGTCAAGGATGAGCTTGCTGCTGGAGTTACCTACGGATCTTGATTCCCTCATCACTTTGACCATCTGAATTGCTGGGTGTCTACGGGAACGATGGAGGGAGAGAAAATTTGATTTCGCACACACGCCCAGGGATCCTGCCTTGCCTCCGAGTCAACCCGGAAGCTCCCGACGGTGTCGATGCCGAAAGGACCCGAGGCTTCCCGACCTGCCCCGAGGGCTGCTGAAGACGGCCGAGTCACCGCTTCCTGAGCCTATGCCACTAGGCAAGGTTGGGATGTCGCCAGCGGAACGGCAATACAGGATCAACACTAAGAGTTGTCTGGCTCACCGGTAGGACTCACTCTGCTCGCACCCTTTTTCATGCTATAATGCAGTGTGGAGACCAGTCCAAATCTTTCATTGACTCTGGGCAAGAGTTTTTTGGACACTACCCAGGCGTCCGAGCTGAACATTCCCACTCAGCCCCTCTCCATTCCCACGGTTCAACTTCTCCCTCTCGTACCGGCCGGGATCCAAGAATGTCAAGCCGGATGCACTGTCCTGCCACTATTGACTCACGACTACTACACTGGAACCCGAGACCATCTTTCCCACCTCGTGCCTGGTGACAGCTCTCAGCTGGGGAATAGGGAAGCAGATCCGTGAGGCACAGTGTTCCCAGCCAAAACCCGGGGGGCCCTGATATCCAGATGTTTGTTCCCGACACTGGCCGTCCGTGGTCCTGGAGTGGGCCCACTCCTCCACGCTGGCCTGCCACCCGGGCGCCCGTCGGACCCTGACCTCTGTGCGACAGCACTTTTGGTGGCCTACTATGGTCTTGGATGTGTTCACATTTGTCGCCCCATCTTCTACTCCTCTCTTCTGGCAGCACAGGGCTCTAATGACAGAGCCACCTGACCTCTGACCAAGAGTGACACACACTTAGGAGCGCATTAGCAGCTGAGCCTCAGGCATGCAGGGATAGACCCAGTCAGTGTTATTTCCATTGGGAACATTATGCCTGAGACCCCCCACTCCAATCTCCCTATGGTGCATGCCTGAGATCGCCCCCAGGATGGATTGGATGACTGGGGTCCTCAACTATAGTAATGCATACCTCTGAGGTCTTTACATTCCCCATGTGAGTGGGTGAGGCTGGAGCGTATAGCTCCTGCTGTCTCTACCAACCATTGCCCTCTTCCCTATCTTAGAGGTCTGAGACAGAGCCTGCTGTCCATTATTGGCAGGACGCTGGTGTAGTTCACACTTGCAGGGATGGCCCAGCCAGGACCAGGCCTGAGGCAACCATGTCACTTCACACAGTCACACACACAGAATTAGGAATCATAATACTAGATTTAATAGGATCTCTATGGTCACAGACGCCAGGTCTCAGTGAGTGACGAAACCCCATTCATCATGTAAGTGTGATTACTCCTCCCTATGTGTTAGTGCCAACTGTCATTCACTGCCTTCTTGTCCGGACGGCCATATGCAATACGGCGACACAAAATGCTCCACAACTGTTAGTGACGTTGCCGTGCATGGCAACCTATGATGGTCACAACACACTGTCGGTAGCAGGACAAAAGGTTTGCCTGACGACACCCCATAAGGAACTGCTTTGAAAGGGGTGGGGAGATGAAGAGGGGAAGAGTATTGATGGCTGGGAGACTATCAATAGAAAACCCAGGGTTAGATGTTCCTTTTCAACTGGGAAGCTAATGCAATAGAGCAAATGTCATTGTCATCAGGCACACTAGGCGCCTCTCAGGAAGCCAAATTGGAAAAAGGCTTTACGGTCGCCAAAAGCTGCCTCGTTTTATGACCTCTCTCTCTCTCTTTCTCTCGCTCTCGTGCTCTCTCTCTCTCTGTCTTTCTCTCAATTCAATTAATTTCAATTCAAGGAGCTTTATTGGCATGGGAAACATATGTTAACATTGCCAAAGCAAATGAAGTAGAAAATATCCCAAAGTTAATTAAACAATAAAAATGAACAGTAAACATTACATTCACAGAAGTTCCAAAAGAATAAAGACATTACAAATTTCATATTACGTATACATACAATGTGGTAAAGATGTACAAATGGTTAAAGTACAAAAGGGAAAATAAATAAGCATGAAAATTGGTTGTATTTACAATGGTGTTTGTTCTTCACTGGTTGACCTTTTCTTGTGACAACAGGTCACAAATATTGCTACTGTGTGCTACTCAGTAGATATGGGAGTTTATCAATATCGGCTATGTTTTCAAATTCTTTGTGGATCTGTATAATCTGAGGGAAATATGTGTCTCTATGTTCTATGGTCATACATTGGGCAGGAGGTTAGGAAGTGCAGCTCAGTTTCCACCTCATTTTGTGGGCAGTGTGCACATAGCCTGTCTTCTCTTGAGAGCCAGGTCTGCCTACGGCTGCCTTTCTCAACAGCAGTCTGTACATAGTCGAAGCTTTCCTTAAGTTTGGGTCAGTCACAGTGGTCAGGTATTCTGCCACTGTGTACTCTCTTTTTAGGGTCAAATAGCATTCTAGTTTGCTCTGTGTTTTTGTTAAACCCTCACTGGGATAGGCGGGACGGTAGCATCCCACTTGGCAAATAGCCAGTGAAAATGCAGAACGCCAAATTTAAAAAAATATACTATAAAAATCAAACTTTCATTAAATCACACATGTAAGATACCAAATTAAAGCTACACTCGTTGTGAATCCAACCAACATGTCAGATTTCAAAAAGGCTTTTCGGCGAAAGCATAAGATATGTCCCAAAAACATCACAAATAGTCCTTTTGTTCGATTAATTACATCGATATATATCCAAAATGTCAATTTATTTGGCGCGTTTGATCCAGACAAACACAGCTTCCAACTTGCGCAACATCACTACAAAATATCTCAAAAGTTACCAAAAACTTTGCCAAAACATTTCAAACTACTTTTGTAACACAACTTTAGGTATTTTGAAACGTTAATAATTGATCTAGGTTGGCGCCCCCCCTTGGTTTGTGCCGTGGCGAAGATCTTTGTGGGCTATACTCGGCCTTGTCTCAGGATGGTAAGTTGGTGGTTGAAGATATCCCTCTCGTGGTGTGGGGACTGTGCTTTGGCAAAGTGGGTGGGATTATATCCTTTCTGTTTGGCCCTGTCCGGGGGTATCATCAGATGGGGCCACAGAGTCTCCTGACCCCTCCTGTATCAGCCTCCAGTATTTATGCTGCAGTAGTTTATGTGTCGGGGGGCTAGGGTCAGTTTGTTATATGGAGTACTTCTCCTGTCTTATCCGGTGTCCTGTGTGAATTTAAGTATGCTCTCAATTTTTCAGTTTTTGATTTGTTAAAAAAGTTTGAAATATCCAATAAATGTCGTTCCACTTCATGATTGTGTCCCACTTGTTGTTAATTCTTCACAAAAAAAATACAGTTTTATATCTTTATGTTTGAAGCCTGAAATGTGGCAAAAGGTCGCAAAGTTCAAGGGGGCCGAATACTTTCGCAAGGCACTGTATAAGACTTGTGTCTAGGGAGAAGGTGCTAGGGGCTCGATTTGGAACTCAGCTGGCTGTTTGTCCTTGCAACATGGGTGACATGTTACAGCTGTCCTATCAAAAGCCTATCCTGACACCATCCTCTAAAAACAATCCAGCCCATCCATGTATCCCCTCTACACACACACATCAATGCAAATTGATTACTTAAAAATCATACAATGTGATTTTCTGGATTTTTGTTTTAGATTCCGTCTCTCACAGTTGAAGTGTACCTATGATAAAAATGACAGACTTCTACATGCAAAACCTGCAAAATCGGCAGTGTATCAAATACTTGTTCTCCCCACTGTAGGTGTCTGGCTAGACTGTAAACTCTCCTTCCAGACTCATATTAAACATCTCAAATTCAAAATCAAATCTAGAATCGGCTTTCTATTTCGCAACAAAGCCTCCTTCATTCACGCCGCAAGAATTACCCTAGTAAAACTGACTATCCTACCGATCCTCGACTTCGGCGATGTCATCTACAAAATAGCTTCTAACACTCTACTCAGCAAACTGGATGCAGTCTATCACAGTGCCATCCGTTTTGTTACCAAATCACCTTATACCACTCACCGCTGCGACCTGTATGCTCTAGTCGGCTGACTCTCGCTGCATATTCGTCGCCAGACCCACTGACTCAAGGTCATCTATAAGTCTATGCTAGGTAAAGCTCCGCCTTATCTCAGTTCACTGGTCACGATAACAACACTCACCCGTAGCACACGTTCCAGCAGGTGTATCTCATTGATCATCCCAAAAGCCAACACCTCATTTGTCTGCCTTTCCTTCCAGTTCTCTCCTGCCAGTGACTGGAACGTATTGCAAAAATTGCTGAAGTTGGAGACTTATTTCCCTCACCAACTTTAAACATCAACTATCTGAGCAGCAAACCGATTGCTGCAGCTGTACATAGTCCATCTGTAAATTGCCCACCCAATCTACCTACCTCATCCCCATACTGTTTTATTTTATTTACTTTTCTGCTCTTTTGCACACCAGTATCTCTACTTGCACATCATCATCTGCTCATTTATCACTCCAGTGTTAATCTGCTAAATTGTATTTATTCGCTCCTGTGGCCTATTTATTGCCTACCTCCTCATGCCTTTTGCACACACTGTATATAGACATTCTTTTTTCTACTGTGTCATTGACTTGTTTATCGTTTGTTATTGGCTTGTTTATTGTTTACTCCATGTGTAAGTCTGCGTTGTTGTCTGTGTCACACTGCTTTGCTGTATCTTGGCCAGGTCGGAGTTGCAAATGAGAACTTGTTCTCAACTAGCCTACCTGGTTAAATAAAGGTTAAATAAAATCAAATACAAAATCCAATGTCTGCCATGTTTTTGGATGATGTGATGACGTCGTCGTTGCTCATGCTGCTCCCTGCGCGCAGCTCCCTGCATGCAGTGAGTGCTTATGTGCATGTGATGTTGAGCCGTATAAACCAGTATAGACGGTCCATGAATCGGCGTACGCGAACGGGAGTAATTACCTTGAAAACAACGGTCGGACATCTTGGACACAGTCTCCGGTTCTTATTTTACCTCAGTGATGCTGCCTCACAGGCATATGTGTGCACCCGACACTCTTGCTATCAAATTAGCAGTTCTCAACTGTAAGAATGGACGATTGCCATCATTTTTCGAGTCCCATCACTCAGTTATTCGATTTATATTCCATATTCCAAACCAAACACTGAAATACCGGTATGTAAGGTAAAGTAAAAATCCAAACTAGTCAGTGCATCAATACCGGGTTATAGAAAAATACGGTTTAACACCAAGCCCTTGCAGGAACCCACATGGTCTCTCTGTGGTCTCCCAATCAGCATCTGGACCTATGACCTAATCAACCATGACAGACTGACTAAAGCACAGTCATTTCTCTACTGACTTCCTTAAAGGGACACACAGAGACAAAGACCACTGTAGAACAGAGGTTGTCAAAAGTCAGTCCTCTGAGTCCCCCATTCTGTATGCAGGTTTTACATCCAGTATGATTTGTTGATCAGGTAATTGATATGACAGAAAAGTTTAAAAAGTTGGAACGAAAAGTTGTATTATGCAAAGGGGTGGCCCAGGACCAACTTCCAGAAAGACACTCTTATAGCAGGATACAGAGGACTATAAGTGGATTGCATAAGGTGATGTGGGGGTAAGCTCCACACCTGTGTTCTCATGCAGCATTAGCATTTGATGTGCATCATGTAGCCTAAAGCCAACTCCAGACTCCTCAGACCTGGCACAACATGGAACATGGTGAGACTGACACACTTAGGGGCCTTCACTGAAAACACCAGGCTCCACTGTATCCAGGAGGACACGGGGACATTTTGAGATAACAAAAGCTGTTACAAAAACAGTGGTGTTCAAAGTTGGGTGTCGCCAAAATTATGATTATTTTTGTATTTATATTTCAGGAACAAAAATGTGGATTAATGTACAGGAAAATAATGTACAAATTTTTGAAAAAGATGATTTGAAAAAATACAATCGAATAAATGTATTTATTGGAAAAATGCTTTACACAATGCATTTAAGTTTATTTGTTGATGTGGGGTCACGAGAAATTCTAAAAATGGGGTCCTGCTGAAAAGTGTGAATACCACTGTGTTAGAGACTGAAAGAGTGAGGGATGAAAAAGCAGGAACAGTTGATTAGAAATAGAATACGAGGACAATCATATTCTAACATACTCACAATGGAATCACAAAGTTGAGTGTTACTGTGGGTAACTAAAGCCCTCTCTCTCTCTACAGAATGGATATGTCCAAATGGCACCGCCCTATTTCTCTATGCAGTGCACTACTTTTGACCAAGGCCCATAACGTTTTGGTCAAAAGTAGTGTATTACATACCGGATAGGGTGCCATTTGGGATGCAGAATTTCCTGGTGAAGAGGGTTGATCATCAATACTCTGATTGGGACTGGAGGCAGCAGCAGCCTTGTGGTAATCAACAATGAGGGCCCTTCAGCTACACATGTGTGCTGTTCTGTATTGTGGTTTTGCCAAGATGTATGATCATACATTCATGACTGGAGAACAAGCCATGTGACACACACGGCTGCAGTTTCATTTTGAATAATGATTTGAATAAACAATCTTAGGAAAGGTGTCGGAACGTCCTTAACAATTGGAAGTGGTATAATGTATTGTTTGTTGTTTGGTTAGAGTATGTGTGTGTTTGTGCCCATGTTAATGCCTGTCTGTCTGTGTGTCTGTGTGTCTGTGTGTGTGTGTGTGTGTGTGTGTGTGTGTGTGTGTGTGTGTGTGTGTGTGTGTGTGTGTGTGTGTGTGTGTGTGTGTGTGTGTGTGTGTGTGTGTGTGTGTGTGTGTGTGTGTGTGTGTGTGTGTGGTATGTGTGTGTGTGTGTGTGTGTGTGTGTGTGTGTGTGTGTGTGTGTGTGTGTGTGTGTGTGTGTGTGTGTGTGTGTGTGTGTGTGTGTGTGTCAAAACAGTCTAGTGATAAGCAGGACAAGGGAGGAAGTAGCGTCAATGTGTTTACAGTCATGTGCTCCACTCTCCTGCTACAGAGCCCATTCACACAAAGCCAGAAGTGGAATCTCCATTCGGAGTAGAGAGTAAATAATAGGAATGCATGCTTTGCATAATAATAGACATAAGCTGAGCAGGGATTCCTACATGACAATGAAACTTGTCTTCATGCATAATCACACAAGCCCTTTAACATGCTCCCAGCTACATCATACTGTATTTCCCAAACACAGCCCGTTACAGCTGTCTGCTTGGATTCTCTCTCCCACGCTCTCTGCCTGCCTCCCTTTCTCTCTTTCATAGCCCTCCTCAGACTCAGTACGGACGCCAGCTGGTGTTCCCTGTGCTGAGCTGGCCCCTAGACTTTGGCTTTGGCCACTGGGAGAGGGTGGAGTGGGGAGGCGTGATGCAGGTTGGGTGTTTAGGGGGTGTAAGGGGGGTTGTGGCCCCTCTCTCGCATGTAAATGTTCTATAAATGGAGTGGACCGAGAGTGGAACTGTGGGGGATTTGGGAGGAGCAGCCTAACAGTCTATTGTTCTGGGAGTGACAGACCGTTTTCATCCGGCCTCCGAGTCGGAGTCTGACTTCAGCGTACAGGACAGGAGGGAGGATACTTCCTTAAGCCTCCCCAGTGTGACAAAGGATCATATTTACAGCACTGTGCAGCAGGGAAAGGCCCAATGAGAGTCATTTCATTTCATATTGGCCCGATATATTAGTGCATAGAGTGATTTAAACCCATCAATGAAAGAGAAATGGACCGGATAAGCTTTTAATATTGTTCTTGTTCTTTTTGAAAAGTGACATGATAAAAGGCTTTTATTCCTGTCTCTCTATTTCAAATAAAAAGGTGTTCGAATGTGAGGAGACATTCTTAACCACAACATTCTGTTTTGTCAGTAGAAAGTATATAATGGCGACACTCGTTCTTCAAGCCATCCATATTTTTGGGAGTAGCCACATAGCAACATTATATTGTTTTTAAATGCTCTCTCAATCCTATCTATGCTTCATAATGTCTTCCATGAGATATTACACATCAAATCATTATTCAGTGTCTAGAGCTATAAAGCATATATTGATTGCCAATGTAATTTAATATATTGTTCACATTTAAGGCACACATACACAACCTTGAAAAGGCAGACACATTAAAACAGACTGTCATAAATATAACAGGGGTATGCATGGCAAAGATACGATAGGAGCATGTATTCTCCTCCAGTGAAATAGCCAGCCAGTCTGACAAGTGTTGGGACTGTCTGTCTGCCTGCCTGTCTGTCTGTCTTTCTGTCTACACAGAGTGATGAGGTATAACTGGGTCCAGTCAATTGTTTGGTGAAGCAGAGTGAAGGGAGAATTCCTGACAAGACCGTCCATGGAGCTGTCATTCTCCCAGCCAGCTCATTGTTCAGTGTGTGTGTGTGTGTGTGTGTGCGTGTGTCAGAGGTGGATGACATCAGGTCTAATCTGTTTGAAGGGATATTCACCAGTGATTTAAAGGATTAGACATCAGTTTCCTGGATGTCACCACAAAGCTGTGACCAGACTGACCACCACACGTTACCTAAAGATGATTAGTTTATCCATTTTGGTAGCAGACCCCGCTCTCAACCCAAACAAACAACAACAACAACAGACTCAGCTGTCTCTCTCAACTGTCCCAGTCTTGTAAAGCAGTCAAGGGGAACAAATCTAAAAGATACATGGGGGAAAAGCGACATTTTTTGTTGAAAACCCTGCGTCAAAAAAACAAATAATAATTACACTGCGCGGTTTTAGCCATCGTATGCCACGATTTGACGTCCCAGACAAAATGGTCACGTCGTGTGCAGATTAGGAACAATGAAGCCATGCATTTATTTATTGAAAATTCGACTAGAATTGACACATCGTAAAATGAAAACTTAGTGCCAGTAATGGGCTGTCTAGTTACAAATAACATAAATGAGCATGCGCAGACCAGCTGACTGGAGTGTTTACAAACATATTCAATCTCTCCCTATCCCAGTCTGCTTTCCCCACTTGCTTCAAGATGTCCACCATTGTTCCTGTACCCAAGAAAGATAACTGAACTAAATACTAAATACTAGCACTCACATCTGTCATCATAAAGTGCTTTGAGAGGCTATTTAACGATTATATCACATCTACCTTACTTGACACCCTAGACCCACTTGAATTTGCTTACCGCCCCAATAGATCCACAGACGATGCAATCGTGCACTGCACACTGCCCTATCCCATCTGGACAAGAGGAATACCTACGTAAGAATGCTGTTCATTGAATAAAGCTCAGCCTTCAACACCATAGTGCCCTCCAAGCTCATCATTAAGCTCGGGCCCAAGGTCTGAACCCCACCCCATGAGGGGTCCTGGACTTCCTGTCCTGGACTTCCTGATGGGCTGCCCCCAGGTGGTGAAGGTAGGAAACAACACCTCCACTTCGCTGATCCTCAACAGAGGGGCCGCACAAGGGTGTGCTCAGCCCCCTCCTGTACTCCCTGTTCACCCACGCCTCCAACTCAATCACCAAGTTGCAGACGACACAACAGTAGTAGGCCTGATTACCAACAATGACGAAACAGCCTACAGGGAGGAGATGAAGGCCCTGGCGGAGTGGTGCCAGGAAAATAACCTCTCCCTCAACATCAACAAAACAGAGGAGCTGATCGTGGAACTGATCGTACCACCCTCTCCAGAGGGAGCTACGGTCTGCCCAACACATCATCCGGGGCACACTGCCTGCAATTCAGGACACCTACAGCACCCGATGTCACAAAAAGGCCAAAAAGAATATCAACCACCCGAGCCACGGCCTGTTCACCCCACTATCATCCAGAAAGCGAGGTCAGTACAGGTGCATCAAAGCTGGGACCGAGAGACTGAAAAATAGCTTCTATCTTATAGCCATCCGACTGTTAAATAGTCATCCCTAGCCGGCTACCACCTTAGAGGATGCTGCCCTTTATACATAGACAGGGAATCACTGGTCACTTTAATAATGGAACACTGGTCACTTTAATAATGTATACACGCTTCTTTTTTCATCTCATATGTATATACAGTGCCTTGCGAAAGTATTCGGCCCCCTTGAACTTTGCGACCTTTTGCCACATTTCAGGCTTCAAACATAAAGATATAAAACTGTATTTTTTTGTGAAGAATCAACAACAAGTGGGACACAATCATGAAGTGGAACGACATTTATTGGATATTTCAAACTTTTTTAACAAATCAAAAACTGAAAAATTGGGCGTGCAAAATTATTCAGCCCCTTTACGGCCACAGAGGTAGAAGGAGCCGTGTCTATCAATCATCAACATTAGCAACAGCTTGTCGTTCTGTCAATGCCAGGCTTGATACACCCAGTTGACGTCGCCTACATCGCAGTGGACATAGCCTACATCAACGGACGTAGCCTCGCAAGCCAATTGCAGAATGTGACGACAAAACTGAAGCAAATTGTGGAATCTGGCCAGGTTGTATCAAGATTTAAATTTGATCACGTTGCACAGTGTGACATGTAATAATCATAAAAGACTGAATCCGACGTACAGTGTGGGAAGGCCTTAACCGAGAGAGTAAAGAGACAGACAGGGCCAACCCTTGGAGGCCCAAACCAGCATGTCAGAAAAGAGCCTTGGAATCAGAGGAGAAGAAAAGTAGGAGCCTTCTACACACGTCCACATAAATCTTCAGAGAATTCCTCTCAAGGGGTTGGTTTGGCACTGGGGTTGGTCTGGCACTGTCCTGCAACAAAGATCTGCTGACACAAAATGGTGGTTTTGTGGTTCAATGCTGGTCGATCAGATGGCACCAAACTCCACAGTCCATGTCTCAATCTCCACCATTAACGCCCAGTGACCTCAGATAGCCACATGAGAATCATTCAACCCTCTAACACAGTGATGCCCAACTCCAGTCCTACGGTACCCCCAACAGTACACATTATTGTTGTAGCCCAGGTCAATCACACTTGATTCAAATGGTCAACTACTCATCAAGGACTCAATGAGTTGAATCAGGTGCGTTTGTCCGGGGGCTAAAACAAAAATGTGTGCTGTTGAGGTTACTCACGGACTTTGCTCTAGCATGTCAACCATTTAGCATTGACGTAGCATAATAATGGCCTGTCTACTGTCAAAGAGTAACAGTTGGTCAGCCGTTGGGACAGAAGATTCCATGGATTTAAAAGACTAAAATATGATTTCCTGGCTCCAGGCCACTACATAAACTGTGCAAACTTAGTTGAGCCTTTGCTGCCTCCCCTTCCCATAAAGCACAGTAGTGAGCAATTTGTAGGTCTACTTCATGAATTGAACAATTAACTGTGACATTTAGAGAGGGCACACAGAAACAATTACTCCAGTGGACGCTCACGTTTCATACCGAGCATGCCCTCACTGGCACTGCTAACGATAGCACCTGATTGGTTAAACCCTAGACTCTCCAATCGCAGCCACAACATAAGCCTGATGAGCTCACTATCATAACATATACATCTGCATTCTACGCTCTCCATCTCTTGCTCCATCCCCAATGGCACAATCTATTTGACAAATAAGTTTTAAAAAAAGGCTAATCAAAAGGGATGCATATTACATCAATTAACTAGGGTATAGGATCTATCAGCTCTGATACAAGCCTAATTGGCTATTACTATCAGGGAGCCTCTGAGGAAAATGTATTCGCAGCATGCCTTAAACTGCCACCTGTTATGCACCTGCGGTAATTAGCATCAGCTCTGTGGCATAGCACGCTGTGCAGTGTGCTACACACACACACACGTATGCACACACACACACACACACACACACACACACACACACACACACACACACACACACACACACACACACACACACACACACACACACACACACACACAACAGCATTTACTCTTCTAGACAAACCCATACATGTTTGATAAATGCTTATAGTATAAGAGGTGGCGAACCACAAAACACATCAAATGCCTGTGGTATATTTATCTAAAAACTTAATGTGCGCGACATACTCATGTCTGTGTGTGAGCGTGTCAGAGGAATGTACTAACTGGTTGTTTAGGCTAATGAAGGTTTGGATCCCAGCCAGGTATGTAGAGCCTGAGGGACATGCCCTAGGCCACAAACAGACACAGTGTGGTTTATTACTGGTTAATTCCTGCCAGGCACAGCCACTACAAAGCCACTCAGTCAGGTACAGAGGCACATCAACACCTGTGTGGTCCCCATGATCAAAGCCTCTCAGCACAGCACAGCCCTGCCCCGATGCATTGGAAATGGATTTGAGAGGAGAGAGGAGGGGTGGGAGAGGGGTGTGGATTCAATGGCTTGTGCTCGTTCCTTACCTTCCTTACCCCTGCCCTTATATTATCTTTGGACAGGCTAATCATGGTCCACTCTCTCTATTCCTCTCCCTCTCTCACTATCGCTCACACACACACACACACAATTACTCACTCTCACCCTGTGGCCCATGGAACCATTCTGACGTTGAGTAGGTCAAAATAAATGACACATTTTTTTTTTGCGGGGCAGTTGGTAGGTATGCGGGTTAAGCCTAGCCTTCTCATCAGTCTATTAAATGACTCAGATGTCTCATGCTGTCTTAGATGTGTCTTAAAGAGGAAAGGGTATTAATGTCACCGTGTCAGTCAGACTGCTGGTGGTGCTAACTACCTGAACACCCATGGCATCCTTCCAGGGACACGGGAAAGGTCCTCCAAACATCATATCCTGTCCATGTTGCTTTACTGCTGCTGATGTATTATGCTGCAGGCTGGGCCAGTGCTCTGGATGGAACACCATCATCCCTCACCCCCTCTGCTTAACACTGTCTTCATAGGGAACGGATCACACCATCCATTTGACACAGAGACCGCTGGGACTGGGGAGACAGGGGCCAGGGCTGCGAAAACACGCTGGAGAATGTACTCTGTCAAATTTGATAAGACTATGGGGCAATAGTTCATGAGTATGCAGTGAAAACATGCACACAGGCATATAGCACACGCACCACTAACCTTCATAGAAAACCATTATTAATATAGGATTGACCTCTTAAGACATTTGACCCTAAAGATTGGACTCAATTTGAGAACTATATTGCAATTTTCAAAGAATAGGCCTTCTGAAAGAACACATTGTCACACTTTATACTAGGCTACAACTTGTAGGTCGGTACGGTGCGCAATATTATGCATCTTTGCCAGAATTATGCAATAATCTCAACCAGCACTCTGCCACTAATATGGCACAATCCCAGGCTACATGTAACAAGACAAGCACGGTAACTAATCTTTACCTCCATGGACAATTGTGCCGTGCCAAGGTCCCCTGACTATGTACGATAACCACAATGATTGTGTGTTTTGATTGTACACTAAGTGATTTTCTGTGAGCTACAATCATTGGCAACAGAATAGATTTGTATAACGATCTCCTCTGTAATCAACCCGACTGTGATCTACAGGCGACCGGGATGTGTGCAATCTGGTTCCTGACACAGACAGATGCTGGAGCCTGCTCTCTTGTCAATCTCTATCCTACAGGGGCACTTGATTCATGATTGCTTCATTTGCTTTCCCATCCACGTTGCAGAACGGGATTGATTCCTTATGATGTCGAAGCTGTAGTACTGTATATATCAAGGCCACTTATGATTCGTATTCAGCAATGTTAACTGAACTGCTATCTGACCTCCGGCCATGAACCCAGCTGGATATTTATTGGTTTTGACACTCGAGCAGAGTCACAATAAATACATGTTTACGGCTGCCTGTGAGCAAAGAGAGTCTCTCTCTCTCTCTCACCGTCAACGAACCCCCCCCACACGGAGTCCTACATTTACCACGAGAGGCAGAGAAAGATGCTCCCGGGAGCTAATTTCATCTGCCTTTCATACAGTTTAAACGAGCAGTCTCGTTGCCAGTTTGATTCACGTCTCTCCCCTTACTGTCTGATAGATCACTCTCTCTCTCTCTCTCTCTCTCTCTCTCTCTCTCTCTCTCTCTCTCTCTCTCTCTCTCTCTCTCTCTCTCTCTCTCTCTCTCTCTAATAGAAACAGCTGGGGAAAGGAGAGCCTTCACCTCACAGTGAAGGGTATGCATGGATTATCCTGCCTGTCATTCCAATCTGTTAATCCCTTTTCAGGCATTTTCCACCCGCTTCCTGAAAAAGCACAATAACCACTGTTATGGAAATCATGGATTATAATACTGTATCTAAACAGCTCCATGACCTCCTGACCTTTCACCGTAGGCCTATTTTATTCACACGCTGTAGAAAGAGTAAATACACAATTTGTGATACCTTGAGATAGTTAGGAATTGATTTTGGTATAATACTTAAGCTTAAGACCACAGCATTAGCCATGTCAAACTGAAACATTTTATTTAAACTCCATGGCAAACTGTGTAGAATTGCAGGAAATTAGCTTTCAAACTACAACTTTTTCTCTCTGCTGCCAAGATTACATTTTTTACTTATTCTTTGATCTGTCTATGCTTTTTCACCGTTCAACCCTTATGGTGGGTCTCGACTCAAAAGACACCACGAAGCAAAACAGTTTGGGAATCCTTGCTCTGATATTGATCATGAACATAGCTTTCTCATCACAGACCATGATGCAGTATGTTCACGCAAACAGCCAGTCTGAAGGCGGCTGAAGCCATCCCAGTATTACCAGAATAGGTCTGATAACGTATCTGATAATATATCTGTCATTCATGACTCATCAGGAACTCTAATGCAGAACACAGTGGAAAAAGAAAAGACTGCAGTGGCCAGCGACAACATAGCCTGGCCGCTTTATTTAAAGGTGTTGCCATCTCTGTAAGTGATATGGATGTGCCATGTGATGGACCTACAGTGCCTTCGGAAAGTATTGAGCCCCCTTAACCACATTTTGTTACATTACAGCCTTTTGCAATCTACAAACAATACCCCATAATATACAAAGCGAAAACAGGTTTTTAGAAAAACCTTCTTTACATAAGAATTCAGACCCTTTGCTATGAGACTCGAACTTGAGCTCAGGTGCATCCTGTTTCCATTGATCATCCTTGAGATGTGTCGACACCTTGATTCCACCTGTGGTACATTCAATTGATTGGACATGATTTGGAAAGGCAGACACCTGTCTATATAAGGTCCCACAGTTGACAGTTCAAAAACCAAGGCATGAGGTCAAATGAATTGTCCATAGAGCTCCGAGACAGGATTGTGTCGGGGCACAGATCTGGGGAAGAATACCAAAACATTAATGCAGCATTGAAGGTCCCATGAACACAGTGGCCTCCATCATTCGTAAATGGAAGAAGTTTGGAACCACCAAGAAAAACTCTTACTAAGCTGGCCGCCCGGTCAAACTGAGCATTCGGGGGAGAAGGACCTTGGTCAGAGAGGTGACGAAGAACTTGATGATCACTCTGACAGAGCGTTAGAGTTCCTCTGTGGAGATGGGAGAACCTTCCAGAAGGACAGCCATCTCTGCAGCAATCCACCAATCAGGCCTTTATGGTAGAGTGGTCAGACGGAAGCCACTCCTCAGTAAAAGGCACATGACAGCCCACTTGGAGTTTGCCAAAAGGCACTTAAAGACTCTCAGACCATGAGAAACAAGATTCTCTGGTCTGATGAAACCACGATTGAACACTTTGGCATGAATGCCAAGCTTCACGTCTGGAGGAAACCTGGCACCATCCCTACAGGGAAGCACGGTGGTGGCAGCATCATGCTATGTGGATGTATTTAAGCGGCAAAGATGAACAGAGCAACGTACAGAGAGATCCTTGATGAAAACCTGCTACAGAGCGCCCAGGACCTCAGACTGTGGCTAAGGTTCAACTTCCAACAGGACAATGACCCTAAGCACACAGCCAAGACTACGCAGGAGTGGTTTCAAGACAATTCTCTGAATGTCCTTGAGTGGCCCAGCCAGAGCCCGGCAGCATCGCTCCCCATCCAACCTGACAGAGCTTGAGAGGAAATGCAGAGAATGGGAGAAACTCCCCATATACAGGTGTGCCAAGCTTGTAGTGTCATTCCCAATAAGACTCGATGATGTAATCACTGCCAAAGGTGCTTCAACAACGTACTGAGTAAAGGGTCTGAATACTTATGTAAATGTAATATTTCCATTTCATATTTTTAATAAATTAGCCAAAATGTCTAAACAGTTTTTGCTTTGTCATTATGGGGTGTTGTGTGTAGATTGATGAGAAAAAAAGGGGTCTGAATACTTTCCGAAGGCACTGTATATCTAGCCAGTATAGAATTAGACAGTGTGTACTGTGTGTACTGTGGCTTCAACTTCACAGCAAATATGCCGTGATATATTTTGAAACAATTGCATTTTTGTACCTCAATTATTAGATAGAGCATTTAATGCATTTGCACTGTGTTTCTGGGTAATTCAAACAGTCTATTTACGTCCACAACTTCACATAACCAAGTATTCAAGTATGACAAAAGCTGCTTAAAAGCCACTCGATCATGTGAGAAAAAAAGAGCATAGTGGGAGAACATCCCAGTGAAATGAGAAGGCCAGCTGCATACAGTGTTACACTGCTTTTCCCACATTTTCACTTGTTCTCTGGAGAAGGGTGGTCATCACTGTCTGTCTGTGGGCCGCCTGGACAGAAAGCCAGCCATTAAAATGTCCTGTGGTGCTCTGATAAAACAATCAGACACACCATTCTCAAAGGAGAAAATACGTAGCAGGCTATTCCTTCAATTGCCAGAAAATGTCAATGAATTGACAAGACTGAAGGTGCATATATATCAGATTTTTTGAGTATTTCACCAGTTCCTATGGCAGCTGGGGAAGAGCTTCACATTCTGTACAGCACTGAGTTCACAGTCCTGAGGCCACATTAGCCAAAATGGTAATGTTACATTCTGGTAGTGTACAGGAGCTAGAACCATTGAGACCCAGAGGGGCTGTACTACTGTACGGTCTGTTTCCTCTTGTCAACTCTGATCAGGATCACCCCAGCTCAGCTAGTGTTTGACAAGCAGGTCAAACCCACTAGCGGTCAAAGATCAGGGGGCTAGCTAGCGACCGAGCCACAACACACCCAGATGTTATTCAGGTTCTCAAGTGCTGGTGTTAATTACACATGTCACATTACGCCTGGTAACACGTCTGTTTGTGCTGTATCGCAAACTCCTATAGAAGATGAAAATACAATGACCGTAGGAGTTGGCATGATAGCACTAACAGATCTGGGACATATTAAACAGCCTTTAAGTGGTAGTTTAAAGGAGACTAGGAGTAAAACAATTTGAGGGTGTTTTGTCTGAAAGGAATGAGTATGGTCCATCCCTCTATGACCTTACATCCTCTCCTTCCCCCTCCTCTGTCCTTTACATAAACAATGACTGCACTTCACCTCACTAATTTACTTTCTCTCACTGACTCAAGACCGTAAGGGCCGTCCTTGACATTTTATGACTTCCTTTTTATGAGCCAGTTGTTTATTACACCTTTAAAGGGTAAAGTCGAAACCATGGCAAACACCAGAGCCGTTTTGTTCTGATGGGCCTCCTCTTCCCATCTCGTGGCAGCAAGCCAGCCAGTACGGTGCAGTGCAACATAGAGAACACAAAATGCTGGCAGAAATATAGGCTAAATTAAAATTCTTTAGCAAATTACTCTGCTGCCTGCAGTATCAATAATGAACAAGCTCTTTATTATGTAAAAACTGAGCCTAACGTCTCGTCTTTGTGAGAAAGCAGAGAGATGGTTAAGAGATGTTGTTTATCTGGGGCTACACTCAGTGGAGATGAACGATATGGATGATGTATGCTATAAAATTATAACATAGAAATATCTATTATTTTAGGTAGTACTATACTATAACACATTAGTATCACATTGGTATGACCACCATACTAATATCTGAAACATACTACATACTTGGTTTCTATAGCCACAATGCAGGGGTACTGAGGTGGACCGTGGTCAGGTTCTCATTAGGCTAACAAGAGGCCATCTCTAACAGAAAGCTAATTTCCTGAAAGGTGAGGAAGCTGGGATATTCATTATAGTTAGAGAACTAAGAAAGGAAGCGAGGTGAGAGTGAAGCATGTAAGGTGACGATCTCACATTGGCAAGGAGCATTTAAGCCACAAGCCTCACATGAACTCCCTGCATACTGAATCAACTGCTCTCAGGTTTGAACAAATGGTGTAAAGTTGCCCCTGATCTAGGAACAGCTTACCCTTCTTAAATTCTAACCTTTAACCATTAAAGTAACCTAAGATCAGTTTCAGCAGCCCAATCCTCTTTCCACTCTTCCCAGCCCTGTTTCTGTTTGAGCAGCAAAAACAATGTGTTATCTATTTACAATCATCCTCACTGCATGACACCCAATGGTTTTATCACCATCCTACCAGGACAATGCTGGACACTTGCCTTCCAGTGGTATTCAATGGGCGGAAATTGGAAATCCAAAAACACAGCACTAGTGAAGCGATGTGGCTCCATCAGCCTGCAGCCAAACAATGGGGGCATCTCCATGTGTTTTGCTTCCACTTCCTAACCACACAGACACAGGGCGTATAGAGGAGCGAGACTATTGTGGTGGAAGATAGGACAGGGGCTGCGATATCTAAAACCCTACAATACGGACATTCATTGACTGTCAAATTGTGGACGCTACTGTAACTAAAAGGGGAGAGACACAAATCAGCGTAGCAAAGCCATAACATTTAACCAGCTATCCTTCCCATACATTCCACCTCACGTGTTTAAGAGGAAATATAGGCTAGAGCACTATCCTGTAGACTGCTGCTGTTTTATGCATCCCGTTTGGTGCATGAAGACAGGACAATCTTTCAAATTGTTCCATTGAACTTAATTCAACAGCTCCACTTTCATTTGCAGAAATGCCATGACTTGACCACAGATCTCTTTGTGTTTTAGGGGCAGAATCACACTAGGTATGTGGTTCAGTATGGTTAGATATAGCACCTTGTGGATAGCATAGACTGGATACAGAGACTGTGCTACCCCCCCTTCTGTCTCCTCAGCCTCCGTGCTCTGGAATGGCAACAGTGTCACCACAACACAGCGAGGGGTCGAGCCATGGCGCTCCAAATGACTGATTACTGCTGCAGCTCTCCCAGAGAAAAGCAACAAACCTCTAATTGTAGGCCTCCCTAACCTCATGCACCGGTAAAGGGAAGAAAATATAATTTCAGTTTATTGGTTTTCCTCTTTTTTTAAAAGCTTTTGTCGTTCATGGTGTCAAAGTCTCTCCTCAGTTAGGAAAATGCAAAGACGAATTCGAAAGGACTAGTATAAGTGTATTATCTAAGTAGCTATTAGCAAGTCATATGGCTGCACTGCACACATCAATTACACGCCAAACACCATCTTTACTGCTAGTATTGTTCCCCAATGAGAGATCTAGAACAGTACAATCATAGGAGATGTGTTTACATTCAGGAGCAATGATAACCCGTTTCTCTCTCCTAGACAAGGGCTCCCTGTGGTCTAGATAAGGATCATGGGTATTTATGTCTCCCAGTAGAGTACTTGTAGTGAAGCGTTGGCTTATGGTCCTATAGCCTCACAAGAACGTGGCAGTCAACGACACTTCAGAGGATCATCACTGAGCTATGCTGGCGGAAGTACTGTGTCTATACATTAGCACACAAACAAACAGGGAAACATTGCAAACAGATGAACACCAGACACTGAACCTTCTACACAACTTATATTGGCTTATCTATGCTGATATACTGTGTAAGCCTCGTTGAGACAGCTATCTTGTCAACTGTCAGTAGCTCTGTTCTATTTCCCCCCAATACCATCTCCATCTCCAGTGGAGTAGACGTCTCGTCTCAAGGGCAGCGATAGGAGAACCCTTCACTGACCAATCAGAGGCCAGCTGGTCAGTTCCATCACTGAGGGCTCCTCACACTTAACTCGATCCTGAGGAGAAAAGCACTGGTCTGGATCACATTCTACTGCAGGGTTTCACACACAAATACTGTGTACACACACACACACACACACACACACATACACACACACACAAACTCCTTGAACCTTTCATTCTACTCCAAAGCTTCAATGTCAAAGCTTTAGCTCTAAATAAATATAGCCTTCAAAGGGAGGGATAGTTTAACCCTCTAGAGCCAACACTTTGTTTCAGCGTGATGTAAACCCATAATCCCATAAAAAATCCCAAATCTCTGTGGGATTCCCATTTATGAGAAAAGGATAATGGTAGGAATACAACGAAGCAGAAGAAGTGCTGACAAAACAACAAAATTAAGTCTCTAGACTTATTGAAATTTGATCCCGGATAAATCCCAAATAAATTCAAATAGAAATCCTCCAAATAACATGTGCATAGAATAATCCTCTGAAATGTACTGTCGGGTAAAACACTGATCTCTTCAGGAATGGTTGACATTTCATATCTAATTATCGACATGAAATGCACGCTATGTTGACAAAAAGCTGTGTGTGTGTGTTTCGCTCACGACTAACAGAGTTGTCATTGAGTAAGCCCTCAACAGGCTGAGCATCTGATGTAGAGCCAGTGGTCTGATATAAAGACGCTCTCAATCTGCTTCCTCACATGAGTTCCAGCAGAAAACCAGCAGCTGGACACCCTCGATTTAAAAGTGCTGCTAATCATTAACGACACATATTAATCAACTCAAATGGCCTTGGCCATTATGGGCAAGTCGCAGGTTGATCCACCAATTCCTCAAAGAGTTCTAAGGGCTGGAGAGTGTACACTGTGTCTAGGTGAGAAACCCTAGACAGGTAAGTGTGAATCAATCAACCAAGTCTGTCCCTCTCTCTGTGTATACCGGAAATCAGAGAGTGAATGAAGGCTCTTCCTCTTCCTGATCATTGATCCACAGCAGCCAGCCATTACCAAGGCAGCACTCACTAACTCACACAACCTCAGGGGAAAATAGGGCCAGACAGGGCTCTCCTGAGCCCTGACATACAGTAATGGCTCAGCCTCTGATCAATAACTACTTCATCTGAGATGCATATGGGCATTTCCATGTAAAAGGACTCATGAGCACCAACGTGAGATTCATAGGAGCATGTCAAATCTGGTGTCACATGAAAGATAAGTCTATTTTTTTTTATTAAGGTGTAACGGCGTTCTTCGTTTGTCGCAAGAGAGTCGGACCGAAATGCAGCGTGTTGGTTACTCATGTTTTTTAATGAAACAAATGACGAATACATGAAAATAACTGAGAGAAATACAAAACAACAAAACGGAACGTGAAACCTAATTACAGCCTATCTGGTGAAACTACACAGAGACAGGAACAATCACCCACGAAATACACAGTGAAACCCAGGCTACCTAAATACGGTTCCCTATCAGAGACAACAAGAATCACCTGACTCTGATTGAGAACCGCTTCAGGCAGCCAAACCTAAACTAAACACACCCCTAATCAACCACAATCCCAATGCCTACAAAAAAAACAATACAACAACACAATAACATAAACCCATGTCACACCCTGGCCTGACCAACTAATTAACTAAAGCACAAAATACTAAGACCAAGGCGTGACATAAGGCATATATACGTTTCAACATGTTATTTCCTAAATAATAGAAATAAGCAAATTAGCTTTGATTTCTGCGCAAACAGATGGAAAATGGGTTTTAAAAACAACTACCACAAAAAGTCTCCAAATGTATTAAAAATACATCAAAACACAATAATGTTTAAGTTAAGACCCCTGCCAACTAATATCAACACTTATATTTTGTTTTGAAGTGTGTAACAAACATATTTTCCAATTTCTCTCCCTCATGAGGGGAGAGGAAAATGAAAATTCACAGAAGTAACAACTAAAAGTAGATCTACCAATTAGTTAGTGTTTTTACTAATATCTATTTGGTTTATGAATTATTAAGCGATTCAAACTCGAAATTCTGTTACCAAATGGGAAATGATAGTAGTCATAAACCACAGTTGGGTCACCTGCTACAGTTCTCCCTTCCACCTGCCTACTGTTATGTTCACCTAATAACGGTCTTCTTTCTCTTTCGTCTGGTGGTCAAAGCAAATGTGGAAACAGTCTGGACAAACCCCTCCCTCTCTCTGCCACCCTCTTCTCTCTCTCTCTCCAGTGAATGTCACCTCTCTTTGTGACACCGTGAGCCCCCTCTCTTTCCATTTACTGTAACCAGCATCCTTACCCAGTGAGCACTGATGACACCAGATGTTCATGGACGTTGAAATGTCGTTGAAATTTAGTCAGTCTGCCCGGGCCTTGAACTCAACGTCCACAGACATTGTTTTTTTTGGTACGGTCTGGACCGGCCTTGGTTGGGTCCAAACATAGATCAATGATTGCTTCAATAGACCAATGGAAGCCTGTGTTTTGCAAGTTTGGAGAGTACAGTACAGTACAGTACAATACAGTACAGTACAGTAAATGTTAACTTTCAGTCGTGTATAGTCTAGCACACTAGAGTTGAGTAGGCTATGATGTACTGTATTGTACTGTACTCTACTGTAGTGTCCTGAACTATGCTCTACTTTACTCTACTGTACTTAACTCTACTCTACTGTGCTGAGCTGTACTGAGCTTTATTTTGATGTCCAAACCTGTGAAACATAGCGGTCTATGATTGGTTCTGGACCAACCAAATTTGGTCTTGTTTGGTGGCTGAGCTCATTAAAATAATAGCCAGTGTGTAGAATAATACCCAAATATACAAAGTAGGATATTGCATATTTCTACCTTTGTGTAGCTTTATAGGATACATCACCATGAAGAGAATGACATTCCTTCCACAAGTATGCATTTCTGTGTAGTACAGATCAGGGACTCGTAAAGAAATGATGCTACCTCAATCCTGTTACCTGGTGTAAATCCACCTCATTGACTGTAGTTCAATAACCAAAAGATAGTTTAAAAAATGACCTAAGTCAAGGTGTCATGTCATAGCCAATGTTCCCTCTAAGCTGCGTGCACAGGAGCCGAGACTTCTGCACAGCTCCTAGGGACTTAGTTGATCTCCATACATTTCTGGGAAAAAAACAACGATAAAGCCTTATGTTCCTATTGTTTTTCTTGTTGGTCTCAGGCTGTTGTTACCTTCATGTGTCTGAAGGGTACAAACTGTGCCTTCCCGGCAGGCCCAGAGAACAAATCATGTGCACTATGGGCCTACTGCTGGCCAATCGGATGGCTCAAATGACCATGTCTGCAGTAACGTAGCAGGCATAAAAGAAAGCTACAGCAGAGTAGATACTATGATATTTCAACATGTTTAAAACCATGACTAGAGAGGTCAACGAAAACAATGAATACAGACATGCTGTTTTTCTGAGTAAGTTCATGTTTAAGTTCTTACTCAGCACCATCAACACTTTGTATTCAACACTTTTAGAAGCCATAAAATGCACCTTCTTCCTATATTCCCTCAGCGCTACATTGGGACACTGCTGTGACGTAAGTGTCCCAATGGGTGACAGAACACTGAGCCAATCACGGCGCAAGAACTTTACCAACCCCTATGCTTTGTATTTTCCGCTGGCTGCCCCACCACCACAGAAAGCACTGAGTTAAGCTGAAACACCTGCATTTGAGTTTTTACGTTGTTTGCAAACTGATATGTGACAAGTATTAATGCCAAAATAACATGCAAAAAATGTTTGGCGGCTCTGCCCCACCTGGTCTGAATGAAGGAACGCCACTGGGTGTGATCATATAGTCTACCTCAAATTGAGATTTTTTTTTTTTAAATGTCCCGAACTACAATGCATTGGCAGGACAATTCAAGCGAAGCCAATATGCATTGACAATGTATTGGGACTATAGCTTACTGCATGTTTTAATTGGTTCATTTGGCATAAGCATGTTTTTTTTAATCATGTCAAAAAAATCTGAGCGGTAGATCTCATCTTGCATTTTGAATTCAGGAAAGGTTGGTGACCACTGTTCTAGAATGTTCCCTGTTAACACTATCAATGATTCCCTTTACTGTGGCAATTGTGATCGAATCAAAGCAATATTCGCCACTTTCAATGCAACGCACTGAAACAAAACTAACTAACTATGCAATATATTTTGTTGTAGGCAGAACGCATCAGAGTAGGATTCTATTGCATTGACACACACTGGTGCCAAATAAACAATCAGAGCTGCAGTAGGCCTATATGAAAATAGACCATTGCCATATATGGATCTGTGCCATTTACTTTGAACTGGACTGTGTTTACAACATGAGCGTTCGTGAGTAGATGTGCTTATTTTGAGAACAAAGCGAGAGATGCATGTAGCCACGTGTGCACATTTTGTTCATATCCTTTGCTAGTTAGTGAGTTATTAGCCCAGTTATAGATCATTTGTAGTCAGCAATAAGAGAATGATTGCTTCCTACAAGAGCACAAAACATGTACATTTCTTGACATCTTCGAAAAGCAAGTCCAGATAAAGAGCTTTTTTTGTCTTTAAGGGTCAGTAATGCATTTTGAGACAGGCTTGAATAAGCTAAGTAGCCACAAGGCAGAGGGTAGCCTCATTTGTCTGATTCTCTGTAATAATGGTATGGGAATAATAATACATTTTATTTTGCAAAGTGGTATGTTGCATCAAACAACACAACAACATTTTCAGTCACGTCCTTGTCTGAAAGGACAAGTAAATAAACAGGTTAATGTCTCAAGGAATGTAGGCCTACATTGAACACCACACATTAGGTGCTACTGTAGGCTGAATGATAGAACAGCTATTTCCATGTTAAAATGTTATGGGATGCATTTTCTCCATTGTTTTTGATGGCAGGCCACTCTGGTAGGCCTACATTATGATCAAGTAGCCACAGTAGCCTACATGGACACTGTTAAAACTGTAATTTCAAGCAGGTACAGCCTCACTGTTCACAGTAAACGCGCTTCAAGTTGCACATAATTTTCACAACCCGAAATGTATTTCATGAGTAGTATCTTGCTCTGATTCAAAATGCTTTGGTTGATGGATGATCCTTTGCATGGCATGAGATTGGGTATAAGGTTGTTATGCATTGGCTATAAAGCTTTCCAGAAAGAGGTAGCCTTGATGGTGATCTTACCTTGTTTGAGTATGGCGGCCTGGCGAGGTTGACTCCATCTTTGATTAGTTTATCTCTAATCATGATCTTCAGCTTCAATTTGGGGTAAATCACCAACTCCCTCCGCTTGCCAAGCGTCAGGTTCCTCTGTGCGCCCAGATACGCGCCCCCTTTTCCCCCCACCCGGTCACTGTTCGATTCGGTCCAAGACTTGGACGCCCGCAGTTTGGAATCGTACTGGTCCACCAGATGCCTGGTGTACATTTCAGACGCGGGGGGCATCGGCTCAAGCGTAAAATACAGCCCCGCCGCAGTTTCCTTATCCTCGTCTTTCAGCCTTTGCACCGCGTCATGGATCCGTTGCCGGTGGTGCGGTATGTATACACCGATAGCATCCAGGTCGGGGTCCCCAATTTGTTTGCAAACTTCCAGATCATCGTAGCCGTTATCCACGAAGGACTCCACATACTGAGAGAGCTGGAGGGTCTTCAGCCACTCAAACACGATAACGGGTCCGGTGCTTGTCATGTTTGGGTGTTGTAAGTAATACAGAGAATGCAGAACAGACCACTTCACATATAACTACTTTCCCAAACGGATTTGAAATCTCATTGTTAAATGCAAATTAAAATCACCAAATCTGTTCGCAAATAATGCGGTCTAAGCATCGAGAACACGCGAAGAATGGACAATGCAAATGTTGTAATCCATGACTCAATCCCAATAAACAGTATGCAGTTCAAAATCGTATTATTTCCTTTCGGGAATATGGAAGATGTGCGGTCCCTGTGCTATATACAATAACCCCGTCTGTTGAAAAGGGTCAGCGAAAAAAAAGTAGGCTGACATCCAGGTGAATTTGTCACCTGCCAATATTTGCAGGATATGATTTCAGTGGCTGCGGTGACAGCTATTAAATCCCCGGTGTCATTTCGCCATCGATGTTACTCGTCCATATTGACATGCCTGGCTCACAAGTGGTCGCCATAAACAATAGCTTTAGGCAGAGAACATGATTTGTAAAAAAAAAAAAAAAAGGTTCCATACAGACGGATTAGAAAGTATTGCCGTAGGCTTTTCCACGGATGGGAAATTGACAGAAAATATAATTTGAAAACAAAGTAATACCGTACCAATGAGCACGACCGCGCGAACCGTGTTGTGTCCAAATTGTTTTGGGTATGCTGGAGCACTTACAAGCAGCTAGAGCGGGTACAACAATCCACATAGGCTAAACCACTTTCAATGTGGTGTTCCACGAGCCAAATGGTCTGTGGTCAGCCTTCCACGCCCCCAGATCCGCTTGTGACTTTAAAAATAGTGATGGAATTCCTTCTTTTACAACCTGTCACCGTCAACGAATCCCCCCCCTCACACGGAGTCCTAAATTTACCACGAGAGGCAGAGAAAGATGCTCCCGGGAGCTCATTTCATCTGCCTTTCATACAGTTTAAACGAGCAGTCTCGTTGCTAGTTTGATTCACGTCTCTCCCCTTACTGTCTGATCTCTCTCTCTCTCTCTCTCTCTCTCTCTCTCTCTCTCTCTCTCTCTCTCTCTCTCTCTCTCTCTCAGTATTTCCATGGTCTCGTTTCTTATCAAGCACTAGCACTCCCTGTCTAACAGCTGAGGTACTGAAATACTGGTTGTAGGCCCACAGTATACTATATTATTACCTGCTACTGGTATTACACTGAAAATGGTGACTACATAATTATTTATGCTCTTTGTTTTCATGTTGCTATTGCAAGGGAGGGAGAAAAAGAGCGAGCAGGTTCTGCCTCACAAAAGGCTTTCAGACGCTGACCACTACATTGCCTCTCTCTCTCCATACCAAATCAGGGAATTAAACACTTTAGGGCCATATTGACTGTTTGCTCCCATTTTACTTGCCTTTTTGTTGACCCTGGCCCTTAGGATCAGTCCACTACCCCCTGCAGACAGACAGAGGAAGACACACCCTTCCCATACATGGACGACTGCCAGTATGACACTACTAACTGTGTTTCTCTCATTCCCCCACTCTCTCCATGACTCCCTATCCAATGTGCAATGCTCTTCCCTCCCTATCTATTTGCATGCCTTTGCGGCATCACAGGACAGCATCAACCTGAGAAACAGTATTGGTGCAGAAGGAAAAGCTGCTAAAAACCAAACAGAAAGGGATAGAGAGAGAGAGTGAGAGAGAGAGAGAGAGAGAGAGGAAACAGCTGGTTGACAAGTTATGACTGAGACCTGTCTGTCCATGTGGAGGCAGCCCAACCCATCAGCAGTGATGCATGCTTTATCAAACCAGAGCTGACAGGTTGTTAGAGTTTAGTTTGATACAATCACCACGACTATGCTGCTGCCTGGGAGTGATTTGAGCTGTGCTTCGCTCTATGACTTGCAGTTTGCGTAGTATAAACGCACCACACAAGTCAGGGAGAAGAGATGCATTTCCTCGTCTTGGAGCGTCTTGGACCTCGTCTTGGAGAGGAATGTCAGAAACATGCCAGACATACATGGGAGGATATTAGGGAGAGTCATAATGGAAGCAGGATTTTCAGGAGACAGAACACAGAACACGGCCAAGAGCTGGTACAAAGATACTCAATAATATTGACATCTGCTTAAGGAGTCTTAGTAAAGAAGAGGGAGGAACATCTGTGCTTTACACAATAGAGTTTGTTTGGGTGTGTTCACTGTATGTCTGACTCCATCCTTTACATCAACCTACAGTGAATATCAATCATGTCCAATTAAAAAAGCTTGTTATTTCTTGACAGCCAGGATTACAACTCATCCACAGGGCTTTGCTTTACGTACTCTTCCCCTTCCTGTCCTCAGTCCTCTCTCATAGGAGCTGAGTGACATTGGAGTATCATTCGATCAGTTACAGACACAGGATTATAGGACACGTAGTGACAGATGGGACACGGGACATGGAGCATGCCACGCTGGGTGGACTCAGAGCGCAGGACACAGGGCTGTCAATGCTGGTAGTGCCAGGAATACCATGTTTCCATACCGCTACCCAGCTACCCAGGTGGAGCACAGTCGAAGGATGTAGGAGCAGACTGCATGGGCTATTGCACAATACATACAGTGCCTCACTCTTCATCGCTCTGTATCTATACTGTAAATAATTAATTTGGATGTTCAGTTCTGTAATAAACTTAGTTAATTAATACCATTTAGCAGACCCTTTTATCCAAAGCAACTTACAGTCATGTATGCATACACTTTACATACGGGTGGTTGTGGGACTTGAACCCATTACCTTGGCGTTACAAGCACCATGCTCTACCAACTGAGCTCCATAGGACAGGTTATCTAACTGTTACAGTACATATATCTTGACACGATGCCTCGACTAGTTTCCTTGATATCTGCACAATATAGTCAAATCAGGGTACAGAGAATCATACATTGAATCACAGCTCTGATATGATTTGAGTAAATAACACCACTACAACAGTGTTGCTATTATTGTCTTCTAGACCATATACAGTAGGCTACTGTAAAAGGAATGTTCTATGCATTAGCCACATCCCTCCAGAACTGCAGATGTGTATTGCCATTGCCCTGGAGGAGAGAAACCTTCTGTCACATCAGCAAACGCTTATCTAACCTTCACCTAACCACCTCAGAATGAGGGGACCCATATTAGCATACGGCCTGGTAAATATGGATGTGGTGGAGAGGTGGTGGGGATGGTGATTTAAGGAGGGGGTCGTGGTAATGAAGAGAGACAGAAGAGATAGTGGGTCAGACAGGTTAACAGCAGCCAGATCTATTAGACGCAGCCTGAGGGTAGAGAGGAGCTGCCTGGGACTGGAGACAAGCAGAGTCCAGGCTTTTACCACGCTAATAGTACTGTCTGTGCCTTTTCATTTTGATGATAGGGGTGGAGAGGATTGGGGTCTCCTTGGCTACAGATACATTGGTGAAACCCTCCATGAATTCCCTGAATGACCTCATTCTGAAACCCTTTGAAACCCCAAGAATCACCTCTACCCAGAAGACCATGAATCATGTTGTGCATGTTGCTGGGCAGTTCTCTTGGTTTTCACTAGTGCGTCTCTATCATCCATATAGGTGAAGGATAGACGTTACTCTCGCAGAGCTGGGAGAAGGCAATCTGACTCAGAGTGGATAGTGGAGTGTTAGAGAGAGATGTCAGAAGAGAGGTGTGTTATCATCTGAGAAGTCCTTAACCTCCTCCCACACAGGTGCATGTGGATTAGGTCTTCCTTATTCCCTGCCACACGGCATGCTGCTATGCTCTGTGGTTCCCTGCTGTATCCGAGCTGTCATTTGTGGGAGAAGATATCAAATCACTGATTATTGCCTATGATTGCTCCCACGGTAGCGTCTCCAGGGGCTGCCCCAGGCCAGAGTAGAGGCTCCCAGAGCTGATTATTGCCTGTGATTGCTGCCTCAGTTCTGTTAGACTCTGCTCCATTTCTACATACAGGGCTGACGTTTGGTTAAAAATGATCGTCCACAGCTAATATGATACGAGTTCCCCAAAAGACTGTTCTCTTCTAAAAAAGCATGCATATTCTACTAAGCTTATGCACAGTAGCATCTCAATGAGAAATGGAAATAGTTTCCCCCCAAAAAAGGCCATTGTGGGGGGGGGGGGGCTAAAGGTCCCGAAGCTTCTGTGCATGTGCAGGATAGATTCTCTACATAGATTTTGTAAGTAGCTGTTGCTCATCCTCCCCCTCCCTTCATGTTTCCTACTTGTCATTTACACACTGTGGCAACGTTTCTTTTGTCTTTAAAAATAATAATATTGTATTTATATATATATATATATATTTTTTTTCTCACACCAGATACAAACATACACATACAAATAACTTAAAGACGCACATAAACAACGGCTACATCTCATCTGTCCCCACCCACATGCTCACAACCCCATCCCTAGTTCCTACATTTTTGTTTGCCACATGACACATGCTACTTCAATATTTCAATAATAAATTGTTACATTTTTCCATTGTGTTAATGATGGCGGTTTAATTGATTTCCAGGTTTTTAGTATACATTTCTTTCAAGATGAGCGATGCGAAGAGAATCTTCCAGCCCATTGGGTATCTCACTACACCCCCGTATGTGACTCACCACCTGGGTCCAGTCTTATATAGCAACATTTGAAATTAGGGTTTTTACATTGGTAAAAGGTAGAGACTTAGAGTTACAAAATGATACATCATACACTGCATTTTTGAGGAACAATGGGAAAGTAATTTTGCTTTGAAAGTTGATACACTAGTAAACTCACTTTTGAGAAAAGGGCCTTTGATTGTTTTAGTAACTACTGGAGAGCTCTCGTTATGCCATGTCTTGAAATATGAAGACAGACAGATTAAGTTTACATTGCAATACCAACTTTCTAGCACCACCAATAACCTTTGGAGAATTCCCAAAAAGCATACGTTATTCAGTCATTGTTAGTTTTACACTTAGGACATGACTCTACCGTTGAATTTTAGTTTAGTTTATACTGGACTAAGCATACATTCTCTTGTGCCAACATCAGTTGTTCTTTTCTTGGTTCCAATAGTTTATATTTTTTTCAAAGAGATTGTCAGTTGGATATGTTCTCTGCAAGGTTTTGTATATCTTACCTATCATATGAATATCCTTTTCTGACTCAAATAAAATTCCCTCAAGGTTGCTCCGATGTCCAAAAGATTTCAAATGACAATTTTGTGATATGTAACTTTTAAGTTCCATGTATTTGAAAATATCTACATTGGTATGTCCAAAATTGCTTTTTAATTCTCTCATGGAAATAAATGTATTTCCTGTTACAAAGTCATTTCTGATTACTATGCTTTTAGTTTTCCACGTTGACCAATTTATCTGTGAATTCTGAAAAGCTATCCAAGGACAGGGTTGTGTTTTGAGGTAGTGATCCTATTCTTTAACTTTGATTCTTGTGTTACGGTAAATGAGTGAGGAGGTGTGGAGTCAGGCGCAGAGAACAAAGATGTGGGAAAAAACACGCTTTAATGTCCCGGAAAAATAACATGAACAAAAGTAGGAAAACAAATGATCAGAAATATTAACGGACAGCGCGAAACCCAAAATACAAACAAAATACACTCAAACATAGAACAGACGAACAAGCCCGCACGAAACAGAAGCGGGCTGAACAAACTATATATAACCCTACCCTAACAACCAAACAAGAAAAAGGTGATATCAATCAGACAAAACCAAAGGAACACAGAACAACGGATCGGTGATAGCTAGTAGACAGGCGACGACGACCGCCAAGCGCCATCCGAACAAGAAGGGGAGCCACCTTCGGTAATATTCGTGACATCTTGGTTGAGATACATTTTTTATTCGTAGACAAACTTGAATTTGTTGACAACCAAACACAATTCAATATCGCTTTTGCAATACAGTAAATAACCTATTGAAAAGTTAACAAAAGATATGTTGGATTCACGTCTCCAACTAAATAAAAAAAGTTAAAGAACAGGATTAAGCCAGCGACTCCGATGAAACTATCATGCGTAGTCAACCGAACACAATTCCACAATCTTTTTCTAACACAGTAAATATCCGAAAGTGAAGGCTTTCTTAATGTAACAGTAGACCTATTAATTCAACCTTAAAGCGGCAATGTGTAACTTTTTTTGGGCGACTCGACCAAATCACATAGAAATGTTTATTATATATCTGTCATTCTCATTGAAAGCAAGTCTAAGAAGTGGTAGAAATGTTCTATGTGCGCTATTTCTATGCTTCCTATTCTTAAATTCATTTTTGCATATTTTACATGAGGTTTTGTACATCAGCTTCAAACAGCTAAAAATACAACAATTTTGGTTATGGAAAAGATATTTCACAGCAGTTTAGATGGTACAATGAATCTCTACACTATACTTGCTTGTTTTGTCACATAAACTGAAATAAGATTAACTTTTAGAATTTGTACCAACCAGGAAATGGCGGAGCGATTTCTGCATAGTGCATCTTTAAAATGAGTAACACCTCAATGGCCACATTTTAAGGTTAGTTTACTGTAACTTTGAAAGCAATCATTGAAAGCGTGCATGTTCAAGATAGCATGTAAAGGTCACAGGTCTGTGGGAATCTTCACAATTGCTGTAATAATCTGTGCAATATCTTGAACAGCATTGATCACTTGCAATATGTACGTTTAGTGTAATCTTAACTACAATCCAGGTCATTTGGTTGTGCTATTAGATGAAGCACAATGATAACACATTAAGTTGTTGTATCCTGTAATTACAACATATCTGAAGTTATATTCCCAATTTAGATGACCATTTTTTTCCCATTGGATTCTGGTTGTGCTTATAGATGGTTGAAAACATGGTGATAACACATTGGGAATTCGACAAACTTCTGGCTGTCTTTTTGAGTGGGTTAATAAAGGTTGAAAATAGTTTGCAGCCACTCAATTCCAAAAATGTGAGCTAATTAATTTGCTGAGAGGTCTGGCTGGGGGTTAAGAGTCCTCCGAGTAAAATTGAATAATAGGTTTGCTAAATATATAACACTTCACTGACTGCATAATTAAAATAGCCTACGGGTAAAGGAACACACAGGGTAAAACAGCAGGGCCTGAGACAGCTAGCTACCCTCCACTCAGATAAACTATCAAAACAAAATGATATTTTCCCATTCTGCGTCATGGACCGACAGGGCGCCCAGTGGATTCTCTATCAGCCTCCCAGCACATTGAACTGGAACTGGGAGTTGAGGAAAGGACTTGATCTGTCTTTGTGCTCTTTTAATTACACACAGCTGGGTGGGTTCTAATCCCCAGAGACCAACTGGCAGAAGGGCGCGTCCATAAGGCTAGGAGTAAAGCTAAGCTTCCTCTACAGTAAACTAAATTAAATGTCCGTTATTATGTAGCCTAATTAGCCTACTCCTGTCTATACAGAAATAAATACAATCATTCAACATAGGCTACTAAACCAGAACGCATGACTTGGCCACAGACGATCATTAGCTTCTATGATAAATTAAGCTGTCAATTGTTTTGAATCGGTTTGCCTACAGTCGGAAAGGCCCACAAAACGAGTTGACTGTCAATGAAAAGTAGAGGCCCAGCCAGGCTTATCGCAATATTTCTAAATACAATCGTGGGAAAACATACAGTAGTTTGGAAAGCAAATGGCTATTGCTGTAAAGAGAAGACTCTAATCTGTCTTTTAGATATCAAAATTCTCAACATAATTAAGTGAACAGTATAACGTGTCTTATTGGCATCAGTGGACAGCATCGGCCATATCGCCATTGAGTGTGCATATTTACTCTTTATCTTTGTTGGGTCAGTGCCACTTGAAAGTTTGTTTTTGGACAATCATTTCCTCCTCCCGGTTAGATGGAAATCATACTGTATTTGTCTCCACTTCTCGTAGGCCTATTATATGGATCAGACAGTGTTGCTTTTATTGATCGTTTTGTCAGTGTCAGTAGAGTAGGCTACCCATTCATTTTTGTTGCATTAAAAAATATTCTGTTGATGTGTCCAGTTATATGAAGTGTAGTAAAATAGCATGAAATGTGTTTATAAAAGGTCAAATGTATTCTGTGCATAGAAAGGAGTAAGAGAGCATTCACCACCCTCAGGGCAGAGTATGGTTAATGCAGTGAGCCACATGCCTATGCACAAGGGGCCATAAGCTGCTGTCAATCATTCCGACAGAATCCATCAGAGTCACAACCTGCGGAAGCCAATTTCCTGTCTTTGTTTCCACCTCCACTATCACAATGGAAGTGATTAGACCAAAAGAGAGAAAGATTTTACATCGTATTTGGGAATGTTTGTAATTTCCCTGTAGCTCAAGTTCAATCAGGAAGGCTGCTCTGGATGCTCGTTTAATTTAATTCAGTAAGCATAACGTAATTCACTTGGTTTCCTATTATACGGATATGGGAATGAATACAAACGTATCATCATCAGCGTAGTGTCACGGTCTTCCTCCTCTTCATCTGAAGAGGAGAGGCGAGAAGGATCAGAGGACCAAAATGCGGTGTGGTATGTGTTCATAGTGAATATTTAATTAAAGAAAGTACTGAACACTGCATACAAAAAGAATAAACCAATAACGACCGTGAAGCTACAAATGAGACCTGTGCTGACACAAGCAACTAGCATAGACAATCACCCACAAACAAACAGTGCAACCCAGGCTACCTAAGTATTATTCTCAATCAGAGACAACTAATGACCCCTGCCTCTGATTGAGAACCATACTAGGCCGAAACATACAAATCCCCAAATCATAGAAAAACAAACATAGACTGCCCACCCAACTCACGCCCTGACCATACTCAATAAATACAAAACAAAGGAAATAAAGGTCAGAACGTGACCTTTATTCTCCTCTTTCCTATTAGCCACGTGAAGAATGCCATTCACCTATTTAAATAATAGCCTATAAGCAAGGCACAATAATTCACATTCCTCATTCTTACTGTTTAACCTTCCTCTCTCTCAACCAATGAGTGTAAATCTTGGAAAGTATTCAGTGGTGATTTTAGCATGCCAATCTTGGTGGGGCAAACTCCCCAAAATATTTGTAGATGCATGCCAGCAAAGCCACTACACAACACAACAAAACACAACACTAAACCATACATTAATTGCACTATAACGGTGACAAATGGTGCCCACAAACTGTTAGGGCCCACATATAGCTGTCCCAACATCAGCGCTTTCTTTTCAGCACCAGGGAGTGAATCCTTACCACTGCTATACCTGGCGCTATCAGCAGAGCCTAGTCTGGCAGCGAAACAGTTCATTCAGCCTCATTTACTGCCTTTCAAAAAACACAACAGATATTTCTGACTTAAGAAAAAATGGTTTCTACTGATAATTGAGATGCATGAACTATGGCATAAGGGGGACGACGAGCGGATAAGAGACATTAAAGAGCGAGCTAGGATGACCGTAGTCAATATAACTATTTGTTCAGAACTTTTGATATGTACAAGCGGCAGAAATCAGAACATGGAATGTATTCTCCCTGTACACCAAGTCCGGACCGCAAGATAAATAAAGGGGGCATATAAGCAGACAATGAAAGCTCTTACAATAGTCAATGATTACATTTCTCTAAAACAACCTATAAGCTACATGTGCACAATCAAGTCAGAACAGTAAGGTTGGACCTCAAGAAAGAGGACAGAGTTCCCAAGTTGGATGAACTTTCAAAATGTTTTTTCCCAGGAGGAGCTGATTTTCTTCCGAGTTCCCAGTTGTCTTGATCTCACTGAATACTGAGATTTCCCAGTTCAAATTTTCCAGTTGTTTTGAAAGTGGCAGAAGTCATGCTGGATTGATGGCCAATGCATTCAACCTTTTATGGCCCATGGTGTTGAATGTTTATCCTTTTAAGCTTGGAAAAGAGAACCTTAAACCCAGACTTGGACCACACACCCAATCCACTGAATAGCAGGCTAGCGATTGCTTTGCAACATTTGCAGTTAGCCACTGATTCCATCCAAACCACTCATTGTTGAATTTGCGATTTCCAAATAATTGTGTAATGTTTATGTCCAGTAGCCCGATACGCTTTATCTATAATTTCTCTTCAAATGATTTGCCACTAGTCTGTCGACATGATTTATGATGGTGTCTGCTAGCTTGCTAGAAAATATTTTGAAAGTATGATGTTGATCATACTACGGTAAAGCTACAGTATATATTACGTGATTTGATGTAATTTATCTGTGGCCAATAACCTTTAGCCTTCTTGGATGGGCACTTCTATTGTAACTCTATGGCAGCACCCAAGGGGCTTGAATTTTTTAGCTCTACCTATAGATTTTGCAATGACGTACACTGAGCCAATCACGGCCAACTATAGAACATTAACTCTACGCTCAGTATTTTCAGCTGGCTGCCCCACCACCACAGAAAGCACTGAGCTAGGCTAAAACACCTGCAATTTGGAGCTGCCTTACTCAAGAAAGCAAAAAAAGAGAGCATGTTTGTATGCATCTTTATTAACTCAAAGATGCTTTTTTTTTTACATTGTTTGCAAACTGATTTATGACACATATTAATGACAAAATAACATGCAAAACAGTCTACAAAAATGACGGGCCACCACTGAATGTATTTATATTTCTACTTACCCTCATAACCTCGTTTTACATTAAAAGTTTTCAAATGACGGTCATTGCCTTTCGTGTTGGCTAGTCTTGTCAGACGCCGAAATTTCCAGAGGGAGAGGATTCGTCCATTGTTCCAGCGATCGATCAACACACTCCCAAGCAATCCAGGTGAATTTTCCAAGACTGTGATTTCCATCACAGTGTCCAGATATGAGCTCCTTCAACTGGTTACTATTAATGTGCATCTCTGCAACTCCCAGATGACGGAATACTTTTCTCGGGAGAAGTGGTCGGTTCTCCCAGAGGGAGTAAAAAGCACCAGATATTTGTTGGCTTTGTCAGCGAGGGGGGAAACCCCTAGATGTGAGCCAATCAGTGAAGGCTCCTCTTCAGAGGAAGGGGAGGACCATCCTCAGAGAATTTCTTAAAAATAAAAACAGTGAAACCTTTTTAGATAAAATTATACTAAATATATTAATGTCACCAAATAATTCATTAAAACACACTGTTTTGCAATGAAGGTATACAGTAGCTTCAACAGCACTTTTTAGGGTAGCACCATGGTGTAGAAGGAGGACAGTTAGCTTACATCCTCCTCTGGGTATATTGACTTCAACACAAAACCTAGGAGGCACATGGTTGTCACCCCCTTCCATGGACTTACATAGCAATAATGACAACTTCCGGAGGACATCCTCCAACCTAGAATCCCCCAACTCAGAATTAGTCTCTTCCTGATCGACACTCCTGCGTCTTCTGTTGTGTTGGGCCTTCCCTCGTTGGCCTCTCATTTCGGGGCAACAGAAGGCTCTCAAGGGATGGTCCTGTCAGTGTTCAGGGAGGTGTGTAGGTGTTTCCTTAGGTGCCACTACGGTGGAAAGTCCCAAACCAGGTTTCCACCATGCACATTCCCCCCAAATATGCCGATTTGGCACTCGCCTTCTGTAAAAAGAGGGCGACTCAATTACCACCCCATCGACAGGGGGATTGTGCGCTAAATCTCCTGGTAGGCGTTGCACTTCCCAGGAGTCACGTGTATCCTCTGTCACAGGAGCAGACGGCGGCTATGGACACATACGTCACTGAATCTCTGGGAACAGGGATACATTCGGCCTTCCACTTCACCTGTCTTCTCGAGTTTCTTTTTTTGTGAAGAAGAAGGATGGAGGTTTACGCCCATGTAATGACTATCAAGGTTTAAATCAGATTACGGTAAAATACTGTTACCCGCTACCTCTCATCGCAAGGAGAGGAGGAGAATGAACCCTCGCCAGGCAAGGTGGGCCATGTTTTTCAGCCACTTTGTTTTCACCCGATCCTACAAACCAGGTTCCCAGAACGTTAAGGCAGACGCACTGTCCCGGCTGTATGATACAGAGGAGCGGTCAACGGGTCCACTTCCATAATTCCAGCTTCTCGCCTGGTGGCACCGGTGGTATGGGAGGTGGACGCAGACATTGAGCGGGCGTTACGTGCAGAGCCCACTCCCCCTGAGTGTCCAGCTGGGCGTCTGTACGTTACGTTTGATGTCTGCGATCGTTTGATCTGTTGGGCTCACACGTCACCCTCCTCTGGTCATCCTGGCATTGGTCGGATGGTGCGCTGCCTTGCTGGGAAGTTCTGGTGGCCCACTTTAGCTAAGGACGTGAGGGTTTATGTTTCCTCCTGTTCGGTATGCGCACAGTGCAAGGCACCTAGACATCTGCCCAGAGGGAAATTACAACCCCTTCCCATTCCACAACGACCGTGGTCACACCTATCGGTGGATTTCGTGACGGATCTTCCCCCGTCGCGGGGTAACACCACGATCCTGGTCGTTGTGGATCGGTTTTCTAAGTCCTGCCGTCTCCTTCCTTTGCCCGGTCTCCCTACGGCTCTACAAACTGCGGAGGCCCTGTTCACCCATGTATTCTGGCACTACGGGGTGCCTGAGGATATAGTTTCTGATCGGGGTCCTCGGGGTGGCAGGGTAGCCTAGTGGTTAGAGTGTTGGACTAGTAACCGGAAGGTTGCAAGTTCAAACCCCCGAGCTGACAAGGTACAAATCTGTCATTCTGCCCCTGAACAGGCAATTAATCCACTGTTCCTAGGCCGTCATTGAAAATAAGAATTTGTTCTTAACTGACTTGCCTAGTTAAATAAAGGTTAAAAAAAATCATAATTCACGTCTAGAGTCTGGTGGGCGTTTATGGAATGCCTGGGGGTCTTGATCAGCCTTACCTCAGGTTTCCACCCCGAGAGTAACGGGCAGCCAGGATGTGGGTAGGTTTCTGCGGCCCTATTGCCAGGACCGGCCGTGGGAGTGGGCAGTTTACATCCTATCACCGTTTCAGTGTGTGCTGGCTTATTAGCCAGTCCTGGCAGCCAGTCCTGGCACCATGGCATCAGAGCCAGATCGAGGCTCCTGCGGTGGATGAATGGTTTCGGCACTCGGAGGAGACATGGAACGCTGCCCATGTGCGGCTACAACAGGCCGTCAGGAGGCAAAGGCAAGTGCCGACCGTCACCGCAGTGAAGCCCCGGTGTATGCACCGACCCTTCACCTGCCCCTTCACCTACCCTGCCGGAAGCTGGGTCTGTGGTTTGTGGGGCCATTTAAAGTCCTGAGGAGACTGAACAAGGTTTGTTATAGGTTTCAACTCCCCCCTGATTATCGTATTAACCCCTCGTTCCATGTGTCTCTCCTCAGGCCGGTGGTGGCAGTCTGAGGTGCGGGAAGTTCCTCCGCCCCGTCTGGACACCGAGGGGGTCCCGGCATATACCGTACGAGCCATCATGGTCTCAAGGCATCAGGTGAGGGGCCTTCAGTACTTCGTGGAGTGGGAGGGGTACGGCCCGGAGGAGAGATGCTGGGTACCGGTGGAGGACATCCTAGATCCTTCATTGCTACAGGAGTTTCACCGTCTCCACCCAGATCGCCCTGCGTCCCGTCCTCCGGGTCGTCCCCGAGGCCGGTGTCGGCGCACTGCTGGAGCTGCTCCTCAAGGGGGGCGTACTGTTACGACTTCCGCCAAAGTCGGTCCCTCTCCTTGTTCGGGTGGTGTTGGGCGATCGACGTCACCAGCTTTCTAGTCACCACCGATCCATGTTACATTTTCATTTTGTTTTGTCTGTATTACACACACCTGGTTTCAATTCCCATATCATGTTCCTTATTTAACCCTCTGGCATACATTTCTGTTCTGTCCGTGATTGTTGGTGTCTTAGTGGTTGTTGTAGGTGTTAGTTTGCATGCATTTTACTATTTGGAATATTGCTTGAATTTTTGTGAGTAAACTCAGTTGTGTTGCTCAAACCTGTGTCCTGCGCCTGACTCCGCTACATCTCTGCACCCAATCGATGACACCTACATTGTAAAATGTATTTTATAAGCTAGGTTGTAGCAAGCTCATGATGAGTATGGGGAAAATTTGAGTATCATGTATTTGACTAAACCTATTTATGTTACATTGAACTGGGTGAATGGAATATGAATGGCAGTCATCCAATTTGCTGTAATAGAAATAAGGCCATGCTCATAAAGAAAATTGTCCTCCCTCATCTTAAATGGCACCGACCACCACTGAAGCCTATGGCTGTCTCCGATTAGGCTGGTCCTTCTTCCTCCAACCTGTGGCTACCTCCATCGTCTCCACCCGGGCCCGTTTTTGCCTCAGCTACCAATGACCCGGTGCTGGCGGCTATCCAGTCATATTTAAAAACTCTGATCCCAGACTACAGAGTATCCTTTTCATCACAGAGCAAAACTGACAACACCATCATGTTCGTGAGAGTCTCCTCTTTCCATAGAGGGGTCATAATTGCTAGAGACGATTTGTGAAAAGACCAATTTTCGGGATGTCTCATATCTGTTACCTTTCACTGCAGATGTGGAAGAGCGACATAGGCAAATGCCGTAGCATTTAGGCACATCCAATGCAAAAACAGATATCTCTAGCTTAAATTGACAGATATTTATGGGGATTTTTTTATTATGTTAATTAGATTTCCGCTGGGGCGCGGACATCGACCTTTGGGGTTATATAAGAATATATTGAACGCCATATAACACAGGGGCATCTTTCATGGTATAATAATCAAGACAACATGTTTCCTAACGTCTGTGGGCATAGTCATTCCTATACTACATCAGAAAGTTGTTTTCCATGCATAATTGTAGCCCATCATAGGAACTCCTTTCCCCCAGCGGGGGAGTTTAGATGCCAGCGGCCCCACATAGGGCTACCTGCCATCACCTCATCTGGGCTCCCGAGTGGCGCAGTGGTCTAAGGCACTGCGTCCCAGTCCTAGAGGCATCACTCCAGACACTCTGGTTTAAATCCAGGCTGTATCACAACTCACGGTGATTGGGGAGTCACACAATTGGCCCAGCGACATTCAAGTTTGGCCTGTGTAGGCAGTCATTGTAAATGAGAATTTGTTCTTAACTGACTTGCCTAGTTAAATCAAGTTTCTATTTAAAATAAAAACATCTCTCTCTCTCTGAGGATCTTCCCTGGGAGACCAGGCCAACTATTTAATAAAATGCCATATGCTCTTGACATTACGTTGGTGTCAGAAGTACTCGGACCTTGCATCCACGACAGTGCATGTGCTTGGCCGGTGAGCGCGTTCCTGTAAGACGTAGAGTCGCAAGCTGGCGCGAGGACGCGCTCTTTGAGAGCATGCTTTTGCGGCACAGTCAATAGCGCAACGGACCTCGGGCTCGAAGGTCGAGGGTTGAGGCCTGCTCGCTGCTGTTTCATTACATTGGGACTCTCTTGACCCAAACTGCTACAGACCTATATCTATCCTACCCTTCCTTTATAGCTTTAAGCGCCAGCTGTCAGAGCAGCTCACAGATTACTGCACCTGTACATAGCCCATCTATAATTTAGCCCAAACAACTACCGCTTCCCCTACTGTATTTATTTATTTTGCTCCTTTGCACCCCATTATTTCTATCTCTACTTTGCACATTCTTCCACTGCAAATCAACCATTCTAGTGTTTTAACTTGCTGTATTGTATTTCCTTCGCCACCATGGCCTTTTTTTGCCTTTATCTCCCTCACTTGCTCACATTGTATATAGACTTATTTTTCTACTGTATTATTGACTGTATGTTTGTTTTACTCCATGTGTAACTCTGTGTTGCTGTATGTGTCAAACTGCTTTGCTTTATCTTGACCAGGTCGCAATTGTAAATGAGAACTTGTTGTTAACTTGCCTACCTGGTTAAATAAAGGTGAAATAAATAAATATTGCATTCCGTCTTTGTTGTTCCTTCTGTTAAGAATGTACTCTATTGAACTGTGCAGTTATCCAATCAGAGAACTGGGTGATGATCTTTCCAGGACCTTCACTCAGACAGAAGTTCTAATTATCCAGTGATTGCTAAACGACACACTCCTAACGATCACACAGCAGCAGAGAACAACAGCCCTGTCTCTGTCGAGAAAATGTCCTACACTCAAGTTTTGCCATCAAATTGCACTCTTTTCTTCAATGCATCAGATAGTTTAGCTCTTTGAGTCAAACAATCATATTGCTTTGAGGTCTTAAACTTATCTTGCAACAGACATCCAGTGAGGAAGAAGTGACAGACAGGGATTGTGTTGTGGCCGCTGGCAGTTAGTTGTGTAATAGCATCAGTCTTACCTGTGACCTGTGTCTCCAGCAGTGGAGAAGGGGTTTTGAGAGATTCAGAGAGTATGTGTATTCCCACACTCAACTCACAGTCAACCCTGTCAACGTCCGATCACTGTCAACTCATATCTACAGTAATTATGGACAGCGTCCACAAATAAACACACTCTACATCAGGTAGTACAGTAGTAGCATACAAGTTAAAGCATACAACACAGAGACATGCACGGACACATATGCACGCGCAAGCACGCGCAAGCACGCACGTACACACACGCGCACACACGCACACACAACACACAAACGGGCAGCTGGTAGCTTATCAGTTAAGAGTGTTGGGCCAGTAATCAAAAGGTTGCTGGTTTGAATCCCTAAGCCGGCAAGGTGGGAAAATCTGCTGTTCTACCCTGGAGCAACGCAGTTAACACCCAACAACAACTACTCCCTGAGTACCGATGACGTTGATTAAGTCAGCTCACTGCACCTCTCTGATTTAGATGTGTTGGGTCAAATGCGGAAGACATTGTGGTTTTATAGACATGTTTAATACGTCTCATTTACACACTTTATTCAAATATTTATGAAATGCATATTGTTATATTTGGTAGCACTTATTTGTTTTTCCTTCACCTCCAACCCCCTTCAATGCGTGGAACGGATGTGGGTGGGGCTAGGTCTACATAAGTGTGCAAAACATTTTTTAACTCACAAAAGCTCTGACGAAGGCTGTGAGGCCGATATGTAAGCTTATTAAAGATCAATGATACTATCAAGAGCAGTGTGCGGTTTCCTTTTTCCTTCACCCATGCACACCTTTGCCTGAGATCATTGGCTTGGTAGACAATGGAGTGGGGTGGGGACAGATAAAGAGCAGGAAAGACAGAATGGACCCACTACATACAGCTGAGAACTATGCTTATGGAAATGCAAACACTTTGCACATGAATGGACAATCATTAGAAAAAATTGCAATGTACATATTTATGTGTGTATGTCTTCGCTTTCTCTCTGTTGAAAACACTTGATCCGTCTGGGGAGTAATTCGACATATAGTCTCTGGTTTATCCACCAGAGATCAAAGTCTTTCATAGTTGTAGCTCTGTTAATATAGATACATCAGACGTACCAATGGCCATTTGATATGGGAATGTTTTTTTGAATGGATCCTTCAAAGTACCACCTGGTGCTTCGTGGTCGCATTTACCAGACAAAAGTACTTTAACAGCTGCAGACTGAATGTTCCTGTGTAGCCTTCATCTTCTTCACTCTAGAAAGTTTCAGAGTTTCTAGACATTATGTACCTTTCAGTTCACGCTGTCAGTCTCGCTGGCCTAATGTAGATTTTGTCATGAGTCCTATTTAAGCACTCGGGAAGAAAGGGGCGTTCCCTCCTTTTGTCGTAATGTCTGTGCTCATGTGGGTGTGGTCACTGACTGGTTAAGACTTCATATAAAAAACTGTTATCTCATTTAGAAGGCTAACATTACATCTTCTCACAAATAGTTTTATATTTAATCATTTAAGTTCCCCAACATTTGGGTGTGACCCCTGACAACTGGGAAATATATACATTCAGAGATACAGTTATGTTGTTATACTGTCCTTCATGAGATCCCAAAACACAACTGATCTGATGTAATTGTTCTTTAAGTACTCACGAATCATTACGACTGTTTGGATTACAGAAATATTGTTTCATTCCCCACTTCTGAATTATGGAGTTTTGGCAGGAAGAATTTCATTGTTCTCCATATGTTCTCTCCCTCAGTACACCATGGCCGCGAAGAGAATGTTTCTGACAGGAATTTATGACCGTCAAAAAACTGTGGAGAGAGAGAGAAGGGGGTGGGGGATCTGGCACCTATGATCCTCACCTAAAAGGGCAAGTCATGACAATAGGAATCGGCTCTAGTACTAGCCATCTTTCAAGTTGAACTTCCTGTAGAAACTGCTCAGCAAACCGGGTAAATTCCGAGAACATTAACCAAGATTCCCATTAATTTCTTGTTAGCGGTCTATCTAACATTAGGATGAGAACATTCCAAAGAATGTTTTGATAACTTTTTCTTTTCCAGAATTATTTCAAAAGATTTAATATCCTTGGAATGTCCCCCAAATGTTCACAAAAATGTTCTGCAAAACATGTTACAACCACCACAGATCATTCCCCAAATATTTCAATTAGGTTTCCAAGTAATGCAATAACACAATGTACTAGTAATGTTTTTAGCATATTCTTCTGCAACAAAATGTGAGAGCAATAGAACTTGTTCTGGGAAACATTACATAAACGTTCTGCTAATGTTGATGGAGATTATTAAAACATCCGAAACAACAAGCAGGGAATATTCCCACAATTCTCTGAAAGAGTTATAGTGTGACATTATCACATGATTGTTCCAATAACGTTCCTTAAATATTCTTCAGTAGTCATGTCTAGATTCAATTGAATTGGTTCTGAGAAAAAGTTACTGGAACATTCCTCTAACATTAATAGGGATGTCATCCGAGACACCTACACAGGTATAGGATCTTAACTTGACCAGTTTCTCACAGCAGAAAAATCACCCTGCAGCAACAAGAAATGTGAATTACTGGATTATATATGGATTGTAATTAATTAAAATGTATGTATGTGTTGATAAACTTTCCGTTAAGGGCGAAAGGTAGATTGAATCCCTGAGCTGACAAGGTGAAAATCTGTCGTTCTGCCCCTGAACTAGGCAGTTAATCTACTGTTCCTAGGACGTCATTGTGAATAGTAATTTGTTCTTAACTGACTTGCCTAGTTAAATAAAGGTTAAAATCAAAATAAATAAAAATCAAGACAGACAAATTAAAGTCTAGATTACAAACTTCAGAACCTTTAAAAAAAAACTTGAATACACAAGTTTTCATTTCCTGCGGCGCAGGAAAATGTATTCTGCCAACAGGGTGGTCAAATTAAGATCCTATAGGCATAACAACCAATGATGTGTATTGATAACAACAAACATCCCATCAACCGGGAACATTCCCAGAACATTAGCTAACATTACAATTTGGTTATAGTTCAGATTTGAGCCAATATTAGGATGATAACGTCCCACAAATATTCAACGAATGTTTTTGATGACTACATTTATTTTTTTTAAACCTCATTAGGTTGCCAGGAAATAGTGTAGTGGTCTTAGAACATACTGCTGCAACAAAATGTGGGAGCAATCGAAGTTGTTCTAAAACAACATTCCATTACTACTATTTTGGTAGATATTACTACTAACAGCTATAACAACAAACAAAAACCGTCCTGCGGGACTCTTATAAAGTTTTTCAGTAAGGTCATGATTTTTTAAATTTTATTTCACCTTTATTTAACCACGTAGGCCTGTTGAGAACAAGTTCTCATTTACAACTGCGATGATCCCATATTGTTCTAAAAAAACATACTTCAACGATAATGGAAGTAGAACACATTGCTGCAATGTTCTGCTAATGTTGATGTGCAATGTAACATTATTACATGACGATAACACATTTTTCAATAAATTACATTTTGATCTTCTTTCATAATTCCTTTATCAGGGTCTTGTTCAAACATAGCTATAACTTGTTTTATGAATTGTAATCAAGTAGACTTGAACCTGCAATCTGCCATCTTCAAGCCCTGTAGGTAAATTAGTCTGCTGTAACGCCAGGAACCTAATGTTTCTAGTGGATTTCCTTTTGTACTGAAATCCTTAAATTAGGATCCAAAGTTTGTCTACATGTCTTGGTACATATGCACATCTATGTACACCTCACCACAATCTGCCAGGCAAATCATTTAACATGATTTCTGAAATAAAGTTTGTAGGGAAAACATCCCAACTTCACAGTTTTTATAGAAGATTGGACATAATAGAGGAAACTTGTTTTTCTAGATGTAGATACCCTCTCTTTTGCAAAGACAAATACCACAACCTGGAATACAGATTGAAGGTGTAAACAGCATTATATTTGTGTTAGTTCCATTTGTGGATTAATTCCAGGGATAACAGTCCAAAGCTCCTAGGTTCGACCCCCACTTGTGACTATCAACAAAATATGGTAAACTATGTTTTTACAATAAATGTCTAATAAATTGTCTTGTGATTCCAAATAACTGAAATATCCGTTGCTACATGGATCATTGTACATCTAACTTTCTCACCAGTAAGATAACACTAACACAAAACTTAATTTTATCGTTCTGGGAACATAGGAATAGCATTCAAGGAACACTGAGGCAATGTTTTGTGCATCCTGATACAAACATTCTAATAATGTCAACACAACTGGACAGATGTTTTTTGGAAAACAATTCAATTATTTATTTATTTTATTAGGGGTGGGGGGTGGGTAGATCAGCTTTAACCTGTTTGGGATAGGGGGCAGCATTTTCAGGTTTGGATGAAAAGCGTGCCCAGAGTAAACTTCCTGCTACTCAGTCCCAGATGCTAATATATGCATATTATTAGTGAATTTGAACGGAAAACACTCTGAAGTTTCTAAAACTGTTTGAATGATGTCTGTGAGTATAACGGAACTCATATGGCAGGCGAAAACCTGAGAAAAAAACAACAAGGAAGTGGGAAATCTGAGGTTTGTAGTTTTTCAACTCATTGCCTTTCTAATATACAGTGTCTATGGGGTCATATTGCACTTCAACAGTCTTTAGAACCTTGTTTGAGGCTTCCACTGTGAAGGAGGGGGGAATGAGAGCTGTTTGAGTCAGGGGTCTGGCAGAATGCCATGAGCTGGTCATGCTCATGGCCGTGAGAGCGACCTGCATTCCTTTTAATTTCTAAAGACAAAGGAATTCTCCGGTTGAAACATTATTGAAGATTTATGTTAAAAACATCCTAAAGATTGATTCTATACATCGTTTGACATGTTTCTACAAACTGTTATATTTAACTTTTTGGACTTTCGTCTGAACTTTCGCCTGGACTTGCCCCGTGCCTCGTGAGTTTGCATTGTGAACTGAACGCACTACAATGCTATTTCTAACTTCTGTTGACTCCACAACATGGTGGGTACCTGTATGGCTTGTTTTTGTGTCTGAGCGCCGTCTGAGTGCCGTACTCAGATTATTGCATGGTGTGCTTTTTCCTTAAAGTTTTGAAAAAATCTGACACAGCGGTTGCATTAATCTTTATTCATCTTTATTAAAGATGTATCTAAATAACCACGCTGCGTTTTGGTCCGCCTCTCCTTCCCAGGAAGAACCTCGTGACAGAATCACCCACCAAAACAGGACCAAGCGGCGTGGTAACGGGCAACAGCAACAGCGATGTCAGGATTTCGGGACATGGGAGCAGAATCTGGACTACACAACGTGGGAGGAGATAGACAGGTGGGCGGTCAACCCAGGGAGAGTGCCGGAGCCCGCCTGGGATTCGATGGAGCAGTGCGAGGAAGGTTACAGGAGAATGAGGTTGGCGAAGCGAACACAGCTGGCAAGGAAGCCCGAGAGGCAGCCCCAAAAATTTCTTGGTGGGGCACACAGGAAGTATGGCGAAGCACCGTGTTATGCTGTGGAGCGCACGGTGTCCCCAGTGCGGGTGCATAGCCCTGTGCGGTACATACCAGCTCCGCGTATCGGCCGGGCTAGAGTGGGCATCGAGCCAAGTGCCATGAAGCGAGCTCTACGCATCTGGTCTCCAGTGCGTCTCCTTGGGCCGGCTTACATGGCACCAGCCTTGTGCATGGTGTCCCCGGTTCGCCTGCATAGCCCAGTGCGGGCTATTCCACATCGCCGTAATGGCAGGGCGACCGGGAGCATTCAACCGGGTAAGGTTGGGCAAGAGCTCCAGTGCGCCTGCACGGTCCGGTCTATCCGGTACCACCTCCACGCATCAGCCCTCCGGTGGCAGCCCCCCGCACAAGGCTGTCTCTCCGTCTCATCCCTACAGGTGCTCCTGCCTGTCCGGCGCTGCCGGAGTCTCGCGCCTGCCCAGCGCCGCCTGAGATACCCATCTGCCCAGCGCCATCAGAGTCGCCAGTCTGCCCAGCGCCGCCTGAGCTACCCGTCTACCCAGCGCCATCAGAGTCGCCAGTCTGCCCAGCGCCGCCTGAGCCACCCGTCTGCCCAGCTCCGCCAGTGCCGCCAGTCTGCTCAGCGCTGCCAGTGCCGCCAGTCTGCCCAGCGCCACCAGTGCCGCCAGTCAGCCAGGAGCCACCAGTGCCGCCAGTCAGCCACGATCTGCCAGAGCCCCTCAGCCCAGAGGCTCCAGAGCCTCTCAGCCCAGAGGCGCCAGAGCCCCTGCCCCTCTGTCCCGAGCTGCCCCTCTGTCCCGTGCTGCCCCTCTATCCCGAGCTGTCCCTCTGTCCCGAGCTGCACCCTCTGTCCAGTGGGTTCATTTAGAAGGGTCGCCGTGGTTAGGAGGCCACGGAAGCGGACAATGGGGAGGACTAAGACTGTGGTGAAGTGGGGGCCACGTCCAGCACCAGAGCCGCCACCGCGGACAGATGCCCACCCAGACCCTCCTCAATAGGTTCAAGTTTTGCGGCCAGAGTCCGCACCTTGTGGGGGGGGGTACTGTCACACCCTGACCATAGTTTGCTTTGTATGTTCTATGTTTTGTTTGGTCAGGGTGTGATCTGAGTGGGCATTCTATGTTGGATGTCTTGTTTGTCTGTTTCTGTGTTTGGGCCTGATATGGTTCTCAATCAGAGGCAGGTGTTAGTCATTGTCTCTGATTGGGAGCCATATTTAGGTAGCCTGTTTTGTGTTGGGGTTTGTGGGTGATTGTTCCTGTCTCTGTGTTTGTTACACCAGATAGGGCTGTTTTTGGTTTTTCACGTTTCTTTTTTTTGTATATTGTTCTATTTTCATTTTTATTAAAGATGTATTTAAATAACCACGCTGGGTTTTGATCCGCCTCTCCTTCCCTGGAAGAACCTCGTGACAACTGACCATAACGCGCCAATGTAAACTGAGATTTTTGGATATAAATATGAACTTTATCGAACAAAACATAAATGTATTGTGTAACATGAAGTCCTATGAGTGCCATCTGATGAAGATCATCAAAGGTTAGTGATTAATTTTATCTCTGTTTCTGATTTTTGTGACTCCTCTCTATGTCTGGAAAATGGCTGAATGTGTTTTTGTGATTAGGCTCTGACCAAACATAATCATATGGTGTGCTTTCGCTGTAAAGCCTTTTTGAAATCAGATATGATTGGTAGATTAACAATATATAATAATAATATATCCCATTTAGCAGACGCTTTTGTCCAAAGCGACTTACAAGTCGGCTGGGGCCACTACTTTTTACATATGGGTGGCCCTAGCGGGAATCGAACCCACGACGCTTGGCGTTGCAAGCGCCATGCTCTACCGACTGAGCCACACAGGACCCAACAAGAAGTTAAACTTTAATTTGGTCTATTGCACTTGTGAATGTATGAAAGTTACATATTTCAAAAAATATATTTTTGAATTTTGTGCTCTGCCTTCCCACCAGAATATTGTCGAGGGGTTCCGCTAGCCATAAGAAGTTCAATTCAATTATTTATTTATTTTATTGGGGGGGGGGTAGATCAGCTTTAATATGTAACTGTCTGCATCATTTCCAATCCCCCATCTATTTTTTTTGTAAATATATATGTATTTTCCTTTATTATTTTCCCCTAACCCTACCAATCCTCCCCTTATTGAAGTAAACTGATGGACAACAACACCCAGGCTTCTACTTCCAGCTTATACATACTATTTACGTTTTACAGACATATATTTTTACAATATATTTTGCAATAGTTATATTTTGTTTGTTTTTAGTCCCATCCTTCAGCTCCACTCAACCTCCCCCATCAATCCCTGAACACCATCCAGTTTTGATTTCTACTGTGCTGTAATGTTTCACAAAAGTTCTGAACCTTTCTATTCTCATAGATTCTACATATTGTAAATGAAGAAACATTACTTTATTATTACTTTTTGTTAATCACCCAGCACTGCTATTTGCAGAGTTAGTTCCAGGTAAATGTTGCAATTCTTCAGCCATTTCTGAACCTGCAACCAAAAACAAGCTATCAAACTATCCCGACAATGTTCCCACAACCGAAATAAATGTTTTAGGAAAGAGCACATTTGTTCTGGGAACGTTCTTGCAACATCAGGCAAATGTTTTTTCCAACCCAATAGAAACATTGTAATCATTAGCACAACCGGACAGTTTTTGTATTTTGGGAGCATATTTTTTTGTGATGTCCCAACTGTCATGCACTGACCTGAGATATCTCAGTTTTCTTTATATTTAGGTTATGTCAGAGTGTGACTATGGTGGGTACGCTAGTTTTGTATTGTCTAGGGTTTTCATATTGTCTAGGGTTTTTGTATGTCTAGGGTTTTGTAGGTCTAGGGGTTTTTGTAATTCTATGTTGGCCTGATATGGTTCCCAATCAGAGACAGCTGTTTATCGTTGTCTCTGATTGGGGATCATATTTAGGTAGCCATTTCCCGTTGTTGTTTGTGGGATCATGTCTATGTGTAGTTGCCTGTCAGCACTTGTTTGTATAGCTTCATGTTTTGTTATTTTGTTTGTTTGTTTAGTGTTCATTCTTTAAAAAAAAATAAGAATGTACGCATACCACTTGCGCCTTGGTCCGATCCTTATAATGAACGTGACACCAACAATGTTCCCACCAGACTTTTCCCAAAACCTAATGAAACATTCTGGGAACCTTTACAATTACAGACTAAATGTATTCTTGGAATGTTCTTGCAATGGCAGGCGAATGTTTTATACAAACATTGTATAATCATCAGGACCGCTGGACAGTTTTGGTCTTATGAGAGCATTTGCTGCAACCTAACAAATGTTAACCAATTTTGGTTTGCTGGGTGTCCACAGTGTTGTCGTTTACATTTTTTCTTTGGGGCTAAAGGGGGAATTTTATTTTATTGTTTGTTTTAGTGGACAATGACAAGAGAAATTATAATTATTGTAACAAATGTATGATGCCCATTTTCCTGCCTGTCTACCCATTGTACAGTGTACAGTTTTGTACACTGTTACGTTAGAAACTCATTATGTCAACTCAGGCATGTTGATATGGAAAATGTTAAGACCTGCTATCACGAAGGAAACATCATGCCTGTAGTGTGAACAAATTGTTAGGTGTGTGTGTGTGTGTGTGTGTGTGTGTGTGTGTGTGTGTGTGTGTGTGTGTGTGTGTGTGTGTGTGTGTGTGTGTGTGTGTGTGTGTGTGTGTGTGTGTGTGTGTGTGCGTGTGCGTGTGTTCCAGGCTTCCAGGCTAATTGATGAAAAATGTGTTGTCATGTGGCTTCAGAGAATGTTTCATACCAATCCCCAGAGCGACCCAATGGCACAGAAATTCAAATGAATTTAGATTAGCTCTCTTTCTACAGACTTCATTCTCCTTAATAATTAAGACAAGATGATTGAAGAGAGAGAAAAAAACGTCACACAGCAGAAGCAATACCAGAATGACCGATATTTCGCCTGGAAAGTGAAGACAAAACCCTCCTCTACAGCGAGAGAAAACAATTCCAACAAAAAAATCTAATTGCAAACATTAAATACTTGCTTAACCCCAAATTAATGGGAATGAGGTAGGGACTGGATGGATTGTGTTAAATAGGCCACCCTACCATTACCATTAGAGAACCATCATTGTGAAGAGTGAAGAGGCAGAAAAACTCCCTCACAAGCACAGCCCCACCTCCTCCAGAGGACTGGAAGACTACTGAGCATATAGAACCAACCACACCAGTGTCCCTTTGCTTGCTTGATTTATTAATTCTTAGCTCTTAGTGGACAAAGGGCCTCATACAAGAGTTTCTTCGCAATATAACTACTGACCTGGAGGGAAAGAAATCCCTAGGTTTTTCAAGATATACGTATCGTAATAATGAACGATCAGACATCCATAACTACAGTATCTATTGACAAAACACAAGATTCCAGATAATAAGAGATGATGGACTGTAAAATGGATTTTCAGGCGAACAGCTATGAATCTCTACTGTCTGACAGTTACAGTATAACAGACGGAATGGATATAAAAGTTATATTCTTTTTTTTATTTCACTAGACTGGTCAGTTAAGAACACATTTTTATTTACAATGAAGGCCTACCCCGGCCAAACCCTAACAATGCTGGGCCAATTGTGCACCGCCCTGTGGGACTCCCAATCAGGGCCGGTTGTGATAAAGCCTGGAATCGAACCAGGGTCCATGTAGAACCATCTGTGGAAAGGGTTCTACATCAACCCCAAAAGGGTTCTACTTGGAACCAAATATAGTTATTTGAAGGATTCTCCTATGGGGACAGCCAAAGAACCCATTTGGGTTCCAGATAGACTACTGCAATGCTCTACTTTCCGGCTACCCGGATAAAGCACTAAATAAACTTCAGTTAGTGCTAAATACGGCTGCTAGAATCCTGACTAGAACCAAAAAATTTGATCATATTACTCCAGTGCTAGCCTCCCTACACTGGCTTCCTGTCAAAGCAAGGGCTAATTTCAAGGTTTTACTGCTAACCTACAAAGCATTACATGGGCTTGCTCCTACCTATCTCTCTGATTTGGTCGTGCCGTACATACCTACACGTACGCTACGGTCACAAGACGCAGGCCTCCTAATTGTCCCTAGAATTTCTAAGCAAACAGCTGGAGGCAGGGCTTTCTCCTATAGAGCTCCATTTTCATGGAACGGTCTGCCTACCCATGTCAGAGACGCAAACTTGGTCTCAACCTTTAAGTCTTTACTGAAGACTCATCTCTTCAGTGGGTCATATGATTGAGTGTAGTCTGGCCCAGGAGTGGGAAGGTGAACGGAAAGGCTCTGGAGCAACGAACCACCCTTGCTGTCTCTGCCTGGCCGGTTCCCCTCTTTCCACTGGGATTCTCTGCCTCTAACCCTATTAAAGGGGCTGAGTCACTGGCTTACTGGGGCTCTCTCATGCCGTCTCTGGAAGGGGTGCGTCACCTGAGTGGGTTGATTCACTGATGTGGTCATCCTGTCTGGGTTGGCACCCCCCCTTGGGTTGTGCCATGGCGGAGATCTTTGCGGGCTACACTCAGCTTTGTCTCAGGATGGTAAGTTGGTGGTTGAAGATATCCCTCTAGTGGTGTGGGGGCTGTGCTTTGGCAAAGTGGGTGGGGTTATATCCTTCCTGTTTGGCCCTGTCCGGGGATGTCCTCGGATGGGGCCACAGTGTCTCCTGACCCCTCCTGTCTCAGCCTCCAGTATTTATGCTGCAGTAGTTTATGTGTCGGGGGGCTGGGGTCAGTTTGTTATATCTGGAGTACTTCTCCTGTCCAATTCGGTGTCCTGTGTGAATCTAAGTGTGCGTTCTCTAATTCTCTCCTTCTCTCTCTCGCAGGACCTGAGCCCTAGGACCATGCCCCAGGACTACCTGACATGATGACTCCTTGCTGTCCCCAGTCCACCTGGCCGTGCTGCTTCTCCAGTTTCAAGTGTTCTACCTTATTATTATTCGACCATGCTGGTCATTTATGAACATTTGAACATCTTGGCCATGTTCTGTTATAATCTCCACCCAGCACAGACGGAAGAGGATTGGCCACCCCACATAGCCTGGTTCCTCTCTAGGTTTCTTCCTAGGTTTTGGCCTTTCTAGGGAGTTTTTCCTAACCACCGTGCTTCTACACCTGCATTGCTTGCTGTTTGGGGTTTTAGGCTGGGTTTCTGTACAGCACTTTGAGATATCAGCTGATGTACGAAGGGCTATATAAATCAATTTGATTTGAGATAGTACCTTTTCTTCTAAGAGTGTAGGGATTCTAACAAAGCAAGGACCATTTCCCTACAACAGGAGAATAACAAATCTATCAGAGATTAGTTGATTATACACAGGTTTTTTGACATTTTAGCAAAGTTATTGAAAAAAACTGAAATACCACATTTACATAAGTATTCAGACATTTTACTCAGTACTTTGTTGAAGCACCTTTGGCAGCAATTACAGCCTTGAGTCTTCTTGGGTATGACGTTACAAGGTTGGCACAATTGTATTTGGGGAGTTTTTCCCATTTGTCTCTGCAGATGCTCTCAAGCTCTGCCAGGTTTGATGGGGAGTGTTGTCTTGGCTGTGTGCTTTGTCTCCCAGTCCCTGCCACTGAAAAACATGCCCACAGCATGATGCTGCCACCACCATGCTTCACTCTGTAGGGACGGTTACAAGCTTGGCATTCAGGTCAAATAGTTCAAATCTTGGTTTTATCAGATTACAAAATCTTGTTTCTAATGGTCGGAGAGTCCTTTAAGTGCTTTTGGCAAACTCCAAGTGGGCTGTCATGTGCCTTTTACTGAGGAGTGGCATCCGTCTGGCAACTCTACCATAAAGGCTTGATTGTTGGTGCTGCAGAGATGGTTGTCCTTCTGGAAGGTTCTCCCATCTCCACAGAGGAACTCTGGAGCTCTGTCCGAGTGACCATCGGGTTCTTGGTCTCCTCCCTGACCAAGGCCCTTCTCCCTTGATTGCTCAGTTAGGAAGAGTCTTGGTGGTTCCAAACTTCTTCCATTTAAGAATGATGGAGGCCCCTGTGTTCTTCTGCAGAGATGTTTTGCTACCCTTCCCCAGATCTGTGTCTTTGACCTCATGGCTTGGTTTTTGCTCTGCCATGCACTGTGGGACCGTATATAGACAGTTGTGTGCATTTCCAAATCATGTCCAATCAATTGAATTTACCACATGTGGACTCCAATGAAGTTGTAGAAACATCTCCAGCATGATCAATTTAAACAGGATGCACCTGAGCTCAATTTCGAGTCTCATAGCAAGGATCTGAATACTTATGTAAATAATCTCTTTTTTTTGTTGCAAAAATACAAAAAAAATGTTTCTGCTTTGTCATTATGGGGTATTGTTTGTAGATTGATGAAGACATAAAAAAATCGATTTAAGAATAAGGCTGTAACGTAAACAAAATGTGGAAAAAGTCAAGGGGTCTGAATACTTTCCAAATGCACTGTATGTATGGTAGAGGGAGGAATGGAAGGTAGGCAGGGAGAGAGAGAAAGAGAGTGAGACAGAGAGAAAGAGAGATATAGAGAAAGAGGACTTAAAAGCTGTACCGATATGAGAAGAAAAGCCCCCACTGTTATATGAATGAGAAATGAGAATACGGAGATGAATGCTTCAGCTCAGGGTTCACCCACGTTGTATTGAAACAACCCCCACCATTCTCTTCCTTTCTCTCCTTTTTCCCCTCTATGTCTCCCAATGAGTAGGTATTGACCATGTCTCCGTAGACTAGACTCTCCCACACAGCTCAAGGATCCGTGCCCCTGTGTTGAAGAAGCCAACATATCACTTTCCCGAGTAAAGGGAGCCAATTAGCGCCTCTCCTGGCCCACTTAGAGGTAGAGTACAACACAGGAGCATTTGTTTCCCGCAAGACTTCTCAGTGAAAACACCTGGCAGTGGAAAAAGACTTGATCTACTGTGCCTTCAGAAAGTATTCATACCCTTCAACTTATTCCAAACACATTCTGTTGTGTTATAGCCTGAATTCAAAATACCTTATAAGACAACGGGAAAATATGTTTTTACAAGTGATTGCATATTTATAAAATATTTAACGCAGAAATATCTCATGTTAGTCAATACATATTAGAATCGCCTTTGTCAGAGATTACAGCTGTGAGTCTTTCTGGGTAAGTCTCTAAGAGCTTTACACACCTGGATTGTACAATATTGTACAAAATTCTTCAAACTCTGTCACGTTGGTTGTTGATCACTGCTAGACTGCCTTTGTTAAGTCTTTCCATATATTTTCAAGACGATTCAAGTCAGAACTGTAATTAGGCCACTCAGGAACATTCAATGTCATCTTGGTAAGCAACTCCAGTGTATATTTGGCAAATATTTCCTCAAGATATTTTCGGCACTGAGCAAATTTCAGGTCTGCTGAGCGCAACTTCCAACGCGTGTTTACTGTGAAAACTGAGGCTGTATCCGCTTTAATTTACAGTTTTATCATTGGCCATGTGGGCTACTGTGCATATTCGATCATAATGTAGGCCCACCAGAGAGGCCTACCATTAAAAACAATTGAGAAAATGCATCCCATAACATTTTAACATGGAAATAGCTGTTCTATCATTCAGCCTACAGTAGCAGCCAATGTGTGGCATTCAATATACACTACCGTTCAAATGTTTGGCATCACTTAGAAATGTCCTTGTTTTTTAAAGAAAATAGTTTTTTTTGAAAAGAAAAAGCCATATCTCAGACTAGCCAATGAAAGGAAAAGATTAAGGTGGGCAAAAGAACACAGACACTGGACAGAGGAACTCCCAGAGTCGCCTCTTCACTGTTGGCTTTGAGACTGGTGTTTTGCAGGTACTATTTAATGAAGCTGCCAGTTGAGGACTTGTGAGGCGTCTGTTTCTCAAACTAGACACTCTAATGTACTTGTCCTCTTGCTCAGTTGTGCACCGGGGCCTCCCACTCCTCTTTCTATTCTGATTAGGGCCGGTTTACGCTGTAGTAGTACACAGCGCTGTATGAGATTTTCAGTTTCTTGGCAATTTCTCGCATGGAATAGCCTTCATTTCTCAGAACAAGTATAGACTGATGAGTTTCAGAAGAAAGTTCTTTGTTTCTGACCATTTTGAGACTGTAATCGAACCCACAAAAGTTGGTGATCCAGATGCTCAACTAGTCTAAGGAAGGCCAGCTGTATTGCTTCTTTAATCTGCATAACAGTTTTCAGTGGTGCTAACATAATTGCAAAAGGGTTTTCTAAGGATCAATTAGCCTTTTAAAATGATAAACTTGGATTAATTAACACAACGTTCCATTGGAACACAGGAGTAATGGTTGCCGATAATGGGACTCTGTACGCCTATGTAGATATTTAATGAAAAATCTGCAGTTTCCAGCTTCAATAGTCATTTACAAAATTAACAATGTCTACACTGTATTTCTGATCAATTTGATGTTATTTTAATGGACAAAAAAGTAGATTTTCTTTCAAAAACAAGGACATTTCTAAGTGACCCCAAACTTTTGAACGGTAGTGTAGGTCTACAGACCTTTGAAAAAAACATGCAGGACATTAACCTGTTTATCCAGGAGGTGACTGAAAATGTTGTATTGTTTGATGCAAGAAACCTCTTTACAAAATAAAATGCATCATTGTTCCCATACCATTATTAATGAAAATCAGACAAAATATTCTTAACATTCATAACATGATGTAGCCACCACAATGCTTGAAAATATGAATAGTGGTACTCAGTGATGTGTTCTGTTAGATTTGCCCCAAACATAACACTTTTTATTCAGGACATAAAGTTCTTTGCTAAATGTTTTGCAGTTTTACTGTCTTATTGCAAACAGGAATATTTTGGAATATTTTGTTCTGTAACAGGCTTCTTTCGTTTCACTCTGTCATTTAGGTTCGTATTGTGGAGTAACTACTATGATGTTTATCCATTCTCAGTTTTCCCTTATCACAGCCATTCAACTATAACTGTTTTAAAGTCACTATTAGCCTCATGGTGAAATTCCTGAGCAGTTTCCTTCCTCTCCATCAACTGAGGTAGGAAGGACACCTGTATCTTTGTAGTGACTGGGTGTATTGATACACCATCCAAAGTGCAAGTCATAACTTCACCATATATATTTTTTGTCCATCGATCAATAAATGGCCTTCTTTGCGAGGCATTGGAAAACCTCACTGGTCTTTGTGGTTGAGATACACTGCTCGACTGAGGTACCTTACAGATAATTGTGTGGGGTACAGAGATAAGGTAGTCATTCAAAAATCAAGTTGAACAAGTTGATCAAGTTATTGCACACAGAGTCCATGCAACTTATTATGTGACTTGTGAAGCACATTTTTACTCCTTAACTTATTTAGGCTTGTCCTAACAAAGGGGTTGAATACTTTTTGACTCAAGACATTTCAGATTTTCATTTTTATTCATTTGTAAAAATGTCTAAAAACATAATTCTACTTTGACATTATGGGGTATTGTGTGTAGGCCAATAACAAAAATCGTAATTTAATCAATTTTAAATACAGGCTGTAACACAACAAAATGTGGACAAAGTCAAGGGGTTAGAATACTTTCTGAAGCACTGTAGTTCACCTACAGAGACGGAAATGAGTTATTACCATATTTTCTCAAGTGTACTAAGACTTTTGTTTTCGTTGTATATTGTCCCTGTTTAATTAAACTTAATGAAAAAATAAACCATTATTCTAACACTGGGGATGGAGTGAACACTGAACAGCATTCAAGCTCATCATCAAGCTCGGGACCCTGGGACTGAACACCGTCCCACTGCAACTGGATCATGGACTTCCTGACTGGCCAACCCCAGGTGCTAATAGTAGGCAACAACACCTCGGCTACGCTGACCCTCAACACCCTCAAATCCTTAGAAACTTTTACAGCTGCTCCATCGAGAGCATTCTGGCTGGTTTTATCACACTCTGGTATGGCAACTACACCGCCCTCGGCCAGAAGGCCCTAAAGAGGGTGGTGCGGACTTCCCAGCGCACCACTGCGGGTGAGCTCCCAGCCATCCAGGACGTACATGCTAGGCAGTGTCCGAGATAGGCCCCAAAAAATTGCCAAAGACTCCAGCCACCCGAGACATGCACCCATGCTCCCGTCTGGCAGGCTGTACCGGTGTATCAAGGGCCCAGACCAACAGACTCCTAATCAGCTTCTATCCCCTGGCCATGAGACTTAAATGGCTAACAACTGCTGTTCCACCTCACACCTACGCTGCTGCTAAAATTATTATTGATTAGATTAATTACTACCATTAGTACCTATCTATTCTTTCCTGCTACTGGTCACTATTACTCCTGTTTACAAGTACTGTATATATTACCATTAGTATATTACCATAGTATTTATATATTCCTGCTACCAGTCACTTTTCAGTCCTGTTTTTATGTTTATCCATCTATTACTCTTCACTATTTTATTATTATTATTATTATTATTATTATGGTTCCTGTTGCCAGTCAATTTCTCCTAATCCCCGCCTGCAAGTGTATAGAGTACCAGTCAAAAGTTTGGACACACGTACTCATTCAAGCGTTTAACTTTATTTTTACTATTTTCTACATTGTTGAATAATGGTGAATACATCAAAACTATGAAATAACACATATGGAATCATGTAGTAACCAACAAAAGTGTAAAACAAATCAAAATATTTGTTATATTTGAGATTCTTCAAATAGCCACCCTTTGCCTTGATGACAGCATTGCACAATCTTGACATTCTTCAACAAGCTTAACCTGGAATGCTTTTCCAACAGTCTTGAATGAGTTCCCACATATGCTGAGCACTTGTTGGCTGCTTTTCCTTCACTCTGCGGTCCGATTCATATCAAACCATCTCAATTTGGTTGAGCTCGGGTGATTGTGGAAGCCGGGTCATGTGATGCAGCACTCCATCACTCTCCTTCTTGGTAAAATAGCCCTTACACAGCCTGGAGGTGTGTTGGGTCATTGTCCTGTTGAAAAACAAATGATAGTCCCACTAAGCCCAAACCATCTGTTCACCTACACTGCGTCTCACAAAGACATGGAGGTTGGAACTAACAATCTCCAATTTGGTCTCCAGACGAAAGGACACATTTTCATTGCTCGTGTTTCTTGGCCCAAGCAAGTCTCTCCTTCTTAATGGTGGCCTTTAGTAGTGGTTTCTTTGCAGAAATTCGACCATGAAGGCCTAATTCACACAAATAACCCCTGAACAATTGATTTTGAGATGTGTCTGTTAATTGAACTCTGAAGCATTTATTTGGACTGCAGTTTCTGAGGCTGGTAACTCTAATGAATTTATACTCTGCAACAGAGGTAACTCTGGGTCTTCCTTTCCTGTGGCGGTCCTCATGAGAGTCAGTTTCATCATAGTGCTTGATGGTTTTTGCGACTATACTTGAAGAAACTTTCAAACTTCCGGCGCCGACAGAGATGGCCGCCTCGCTTCGTGTTCCTAGGATACTATGCAGTTTTTAGTTTTTTTACGTGTTATTTCTTACATTAGTACCCCAGGTCATCTTAGGTTTCATTACATACAGTCGAGAAGAACTACTGAATATAAGATCAGCGTCAACTCACCATCAGTACGACCAAGAATATGACTTTCGCGAAGCGGATCCTGTGTTCTGCCTTTCACCCAGGACAACGGAATGGATCCCAGCCGGCGACCGAAAAAAACGACTTCGTAAAAGAGGTAAACGAGGCGGTCTTCTGGTCAGACTACGGAGACGGGCACATCGTGCCCCACTTCCTAGCATTCTTCTTGACAATTTCCAATCTCTTGACAACAAGGTTGATGAGATCCGGGCAAGGGTAGCATTCCAGAGGGACATCAGAGACTGTAACGTTCTTTGCTTCACGGAAACATGGCTCACTGGAGAGACTCTCTCGGATGCGGTGCAGCCAGCGGGTTTCTCCACACGTCGCGCCGACAGAAACAAACACCTTTCTGGTAAGAAGAGTGGTGGGTGCGTATGCCTTATGGCTAACGAGACGTGGTGTGATCACAGAAACATACAGGAACTCAAATCCTTCTGTTCACCTGATTTAGAATTCCTCACAATCAAATGTAGACCGCATTATCTACCAAGAGAATTCTCTTCAATTATAATCACAGCCGTATATATTCCCCCCCAAGCAGACACATCGATGGCTCTGAACAAACTTTATTTGACTCTTTGCAAACTGGAATCCACACATCCTGAGGCTGCATTCATTGTTGCTGGGGATTTTAACAAGGCTAATCTGAAAACAAGACTCCCTAAAATGTATCAGCATATCGATTGCGCCACCAGGGCTGGCAAAACCTTGGATCACTGTTATTCTAACTTCCGCGACGCATATAAGGCCCTGCCCCGCCCCCCTTTCGGAAAAGCTGACCACGACTCAATTTTGCTGATCCCTGCCTACAGACAAAAACTAAAACAAGAAGCTCCCACGCTGAGGTCTGTCCAACGCTGGTCCGACCAAGCTGATTCCACACTCCAAGACTGCTTCCATCACGTGGACTGGGACATGTTTCGTATTGCGTCAGGCAACAACATTGACGAATACGCTGATTCGGTGTGCGAGTTCATTAGAACGTGCGTTGAAGATGTCGTTCCCATAGCAACGATTACAACATTCCCTAACCAGAAACCGTGGATTGATGGTAGCATTCGCGTGAAACTGAAAGCGCGAACCATTGCTTTTAATGAGAGCAAGGTGACTGGTAACATGCCCGAATATAAACAGTGCAGCTATTCTCTCCGTAAGGCTATCAAACAAGCTAAGCGTCAATATAGTGACAAAGTAGAATCTCAATTCAACGGCTCAGACACAAGAGGTATGTGGCAGGGTCTACAGTCAATCACGGACTACAAGAAGAAATCCAGCCCAGTCACGGACCAGGATGTCTTGCTCCCAGGCAGACTAAATTACTTTTTTGCCCGCTTTGAGGACAATACAGTGCCACTGACACGGCCTGCAACGGAAAGATGTGGTCTCTCCTTCACTGCAGCCGAGGTGAGTAAAACATTTAAACATGTTAACCCTCGCAAGGCTGCAGGCCCAGACTGCATCCCGAGCTGCGCCCTCAGAGCATGCGCAGACCAGCTGGCTGGTGTGTTTACGGACATATTCAATCAATCCCTATACCAGTCTGCTGTTCCCACATGCTTCAAGAGGGCCACCATTGTTCCTGTTCCCAAGAAAGCTAAGGTAACTGAGCTAAACGACTACCGCCCCGTAGCACTCACTTCCGTCATCATGAAGTGCTTTGAGAGACTAGTCAAGGACCATATCACCTCCACCCTACCTGACACCCTAGACCCACTCCAATTTGCTTACCGCCCAAATAGATCCACAGACGACGCAATCTCAACCACACTGCACACTGCCCTAACCCATCTCGACAAGAGGAATACCTATGTGAGAATGCTGTTCATCGACTACAGCTCGGCATTTAACACCATAGTACCCTCCAAGCTCGTCATCAAGCTCGAGACCCTGGGTCTCGACCCCGCCCTGTGCAACTGGGTACTGGACTTCCTGACGGGCCGGCCCCCAGGTGGTGGGGGTAGGCAACAACATCTCCACCCCGCTGATCCTCAACACTGGGGCCCCACAAGGGGGGTGCATTCTGAGCCCTCTCCTGTACTCCCTGTTCACCCATGACTGCGCGGCAACGCACGCCTCCAACTCAATCATCAGGTTTGCGGACGACACAACAGTGGTAGGCTTGATTACCAACAACGACGAGATGGCCTACAGGGAGGAGGTGAGGGCCCTCAGAGTGTGGTGTCAGGAAAATAACCTCACACTCAACGTCAACAAAACTAAGGAGATGATTGTGGACTTCAGGAAACAGCAGAGGAAACACCCCCCTATCCACATCGATGGAACAGTAGTGGAGAGAGTAGCAAGTTTTAAGTTCCTCGGCATACACATCACAGACAAACTGAATTGGTCCACTCACACAGACAGCATTGTGAAGAAGGCGCAGCAGCGCCTCTTCAACCTCAGGAGGCTGAAGAAATTCGGCTTGTCACCAAAAGCACTCACAAACTTCTACAGATGCACAATCGAGAGCATCCTGGCGGGCTGTATCACCGCCTGGTACGGCAACTGCTCCGCCCACAACCGTAAGGCTCTCCAGAGGGTAGTGAGGTCTGCACAACGTATCACCGGGGGCAAACTACCTGCCCTCCAGGACACCTACACCACCCGATGTTACAGGAAGGCCATAAAGATCATTAAGGACAACACCCACCCGAGCCACTGCCTGTTCACCCCGCTATCATCCAGAAGGCGAGGTCAGTACAGGTGCATCAAAGCTGGGACCGAGAGACTTAAAAGCAGCTTCTATCTCAAGGCCATCAGACTGTTAACCTGTTGCGTCGCGCAATCCTGGATCCGGGATTCTATTTATAGCCTCAAGCTCATTAGCATAACGCAACGTTAACTATTCATGAAAATTGCAAATGAAATGAAATAAATATATTTGCTCTCAAGCTTAGACTTTTCTAACAACACTGTCATCTCAGATTTTCAAAATATGCTTTTCAACCATAGCTAAACAAGCATTTGTGTAAGAGTATTGATTGCTAACATAGCTATAAGCCTAGAATTCAGCCAGCAACATTTTCACAAAAACAAGAAAATAATTCAAATAAAATCATTTACCTTTGAAGAACTTCAGATGTTTTCAATGAGGAGACTCTCAGTTAGATAGCAAATGTTCAGTTTTTCAAAAAAATATTATTTGTGTAGGACAAATCGCTCCGTTTTGTTCACGTTTGGCTATGAAAAAAACCTGTATACAGTTATAGCCTCAAGCTCATTAGCATAATGTAACGTTAACGATTTCTGAAAATCGCAAATAAAATGAAAATAATGCACCTGCTCTAAAGCTTAGCCCTATCTTAACAACACTGTCATCTCAGATTTTCAAAATATGCTTTTGAACCATCGCTATTCACTAATTTGTGTAAGAGTATGCTAAGCTAGCTTAGCATTTTGAGTAGCATTTAGCACGCAACATTTTCACAAAAACCAGATAACCAAATAAATAAAATCATTTACCTTTGAAGAGCTTCGGATGTTTTCAATGAGGAGACTCTCAGTTACATAGCAAATGTTCAGTTTTTCCTGAAAGCATCTTTGTGTAGGAGAAATCGCTCCGTTTTGTACATCACATTTGGCTACCGAAACGAACCGAAAATTCAGTCACCAACAACGTCAAACATTTCCCGAATTAACTCCATAATATCGACCGAAACATGGCAAACGTTGTTTGGAATCAATCCTCAAGGTGTTTTTTCACATATCTCTTCATTGATATATCGTTCGTGGAAGCCTGCTTTCTTCTCTGAATTCCATGGAAAAATACTTGCAGCTGAGGTTTGCGCACCAATTTCGGCGCAGGACACCGGGGCGGACACCTGGTAAATGTGGTCTCTTATGGTCAATCTTCCAATGATATGCCTACAAATACGTCACAATGCTGCAGACACCTTGGGGAAACGACAGAAAGGGCAGACTCATTCCTCTCGCATTGACAGCCATATAAGGAGACAATGGAAAACGGAGCCTCAATAATCCTTCTCATTTCCTGGATGCCGTTTCATCTTGGTTTTGCCTGTAGCTCACGTTCTAGGGCACGCACAGAAAATATCTTTGCAGTTCTGGAAACGTCAGAGTGTTTTCTTTCCAAAGCTATCAATTATATGCATAGTCGAGCATCTTTTTGTGACAAAATATTGCGCTTAAAACGGGCACGTCTTTTTATCCAAAAATGATAGAGCGCCCCTAGAGTTTCAAGAGGTTAAACAGCAACCACTAACACTCAGTGGCTGCTGCCAACACACTGACTCAACTCCAGCCACTTCAATAATGGGAATTGATAGGAAAGGATGTAAAAGATATCACTAGCCACTTTAAACAATGCTACCTAATATAATGTTTACATACCCTACATTATTCATCTCATATGTATACGTATATACTGTACTCTATCATCTACTGCATCCTTATGTAATACATGTATCACTAGCCACTTTAACTATGCCACTTTGTTTACATACTCATCTCATATGTATATACTGTACTCGATATTATCTACTGTATCTTGCCTATGCTGCTCTGCACCATCACTCATTCATATCTTTATGTACATATTCTTTATCCCCTTACACTGTGTATAAGATATTAGTTTTGGAATTGTTAGTTAGATTACTTGTTGATTATTACTGCATTGTCGGAACTGGAAGCACAAGCATTTCGCTACACTCGCATTAACATCTGCTAACCATGTGTATGTGACAAATAAAATTTGATTTGATTTGAAAAAAAAGTTCTTGACATTTTCCAAATTTACTGACCTTCATATCTTAAAGTAATGACGGATTGTCATTTGTCTTTGCTTATTTGAGCTGTTCTTGCCATAATATGGACTTGGTCTTTTACCAAATATGGCTATCTTCTGTAAACCCCATACTTTGTCACAACACAACTTTTTATTTTTTATTTTTATTTCACCTTTATTTAACCAGGTAGGCTAGTTTAGAACAAGTTCTCATTTGCAACTGCAACCTGGCCAAGATAAAGCATAGCAGTGTGAACAGACAACACAGAGTTACACATGGAGTAAACAATAAACAAGTCAATAACACAGTAGAAAAAAACGAGTCTATATACATTGTGTGCAAAAGGCATGAGGAGGTAGGCAAATAATTACAATTTTGCAGATTAACACTGGAGTGATAAATGATCAGATGGTCATGTACAGGTGTGCAAAAGAGCAGAAAAGTAAATAAATAAAAACAGTATGGGATGAGGTAGGTAAAATTGGGTGGGCTATTTACCAATAGACTATGTACAGCTGCAGCGTTCTGTTAGCTGCTCAGATAGCAGATGTTTGAAGTTGGTGACGGAGATAAAAGTCTCCAACTTCAGCGATTTTTGCAATTTGTTCCAGTCACAGGCAGCAGAGAACTGGAACGAAAGGCGGCCAAATGAGGTGTTGGCTTTAGGGATGATCAGTGAGATACACCTGCTGGAGCGCGTGGGTGTTGCCATCATGACCAGTGAACTGAGATCAAATCAAAATCAAATCAAATGTATTTATATAGCCCTTCGTACATCAGCTGATATTTCAAAGTGCTGTACAGAAACCCAGCCTAAAACCCCAAACAACAAGCAATGCAGGTGCAGATATGCAGGACCAAATATGCATGGACCAAATGCAGATAAGGCGGAGCTTTACCTAGCATGGACTTGTAGATGACCTGGAACCAGTGGGTCTGGCGACGAATATGTAGCGAGAGCATACAGGTCGCAGTGGTGGGTGGTATAAGGTGCTTTAGTGACAAAACGGATGGCACTGTGATAAACTGCATCCAGTTTGCTGAGTAGAGTGTTGGAAGCTATTTTGTAGATGACGTCGCCGAAGTCGAGGATCGGTAGGATAGTCAGTTTTACTAGGGTAAGTTTGGTGGCGTGAGTGAAGGTGGCTTTGTTGCGGAATAGAAAGCCGACTCTAGATTTGATTTTCGATTGGAGATGTTTGATATGAGTCTGGAAGGAGAGTTTACAGATTGGCTCAAATGCAATATAAGAAGGAAAGAATTTCCACAAACAAACTATTAAGAAGGCACACCTGTTAATTGAAATGCATTCCAGGTACATGATTCCATATGTGTTATTTCATAGTTTTGATGTCTTCACTATTATGCTACATTGTAGAAAATAGTAAAAATTAAGAAAAACCTTTTAATGAGTAGGTGTTCTAAAACATTTGACCAATAGTGTAGATACAAGCATCATAAAACCTATAACCCAATACATACATTTTACTTAACGCAGATGACACCATTCTGTATACTTCTGGCCTTTCTTTGGACACTGTGTTAACAAACCTCCAGACGAGCTTCTATGACATACAATACTCCTTCCACTTTTTCCTTGTGGTTTCCTCCTTCACTGCCTCCCTGAAATGATGACCTCTTCCTAAATATTTGAGCACATGATACATTTTGTGTATGGTTTCCCAGAAAAATTTGGTGGCTCAACTAACCCTTTGACTCATTTTACCCCACTCTCCCTTGCAAAATAATCAAATAATTCAAGATTTGATTTGACTTTGATTTCTATTTAACATAATTAACTGAAATAAATTAAATATCACAAAACACAAGCCAGTGTGTCTTTGAATAGGTTACCAAGTGGTATTCTAATCATGGGCAGATACAAAAAATATACTCTCATAGATTGCTTCCTGTTTTAGCACTTCGTCACATGCAGCTCCTCACCAACTCTTAATAACATAGGCTCATATGTCTGTGTGTATTTGTAGTTGTATTTACTAGGGATCCACATTAGCTGCTGCTGCTCTTCTTGTGGTCCAAACATATTAAAGCACTTACATTACATATAAAACCAAAGATAAAAGAGCACATCGTATAACATTATTGCACCACTGCATACAGTAACTACAACACAAAATGTTTAATACCACCATACAACAATATCACAATGTATACATATGCATGCGTCTGTACCTTTGCGTGTGTATCTTCACAGTCCCTGTTGTTCCATAAGGTGTATTTTTACCTGATGTGGAATAGAGTTCCATGTAGTCATGGCTCTATGTAGAACTGTGCACCTCCTATAGTCTGTTCTGGACTTAGGTATTCTGAAGAGACATCTGGTGGCATGTCTTGTGGGGTATGAAGACAGCACAGTACATTCAGCTTGCCAACACCTCTTACAAAAAACAAGTAGTGATGAAGTCAATCTGTCTTCCACTTTGAGCCGTGAGCTGCCACTAATCTGGACGTTTATAAGAAATCCCTCTATGCCCTCAGACAAACCATCAAACAGGCAAAGCATCAATACAGGACTAAGATTGACTAAGATTGAATTCTACTACACCGGCTCTGACGTTCGTCGGATGTGGCAGGGTATGCAAACCTTTTATGCTCGCTTCAAGGCAAGCAACACTGAAACATGCAATGAGAGCACCAGCTGTTCTGGATTACCAGGATGTGTACTCAGCGCATGCACGGACCAACTGGCAAGTGTCTTCACATATTTCAAGCAGACCATCATAGTCCCTGTGCCCAAGAATGCGGAGGTAACCTGCCTAAATGATTACCGCCCCACAGCACTCACATCAATAGTCATGAAGTGCTTTGAAAGGATGGTAAGGGCTCACATCAACACCGTCAACCCTAGACCCACTCCAATTCGCATACCGCCCAAACAGATCCACAGATGACACAATCTTAATCTCAATCACACTCCATGCTGTCCTTTCCAACCGGGACAAAAGGAACACTTTGTGAGAATGCTGTTCATTGACTACAGCTCAGCATTCAATACCATAGTGCCCATTAAACTCATCACTAAGCTAAGGACCCTGGGACTAAACACCCTTTGCAACTGAATCCTGGACTTCCTGACGTGCCACCCCCAGTTGGTAATGGTAGGTATCAACACATCTGCCACGCTGTTCCTCAACACCATTTACCCTCAGGGGTGTGTGCTTAGTCCCCTCCTGTACTCCCTGTTCACCCACGATTGCGTGGCCAAGCATAACTCTTACACTAGAGGTCGGCCGATTATGATTTTTCAACGCCGATACCGATACCGATTATCGGAGGGACACAAAAGAGCCGATGCCTATTTTTATATATATATTTTTAATACTGACAATTACAACAATACTGAATGAACACTTTTATTTTAACTTAATATAATACATAAATACAATCAATTTAGTCTCAAATAAATAATGAAAGATGTTCAATTTCGTTTAAATAATGCAAAAACACAGTGTTGGAGAAGAAAGTAAAAGTGCAATATGTGCCATATAAAAAACCTAACGGTTAAGTTCCTTGCTCAGAACATGAGAACATATGAAAGCTGGTGGTTCCTTTTAACATGAGTCTTCAATATTCCCAGTTATGAAGTTTTAGGTTGTAGTTATTATAGGAATTATAGGACTATTTCTCTCTATACCATTTGTATTTCATATACCTTTGACTATTGAATGTTCATATAGGCACTATAATCTTCAGCCTAATCTTGGGACTGCTCTATCAAATATCAAATCATATACATAATTATAATATAATAAACACACAGAAATACGAGTCTTAGGTCATTTATATGGTCAAATCCAGAAACTATCATTTCGAAAACAAAACGTTTATTCTTTTAGTGAAATATGGAACCGTTCTGTATGCAAGAGAAGTGACACAATTTCACTAGTTAATATTGCCTGCTAACATACATTTCTTTTAACTAAATATGCAGGTTTAAAAATATATACTTGTGTAATGATTTTAAGAAAGGCATTGATGTTTATGGTTAGACAGTGCTTTTTTCGCGAATGCACTTTTGTTAAATCATCACCAGTTTGGTGAAGTAGGTTGTGATTCGATGAAAAATTAACAGGCTCTGCATTGATTATATTCAACGCAGGACAAGCTAGTTAAACTAGTAATATCATCAACTATGTGTAGTTAATTAGTGATTATGTTAAGATTGATTGTTTTTCATAAGGTCAATGCTAATTAGCAAATTACCTTGGCTCCTTGCTGCACTCGCGTAACAGGTGGTCAGCCTGCCACGCAGACTCCTCATGGATTGCAATGTAATCGGCCATAATCGGTGTTCAAAAATGCTGATTACCGATTGTTATGAAAACCTGAAATCGGCCCTAATTAATCGTCCATGCCGATTAATCGGTCGACCTATATCGTACACCATTATTAAGTTTGCTGATGACACAACAGTGGTAGGCCTGATCACCGACAATGATGAGACAGCCTATAGGGAGGAGGTCTGTCAGTGTGAACTGTCAGTGTGGTGCCGGGCCAACAACCTCTCCCTCAATGTAAAAAAGACAAAGGAGATGATCGTGGACTATAGGAAAAGGACAGGGCTGAAGTGGAGGGCTGAAGTGGAGGGGGTCGAGAGTTTCAAGTTCCTTAGTCGTCCACATCACCATCAAACTATAATGGTCCAAACACACCAAGACAGTCGTAAAGAGGGCACGACAACACCTTTTCCAATCAGGAGACTGAAACAATTTGTCATGGGTCCCCAGATCCTCAAAAAGTTCTACAGCTGCACCATCGAGAGCATCCTGGTTGCATCATCACCTGGTATGGCAACTGCTCGGTATCTGACCGTAAGGACCTACAGAGGGTAGTGCGTACGGCCCAATACATCACTGCGGCCAAGCTTCCTGCTATCCAGGATCTATATGCCAGGCGGTGTGAGAGGAAAGCCCAAAAAATTGTGAAAGAGTCCAGAAACCCAAGTCATAGACTGATCTCTCTGCTCCTGCACAACAAGCGGTACCGGACCGCCAAGTCTAGGTCCAAAAGGCTCCTTACCAGCTTCTACCCCCAAGCTATAAGACTGTTGAACAATTAATCAAATGGCACCCAGACTATTTACATTGACCCCCCCCCCCCCACCTTTTTTTAAGCTTCTGCTACTCGCTGTTTATCATCTATGCATTGTCACTATTCCTCTACCTACATGTACAAATTACCTCGATTAAACTGTACCCCCACACATTCACTCGGTACCGGTGCCCCCTGTATATAGCCTCGTTATTGTTACGGAATTCTGCTGTCTTACTTTTTATTTTTTACTTTATTTTATTTAGTAAATATTTTTTTTAACTCTATTTCTTGAACTGCACTGTTGGTTAAGGGATTGTAAGTAAGCATTTCACAGTAAGGTCTACACCTGTTGTATTCTGACTAACAACATTTCCTGATTCTACCTGGATTATGTTTGTGAGGGTTCCAATAAAGAACACCCTGTGTGTTCTGTTAGACAAGTAACTCTTTGTCCACATTATAGCAGGGGTTGTAAAGCAATAATACACATGTTTTTTCCCAGCAGCAGACTATGATCAATAATGTCAAAAGATGCAATGAAGTCTAACAAGACAGCCCCCACAATCATTTTTATCATCAATTTCTCTCAGCCCATCATCAGCCATTTGTGTAAGTGCTGTGCTTGTTGTGTGATCTCCTCATCTCCTACAGTACCTAATGCATTTGAGCACCTCTTTCTTCCGTGCTCTCAGCCCCAGTCCTCTTGCTTATAGATAATGTATGAGTCTAATGACTTTGGTGTCGATTATTCTTCTCAGCTAAGCTCCTTTAAACATCCTTCATGATTAAGCAAAGAAATGGTTTTGAACAGTCTGGTGGACCTCTCACACACCCTCAGCAACCGGGATCTTGTAGTCACTTGTCTTCTCTGTTATTCCCCAGCACCATATAATCAATCAGACACACATCCATAACCCTCTAACCAATTACAGACACATATCAGTACCCTCTAACCAATCACAGACATACATCCAGAACCCTAACCGATCCGAGACAAAGATTCAGCACCCTCTGACCAATTACAGACACATATCAGTACCCTCTAACCAATCACAGACATACATCCAGAACCCTAACCGATCAGAGACAAAGATTCAGCACCCTCTGACCAATTACAGACACATATCAGTACCCTCTAACCAATCACAGACATACATCCAGAACCCTAACCGATCAGAGACAAAGATTTAGCACCCTCTGACCTATTACAGACACATATAAGTACCCTCTAACCAATCACAGACATACATCCAGAACCCTAACCGATCAAAGACAAATATTCAGCACCCTCTGACCAATTACAGACACATCAGTGGGAAATGGAACAGTTAACAGACTGATGGATCATAAGGCTTTTTAAATGTGACATATCCAACATTATAAAAAATATTCTGATTTAATGCTTAAATACTGTATTCGCTTTGCTGCTGGCTGTCCCATTCATAAAAATTTGAAGGTTTATGATTTGAACGACCAGTGAGTTTCTACTGTTTGGCATCTCATTCAGATGGCACGGTTTTCATTTTGTTGTCTATCTAACCCTTTGATTAAGTAGTGTAGAATATTTGTCTTTTTGAGGATGAGCCATATTTTGGACATTTGTAATGATCTTTCACTTAACCCCAATATGATGAATTTCTGTGTACAAAAGAGGTCACTCGTAGAAGGCAATGTACTTCACATTAAAAAAAGTAATTTCCCCTGTTTTTGAAGAAACAATTTCACACTTCTCTGCCTATCTTTGTTGTTTGTTCGTCAAAGAAAAATATAAAACTATTGGTCTCATTCCAAAATACTGCCTTGAGTGCCACATCGCCTTAGTCTGTTTCAAGAATGTGTCTTTTATCTAAAGAGATTACTTCAATGCAGCTGTGGCTGGCTGTTCTTAAGGAAAACAGGATAGAAAAGTCATCTGCACCGTGTCTTACAAGGCTATGTTGAGCTAAATGTTTATAAAGAATTGATTTGTCTTTTACGGCTAAATTTGCAGTGATATAAACAATTATCACTAACTGATTATTGCATGGATCCAGTAGAAAATGAGGCACTCGCAGCAAGATTGATAGGCATCATGACTGAGTACAACAAGACTGGTGGGTCAGCCGTTGGCCGTAGAATGTGGGCAAGAAAAGTCTGGTCAAGATGCACTAGATCCATAGGGCCAAGAAGTACTGGGCTGGGCTGTACTGGAGAGAGGTAGGAAGACCTAGAATCTCGAATCTTCACCTTTAATACCAATGATACTCCAGTACTATTGTGGGGACGGACATTTCACAGTCAACGACTTCAACAACCTATGACATGTCTCCTCCAGAACACTAATTTGAAGTCTCCAAAACGACATTTACTGTACAGAGATCTCAGGCTAAATGCAACCAAGTACATATGTTGGCAGTGAAAGAACAGGTTAACTGTATAATGAATAGTCACACATTGAAATGTTAACAATAGCTCCTCTCATTTCTTTTTTCCAGTGCTATCTCAAGCTGTCACATGGACAGCTAGTCAAGAGAAGGAGAATCCACTTGTGAGGAAATCGAGGAGAACAAAGAGGGCCATTTAATTCAAGCTGCCGCTATCAGCTCTGTCACCTGTCCACAAAGGCCCTTCCCTGAAGAGGAACCGTTATTTACAGCTGATCTGTGTGGCTTCATACGAGTGTTACAACTTAATTTGGAGGTGTGTAAAATATGCACACTCACACAGGAGTAAATCCCCTGCCAGATTAGAGGAGAGAGTAGACATGTCCTACAGATCTAAAATAAACTCTGCCCCTACTGTTAACATGCTATATATTATCTGACAGTCCCTTTATAATTCAAACAGCACAAAAAATAACATTTACATCTAGTCTTTCCTGGCCAAGCAGTTTACGGTGGGCCTGTTTGTGTACCAATGTCAAATGTACTTTCAGTTTGATCTGGTTTGATTTTGCTATCTAACCTCGTGTGACCTCCTTTGGCATACAACACAATTTCTTTGAAACACCAAATCATGTGCACATTACTGAGAATTAAGAGGCTATAATCACAGCCACATAGTTTACTGAGATACTTACAGGGATCAAGAACAGATGATATCTCAATTCCCCTGTAGGGCCAACATGTCACAGTCTGGATGAGCAGCACCCTACAAGGTACCTGTACCCCTCTCCTCTATGGAAACAGTCCATCCTTCAACCTCCTCCCACTTTCACTCCATCCTGACAGCTCATTTGATGACGGATGAAGATGAAGGAACATGTGCGTGTGTGTGTGTGTGTGTTTGTGTGTGTGTGTGTTTGCATGCGCGTGTGTGTCCAGGTTCTTCTAGGTTTGCTATACGGCCTTCACGCACATCCACCCACCATAGAATCCAAAATATAGACACGCCCTGCATTTGTCCCTGGCTCAATTTCCTTTAGCATTTGTATGCATTATACCCCCCCCGCTGGTTTCGTTTCGTCCAAGTTCACATTTTGACAAATGTACTAACATTTGCCTGAATGTCATTGGTGTCCGGTTCTCTGAATGTCAGTGGAAACTCAATCGAATGATGGACCGCCTCTTGTCAAAAACACACGTCCTCAGCTGTGCCTTCCAAGATGAAGACATATGAGGAGATTTCCAACTGCTTCCCCTTAGAATGATATAGACATGGACTTCCACAAAAACACTTGTCCACAAAAAAAGAGACATAGTATAGGTTACACTAAGGTGAAGTACAAGGCCACATAGAAGTGGATTAGCTAAGAACAATGCCAATATGGAACAGTGACACAACAATGACACACCAAAGCCACATAGAATGACAAACTCCCAAACCCCCATTAAAATGCAGCACAGGGCAGAGCCAGGATATATTAGCAGCCGAGCACCACTGGCCTATATCGACAGACAAAATACATCAGAATTCACTGTTGAGGGTAATCTTGATACTGAACTTGGTGAAAACTAATTTACATGTAAATGATACGGTTCGCATCTGGTTTAATTGTGATCTTAGCTGCACATCTGAAAGGGCAGATATGGTTATTGCTTAAATGGCAACACCTTAAAACTGAAGGAAGAAGGGTAGGAAACAGAAAGCACCTTGAGGGAATGAATTATGTGGTTTTGTCACGCCCTGGTCTATATTTACTATGTTATCTTCATTTATTGAGTCAGGCCAGGGTGTGACATGGGTTTATTTGTAGTGTGTTTCGTCTTGGGGTTGTGTTTGGGTGTATAGATTAGTCTATGGCTGCCTGAGGTCCGATCCTTATTCCACATCTTCGTCAGAGAAGGAGGTAGAAGAAAGCTGTTACAGAATCACCCACCACAAACGGACCAAGCAACATGTCAACGGGCAGGAGCCACAGGAGAAGCAACAAAGGCAGCAACAGTGATCACAGGACTTCTGGAATTGGGAGGAGAAATTGTTCAGAGAAGGACCCTGGAATCAGCCTGGAGAATATCGCCGCCCCAAAGAAGAACTGGAGGTGGAGAGAGCTGAGAGGCGCCGGTATGAGGAGGCAGCGCGGCTACGCGGATGGAAGCCCGAGGGTCAGCCCCAAACATTTCTTGGGGGGGGGCTCAGGGAGAGTGTGGCAGAGTCAGGAGTCAGACCTGAGCCCACTCTCCCTGTTTATCGTGAGGAGCCAAGGAGGAGACCAGAACCGGTGTTGGAGGTGAGCGAAGCAGAGACTGTGAAGGAGTTAATGGGGAAATTGGAGGAGAGAGAAATGAGGGAGTTGCTGTGTTGGTGCTTTTTGCATGGAATTCGCCCGACGGAACGTGTCAGGGATTTAATGGCACCTGGGTCAGCGCTCCATACTCATCCTGAGGTGCGTGTTAGTCGGCTGGTGAAGTTGGTGCCAGCCTCACGCACCACGCCTCCTGTGCACATCCCTAGCCTTGCACGTCCTGTGCCAACACTGCTCTCAAGATCTCCAGTGCGCCTTCACGGTCTAGCCCATCCTGTGCCACCTCCACACACCAGCCCTCCGGTGGCAGCTCCCCGCACCAGGCTTCCTGTGCGTGTCCTCGGCCCAGTACCACCAGTGCCAGCACCACGCATCAGGCCTACAGTGCGCCTCGCCTCTCCTGCGCTGCCGGAGCCTCCCGCCTGTTCAGCGCTGTTGAAGCCTTCCTCCTCTACAGCGCTGCTGGAGTCTCCCGCCTGTTTAGCGCTGCCGGAGCCTTCCTCCTCTCCTGTGCTGCCGGAGCCTCCCGCCTGTTTAGCGCTGCCAGAGCCTTCCGCCTCTACAGCGTTGCCGGAGTCTCCTGCCCGTTTAGCGCAGCCAGAGCTGCCAGTCTGCATGGAGCAGCCAGAGCTGCCAGTCTGCATGGAGCTGCCAGAGCTGCCAGTCTGCATGGAGCAGCCAGAGCTGCCAGTCTGCATGGAGCAGCCAGAGCTGCCAGTCTGCATGGAGCAGCCAGAGCTGCCAGTCTGCATGGAGCTGCCAGTCTGCATGGAGCTGCCAGTCTGCATGGAGCTGCCAGTCTGCAAGGAGCTGCCAGTCTGCAAGGAGCTGCCAGAGCTGTTAGTCTGCATGGAGCAGCCAGAGCTGTCAGTCTGCAAGAAGCCGCCAGAGCTATCAATCTGCATGGAGCAGCCAGAGCCGCCAGTCAGCATGGAACATCCCGAGCTGCCCCTCTGTCCCGAGCTGCCCCTCTGTCCCGAGCTGCCCCTCAGTCTAGTGGGGTTCTGGGTGAGGACTACTAGGCCATGGTCGGTGGCGAGGGTGGACAATCCTAGGACGCGAGGAGAGGGAACTAAGACATTCATAGAGTGGGTTCCACGTCCCGACCCGGAGCCGCCGCCATGGACAGGCGCCCACCCAGACCCTCCCTATTGTTTTGATGTGTGTCCGGGAGTCCGCAACTTAGGGGGGGGGGATTCTGTCACGCCCTGGTCTATATTTACTATGTTATCTTCATTTATTGAGTCAGGCCAGGGTGTGACATGGGTTTATTTGTAGTGTGTTTCGTCTTGGGGTTGTGTTGGGGTGTATAGATTAGTCTATGGCTGCCTGAGGCGGTTCTCAATCAGAGTCAGGTGATTATCGTTGTCTCTGATTGGGAACCATATTTAGGTAGCCTGGGTTTCACTGTGTGTTTGTGGGTGATTGTTCCTGTCTCTGTGTTTGTTGCACCAGTCAGGGCTGTTTTGGTTTTCGACGTTTGTTGTTTTGTATTGTTCGTGTTTCGTCATAATTAAAGATGTATCGAACGAACCACGTTGCATTTTGGTCCGATCCTTATTCCACCTCTTCGTCAGAGAAGGAGGTAGAAGAAAGCTGTTACAGGTTTATGAAAAATTAATATAAGTGTTGCTGTTGACAATCTCATTCTACAAATGATTTCAAACCTACTGTAAGAAATTACATATCTGTCCAATTTTAGGTCAAAAATAGCTCTACCAATACTGTTTTAGCCTTCCAACAGTTTGTAAAAAAACGCTATGATTTTGGATGAGAAAAAATAAACACCCCATTATCTGGGCGTTTTCAAAACCGTAGATCTGCCTCCGTCAACAGTAATAATAATTGAAAAAGTGTTATTTCCTTGGTGACTGTGGCCATTCTACAGCTTATCATGTTGTCCCTTATTAGTGGAAATTACAGGCTGCCTCACATGGTGCCCATTCTGCATGATCGGAAGATGTTCGTTAAATCACAGATCTGGATCTTGACAAAATACTGTACCTCCAAAGCAGCAGCAGGCACTCACAGTGGTCAGAATGGCACACAACAGCAGGTTAACGTGGGGAGAGCGGGGAGTGATGTTTGCACTTACCTAAAGAAAGAAAAATAGTGGTTTGACATTAACAGGAATAGCAATCTGACTCAAAGTAAAATTGTTTGTGTTCATGACAAAACCAGAGGGGGTCTGACTCTTTCCAGAACTGACATATGGGGGGCATTGGGGGATAACATTGACAATCATCCCTCTATCTCCATAATCTATGTATCCTGTTGCACAGGGCCTCCCATAAGGATTACCCAGCTACGGGAAACCGAATAAAGTATCACTGGCGTAGGTACAGTAGTTACCATACACCACCATTGAAATAACCATATATTATTCACAAAAAAGCATATGTTGTAACATGGCTACCCCAGAGATGCAGTCAGCCACCGTGATCAACTGATGACCAAGATGGTGTGGTGGAGAGCCAAATTAAGCCTCATCATTGATGCATTATTCATAAATAGTGGGGGATTCAACCATTCAAACATTCTATCTGTGTATGTGATAGGTTTGCTTTGCAGGGTGTCCCATGACCAACAACATTCACAGGGAATCAGTAGCCTTGTTCGGGCTTTGAAGGGGCCATCTAATGAAGAAGATCCCATAACGTTCTCCATAGGAGGGCTAGTTAATATGGAATATCAAGGTCAAAGTTGACAACAAGGATGGTAAAAAAAACATACAACAACACATCTCATTAAAGCAAAACGTCATGACTACATAAAAAATGTGTTTGGTCACTCACTACTCCCAATAATACACTGTACAGGGGAGGGGATAGAATATTTCAGTGCTGTGGTATGATGAGCTTACCTGTGTTGTGAGAGCTACATCATAGGCCTACTGTGCACAAGGTGGCTGTGAGTTATTGATTTCAGAATCAATTTTCAACTGAGCCATTGTGCAACTTTCTCATTATCTTCCTGAGCACACAGTTTCCTAACTTCTGTAAACACTGAACACCTCTTCCTCCCTAGTGGTGTGGTTAATACAGGGTGGTTTTGCTTCAGTGTGTCTCAGGGTTAGGGCCAAAGCAGCACCAGATAGAAGGTAGGCTCGTACTAATGAGCAGCACAGGGTACTTGGATCACACTCACTTGACATAAGAATGAGCCACTAGACCAGAAAAAGCATTACTTGGTGAAAATCAATTAGAAACTCCAGTTGAAAGTAGGCCTACTTAAATACAGTTGAAGTCGGAAGTTTACATACACCTTAGCCAAATACATTTAAACTCAGTTTTTCACAATCCCTGACATTTAATCCTAGACAATCCCTGTCTTAGGTCAGTAAGGATCACCACTTTATTTTAAGTGTGAAATGTCAGAATAATAGCAGAGAGAATGATTTTATTCAGCTTGTATTTCTTTCATCACATTCCCAGTGGGTCAGCAGTTTACATACACTCAACTAGTATTTGGTAGCATTGCCATTAAGTTGTTTTGCTTGGGTCAAATGTTTTGGGTAGCTTTCCACAAGATTCCCCACAATAAGTTGGGTGAATTTTGGCCCATTCCTCCTGACAGAGCTGGTGTAACTGAGTTAGGTTTGTAGGCCTCCTTGCTCACACACGCTTTGTCAGTTTGTCAGGCTTTGTGATGGCCACTCCAATCCCTTGACTTTGTTGTCCCTTAAGCCATTTTGCCACAACTTTGAAAGTATGCTTGGGGTCATTGTCCAATTGGAAGACCCATTCACGACCAAGCTTTAACTTCCTGACTGGTGTCTTGAGATGTTGCTTCAATATATCCACCTAATTCTCCTCCTCGTGATGCCATCTATTTTGTGATGCGCACCAGTCCCTCTTGCAGCAAAGCACCCCCACAACATGATGCTGCCACCCCCGTGCTTCATGGTTGGTATGGTGTTCTTCGGCTTGCAATCCTCACCCTTTTTCCTCCAAACATAATGATGGTCATTATGGCCAAACAGTTCAATTTTCGTTTCATCAGACCAGAGGACATTTCTCCCAAAAAAGTACGATCTTTGTCCCCATGTGCAGTTACAAATCGTAGTCTGCCTTTTTTTATGGCAGTTTTGGAGCAGTGGCTTCTTCCTTGCTGAGCAGTGTCATATATGTTGATATAGGACTCATTTTACTGTGGATATAGATACTTTTGTACCTGTTTTCTCCAGCATCTTCACAAGGTCTTTTGCTGTTTTCTGGGATTGATTTGCACCTTTCGCACCAAAGTGTTTTCAACTCTAGGAGACAGAACGTGTCTTCTTCCTGAGCAGTATGACGGCTGCATGGTCCCATGGTGTTTATACTTGCATACTATTGTTTGTACAGATGAACGTGGTACCTTCAGGCATTTGGAAATTGCTCCCAAGGATCAACCAGACTTGTGGAGGTCTATAATTTTTTTCTGAGGTCTTGGCTGAATTCTATTGATTTTCCCATGATGTCAAGCAAAGAGGCAGTGAGTTTGAAGGTAGGCCTTGAAATACGTCAATTAACTCAAATGATGTCAATTAGCCTATCAAAAGCTTCTAAAGCCATGACATTTTCTGGAATCGTCCAAGCTGTTTCAAGGCACAGTCAACTTAGTGTATGTAAACTTCTGACCCACTGGAATTGTGATACAATAAACAATTGTTGGAAAAATTACTTGTGTCATGCACAAAGTAGATGTCCTAACCGACTTGCCAAAACTATCGTTTTTGTTAACAAGAAATTTGTGGAGTGGTTGAAAAACTCCAACCTTAGCGTATGTAAACTTCCTACTTCAACTGTATATGGTCCCAAGTGGCGCATAGGTCTAAGGCATTGCATCTCAGTGCAAGAGGCATCACTACATTCCCTGGTTTGACTCCAAGCTGTATCACATCCGGTTGTTATTGGGAGTCCCACAGAGCAGTGCACAATTGGCCTAGTGTTGTCTGGGTTTGCAGGGATAGGCTGTTATTGTAAGTACAAATTAGTTCTTAACTGACTTGCCTAGTTAAATAAAGGTTGAATAAAAAAATATTGAAATGGTCTTCAGTATATATAAAAATATATATTTCTGATGTCAGGAAATGTTGCTTGTATGCCAGAGATCATTCACATTGACAACAGGTTTGACTTTGAGACATTGATATCACAAAGACCTCAAATTATTGAGAAAACAACAACAATGTAGAGCTACTGCTGGGTTGCATACAGTTGAATCGTTTTGAAAACTAAGAGTTAGGTAGAAAAAGGCTTTAAAAAATACAGATTTGCCTAAATACGGAGGGAGAATTTTAGCATTTAAATTAAAAACCAAACTGGTTTCCATCCCATTGTCTTTTCCATTATAAGCTCTCTCTCATGGTCTGAATTAATTTAACTTCTCTGTATTTGCCCAGTCATTGTGTCCTGCAGAAGTGTTAATTTCTTCTACAGAGATAAACGCCTTTGTCAGAACCCTGAACCAGAACACTCCAAAAGGTTTGAAATGAACCAAGGATTAACCTTTTACTGCAGTGGTCTACATCACTGTCACACAAAGTGTTCTTGGTAGTCTTAAGCAAATTCTATCCAGGCGCTGTGGTCAGCGGCGCTCATGCACGCAAGAACCACTTGGCTGAAGCAGAGAAAATGGTCATCTGCACTATATGATATGAAAGTCTTACGAAATACTTCCTGGATCATGTTCTACACTGTTTTTGAATGGCTTTCAAGATCATATTATCAATTGCATGTAAACACGGTCATTTCAGAAACACTACACGACAAAAAAGTATGTGGACACCTGCTCGTCGAACATCTCATTCCAAAATCATGGGCAATAACATGAATCCACTCTGGGAAGGCTTTCCACTAGATGTTGGAATGTTGCTGTGGGGTCTTGCTTCCATTCAGCCACAAGAGCATTAGTGAGGTCGGGCACTGATGTTGGGCGAATAGACCTGGCTTGCAGTCCAATTGGCTTCCAATTCATCCCAAAGGTGTTCGATGGGGTTGAAGTCAGGGCTCTGTGCAGGCCAGTCAAGTTCTTCCACACCGATCTCGGCAAACCACTTTTGTATGGACCTCGCTTTGTGCACGGGGGCAGTGTCATGCTGAAACAGGAAAGGACTTTTCCCAAACGGTCGACACAAAGTTGGAAGCACAGAATCGTCTAGAATGTCATTTTGTGCTGTCGTGTTAAGATTTCCCTTCAAAGGAACTAAGGGTAGACTTTTGGCGATCAGAAGTGGCGCAGTGGTCTAAGGCACTACATCTCAGTGCTAGAGGCATCACTACAGACAATGGTTCATTTCCAGGCTGTATCACAACCGGCCGTGATTGGAAGTCCCGTAGGGTGGCGCACAATTGGCCCTGTGTCGTCCGTGTTAGGGTTTGGCTGGGGTAGGCCGTCATTGCAAATAAGAATTTCTTCTTAAGTAACTTGCATAGTTAAATAAAGGTTAAATAAAAAATGAAATTGTTCTAACCTGAACCCGACAAACAGTTATTGTGCTGACGTTGCTTCTAGGGGCAGTTTGGAACTTGGTAGTGAGTGTTGCAACCGAGGACAGATGATTTTTCCGTGCTTCAGCACTCAGCAGTTCCACGTGCCATGAGCCTGTGTGGCCTACCACTTCGCGGCTGAGCCATTGTTGCTCCTATACTTTCCACTTCACAGTAACAACAGTTACAGTTCACCGAGGCAGCTCTAGCAGGGAAGAAACTAGACAAATGAAAAGTTTCATCCGATGACGGTGCCATGTTGAAAGTCACTGAGCTCTTCATAAGGCCATTCTACTGCCAATGTTTGTCTATGGAGATTGCATGGCTGTGTGGTTGATTTTATACACTTGTCAGCAATGGGTGTGGCTGAAGTATCCAAATGCACTAATTTGAAGGGGTGTCCACATACTTTTGTATATATAGTGTATGTGTAAAATCCTATTCGTAGTCGTGGATTAATTTACTTCGACCAAATACTTTCTATGCAGGTTTTCGATTAATGTAATGGAAAACCTTAATGAAAGGCATCAGGTAGGAGTAAATTAATTTTTATCTTGGATGCTGTCTCCAGTTAATTATATTCCAATTTATGAAATCATGCTTTTCTTACGCACACCTTTCTTTACCCACTTCTCAGTAGTAGGTGTTCAGACTTATAAAGGTGCTTAATGTTCTTTGCAGGCATGGTTCCCTTGCGGGAGCTGAGTAAATATAATTAATCAGCTGAAAACCCTCCCTCTTGCTGGCCAACAGATTTCATTGTGGAGTTTTCATCCAGTAGGGTTTTCAGTACATTTATCTTAAGCCATCCCTTTAAAAACGGTGTACCTTTAATTTAATTTTGTTGACAGGCTAGAATACATTGAGAGAACAGATTCAGAAAATAGGGATAAATCAAAGAATGCCATCTATGCATCTTGGTCTCTGTTTCAGCACCAACTGGTAGATGTAAAAATATTCTGATTTTGTAGATTATTTACGGACAATTTTTAGGTTAGGAAAGTATGTACAATTCTTTAAAAAAAACAGGCTTGGAGAAAGCACAAAATATATTGATGAATAAAAAATATAATGGTTTGATTCATCCTGAATGTTGTCATGTTCAAGTTCAATCCATGAAATATTGGAAAAGGTGGAAAAAAAGTGTACAATAGGGGTTGAAAAATAGTCCTATGAATCTACCCTCATTCTCACTTATCATGGAACAGTATGACAATGGTCCAGTCATTGTGAACCTTGCACCAGGCTACAGGTTTAACCTTCTACATGGTCTGAGTTCCATAATGATTCAAATAGGCTAAATGTCCCAAATGATTGCACAACATTAGCCTAATATGATCCACCAATGTTAGCGACACTCAGGAACAATTTACACAGATATGATGGTAACACTTTACTTTACACCCAGTGTCATAACACATTATGATATGGTCATAGCCATGTCATAACCATGTCATGCCACTGTTATGACCCATATATTTACACATGTTGTGACATGTTGCATTATTTTATGGCTTGTTGTGACACCTAAGAGAGTCAAAACCAACATTGATTTAAATGTTTTTTTTCCCTGCCAAGAAGTTTCTTTTCGTTTGAAAGTTTGTTTCCTAAATCCTTGTTATTGTTTTATTTTATTTTAAATAACTTTTAGAAAATACATTATGATCATCCTGTGCCACTTTACTTGGACTAAGAAAATGCACTTTATGACACTGTCAAGAAGCATTATCACCATTATAATCATATTAGCCAGATAGGCCTGTCACGTACATGCCCTGATGTCAGTCATCAGTCAAAAAGAGGGTGTATTGTCCTGCTCCGGAAATCTTCTCCTGCATTCATCTTTTTTTTAATTTTTAAAATTTGATTTATTTTACCCCTTTTTTTCTCCCCAATTTCGTGGTATCCAATCGTTTAGTAGCTACTATCTTGTCTCATCACTACTACTCCCGTACGGGCTCGGGAGAGACGACGGTTGAAAGTCATGCGTCCTCCGATACACAACTCCTGCATTCATCCCGGTCATCAGCAACAGAGCATTGGGTAGGAACATGTCTGACATCAACGTTTGCGCAATTACAATGATAATTTCATATGGTCAATTTCAGAAAATGTTATATAACATAAACATTTTGTTGACACATAGGCTATGGCATAATGGAATGTTTTGCCTTGTGTGGTAGGTTTTGTGGGGTTTGACACACTTATGGAGTTGTCATAACCAGCCATAAAATAACACAAAATATGTCACAACAGGTCTAAATACATGTGTCATGTGTGTTATGACCATATTATAACATGCTATGACAAGTTTCAGCTGTTATGAGATATTATGACATGAGTTAGGCCCTGGGTGTCATGCGAAGTGTTACCTATGTGACAGAGAAAAGAAAGGTAAACAGAATGGAATGGAATGATACAAAATGTAAGTGACAGAATTGTCACTAATGTGACAGTTATAAATGTATGTGGGTATTACTGATGGTGGCTCCCGATAGGGGATAATAATTAACATGATTCAACATGTAATATAAAAATAAATGGAGAAAAGCCCAGACATGGGCTATGATTAAAACATTCTAAAGTGCATACATTTACTTGGCAGATTCCGCCCTACATTCCGCCTACAGCTTGGGTGTCCAAATTCCATGCAAATTATGAGGGCATTCAATAACAATGTGGAAAAGGGCACAGCTATTTATAGCCTATTTTACTGTGGAATGCTGATAGGATTTTCAGTCCATATGGCTGGTTTCACATTTGTCTCCAGGGATCATAAGGAAAAATCTTCCAAAACAATTGCTATGTATATTCACCACCCCCCATCTACAAAAAAATGATGACTCATTTACCTAGCTCTTAGCAATAGCTCTTAGTCATTTAGAAATTGCACTGGAGAATGCTGTTATTTCTATTGTAAACATTGTGTAAGTAAAAACAGCAAGTAATAAAACAAGATAACAATGACGAGGCAATATACGTATACAGCGGTAACCAGTACCGAGTCAATGTGGAGGGTACAGGTTAGTTGAGGAAATTAAGGTAATATGTACATTATCAGTCAAAGGTTTGGACACACCTACTCATTCATGGGTTTTTCTTTATTTAAAAAAAACTATTTTCTACATTGTAGAGTAATAGTGAAAACATCAACACTATGAAATAAAACATATGGAATCATGTTGTAACTGAAAAAGTGTTAAACAAATCAAATTATATTTTATATTTGACATTTTTCAAAGTAGCCACCCTTTGCCTTGATGACACTCTTGGCATTCTCTCAATCAGCTTCATGAGGTCGTCACCAGGAATGCATTTCAATTAACAGGTGTGCCTTCTTAAAAGTTCATCTGTGGAATTTCTTTCCTTCTTAATGCGTGTAAGCCAATCAGTTGTGTTGTGTTGTGACAAGGTAGGGGTGGTAATACAGAAGATAGCCCTAGTAAAAGACCAAGTCCATATCATGGCAAGAACTTTGAAAGTTTCTTCAAATGCAGTCGTAAAAACCATCAAGTGTTATGATGAAACTAGCTGTCATGAGGACCGCCACAGGAAAGGAAGACCCAGAGTTACCTTCGCTGCAGAGGATAAGTTCATTGGAGTTCCCAGCCTCAGAAATTGCAGCCCTAATAAATGCTTCACAGACATCAAGTAACAGACACATCTCAACATCAACTGTTCAGAGGAGACTGCCTTCATGGTAAAATTGCTGCAAAGAAACCACTACAAAAGGACAGCAATAATAAGAAGAGACTTGCTTGGGCCAAGAAACACGAGCGATGGACGTTAGACCGGTGGAAATCTGTCCTTTGATCAGATGAGTCCAAATTTTAGATTTTGTTTCCAACCGATGATCTCTGCATGTGTGTTTCCTACTGTGAAGCATGGAGGAAGAGGTTTGATGGTGTGGGGGTGCTTTGCTGGTGACACTGTCTGTGATTTATTTAGAACACAAGGCACACTTAATCAGCATGGCTACCACAGCATTCTGCAGCAATACGCCATCCCATCTGGTTTGCGCTTAGTGGGACTATAATTTGTTTTTAACAGTACACCTCCAAGGGTGTGTAAGGGCTATTTGACCAAGAAGTAGAGTGATGGAGTGCTGCATCAGATGACCTGGCCTCCACAATCACCCGACCTCAACCCAATTGAGATGGTTTGGGATGAGTTGGACCGCAGAGTGAAGGAAAAGCAGCCAACAAGTGCTCAGCAAAACCCTTGAATGACCAGGTGTGTCCAAACTTTTGACTGGTACTGTAAATGCACAGTAGGTAGGGGTAAAGTGACTGTGCATAGATAATAAACGCTGTTGGTTTCCTTGCGTGTAAAGGTGGTGGAATTATGAGAGAATTAAGTCAAGGTCAGAATATGGCTTATCTCTGTAGACACATCTTCATTTCTTTAGATCTTCTTTAGAACAAATAGCAAGTGAATAGCATGCTATTCTCATGCTTAAGTTTAAAGTCAGAATACGCAAAGAGAGAGAAGTGCATCATAAAAAGGGAATAACTTTCCATTTAAGCACGCAGATTTGGGGCCTTATACAGTATGTAGTACAAGTAGACTATTGCCAGAGAAGTATATTATTCATGTGTATTAGCAATTTACCTGTTTACCTGCAATTTACCTGCTTTTTTCATATCTCTGTTTTTCTAGTCCTCCCAGTTCTGACCTTTGCCTGCCCTGACACTGAGCCCGCCTGCCTGACCATTCAACCTGCCCTGACCTCAAGCCTGCCTGCCACTCTGTACCTCCTGGACTCTGACCAGGTGTATGATCTTCTGCCTGTCCACGACCTGTCTCTTGCCTGCCCCTTGTTTCTAATAAATACTAGAGATTTGAACCATCTGCCTCCCGTGTCTGCAGCTGGGTCTCGCCTTGTATCGTTATACATTGTCTCTGATTTTCAAGCAAATTTGTGTCAGGACTGAGACTGGACCACTCAGGAACTATCAACACATCTTTGGAAAGCCATTCTGGTGTGTCTTGGTACTAATTAAAATGTGTGTAATTCTCCCACTGAAAAATAAAACTATCCCAGAGGCCTATCATGTCCGTCCCCCGTCCCCCCCACCCACACATTCTGAAATTATGATTTTTTCCCTCTCAGTTTTAACATTGGAATATGACACAAAACAAGGCAAGTGGTCGGGTAGGCTGCTTGGAGTGTTTATCCGACTAGATTACATTTTTAAAAGTATGTCCTCCCACTTCTAAAACCAAAGTTGCGCCCTTGTTTGCACGTGATCCTCTGACTTCGACTCAATGGTTGCTGCTCCAGAGCCTCCTAAATAGGCTGCTGTGTTATCTATCTTAACAAACCTAACAAAATAAGAACTCAGTTTAAAAGAGCAGTACAAGATGAGGCCATACTGTTTTATCTAAGGAAGACGCGTCTGGAGAAGATAAAGGATGACATCCCTCATTCCTCCATAACAAAGCAAAGAACATCCAGCAACATTACAAAACCACCCACATACAGAACAGAGAGATATGTTTCAAGTTATTTTACATGCTTGGAGTCCCACTTACGTGCTCTATGCATAATTCATCTGTTATTTAGACAGCTTTGTTTACTTAGCTCGACTTTTCTCCAGACTTTGTTGGTGACGAAGTTAGTTTTCATTTGAAGGCTTCCGAGGTGACAACAGTGCCTACACTGTTCAACATCAATACATCACAGTCCTCTTTGGGGTGGAAAACAAACTAGTTTGAAATGGAGGTAAATATGAATTACCTAGAAAAATATTTGAACTTTTAGCTTCCTCAAAGTTTTAACAACCCCCAAAAAACGATTTCTCAAAATATTCATAGGCCTACTTATCGGCCTAATCCAATATCTTACAATAACACCTCAAAAGATAGAAGTAGAATACATCAGAGAGGGAATAGAGAAAAATAGCTGTGGTAGCATGACAGATGTGTGATGTAGCCTATATTATATTATGGATATGAGAGTTGACAGGTAGAATACAAGGAGAGTAAGAAGAAAGAAAGAGAAGGAAAGAGAGAACTTCCAAAGGGACATCCATCACTGTGTGGAAGAGACAAGCCTAGATCTGTTTCATCCCTGTTGTACTACAGGCTCCAGCCGTGAATTCATATCGCCACATCAAAAGAGAAGTGCCACTGTGGTAAGAAGATGTTATTGATAGTCGACGAAAGAAAGCTGAAATCCTGTGTATCAACTTTGATGGGTGAATATTATTTTGTTCTACCTTCCATCAACAAAACAATCCTAAATATAGCTCTTCTGCTTGTTAACAGAGTAACCTTTGACTTTAGCCTAGGATAAGTGTTGTAAAGACCTCAACCCACACGGTAAGTGCTAACCTTTGACTTTAGCCGAGGAGAAGTGTTGTAAAGACCTCAACCCATACCGTAAGTGCTAACCTTTGAGATGCATATTCCTGTCCAAGTGTGCTCCCCCAGGAGGCCTGTCAGATCAGGCAAGAGAGAAAAACATGAACTCTGTGATCTAACCTGTCACCTTTCTACACACGCTTGACTTGGCCACAAGCTAGGAACCTATGGCTGCACCTGTGACCGCCAATGCAGTTTTTTTCACACGGTAAAACACACTGTAAAGAATATATGTTGATTCAACGTACAATTGTAAGGCAACCAGCTGCAATAGGATCATGACTTTGCTCAACATTTGGACATATAGCAACTTTGAATTTTAGGTTGAGTGAACATACAGTGCATTCGGAAAGTATTCAGACCCCTTTACTTTTTCCACATTTTGTTACGTTACAGCCTCATTCTAAAATTGATTCAATTGTTTATTTTCCCTCATCAATCTACAAACAATACCATAATGACGAAGCAAAAAACGTTTTTTAGAAATATTTGTACATTTAAAAAAAAGAAGCAAAATGACATTTATAGTAAGTATTCCGACCCTTTACTCAGTACTTTGTTGAAGCACCTTTGGAGGAGATTACAGCCTTGATTTTTCTTGGGTGTGACGCTACATGATTGGCACAATTGTATTTGGGGAGTTTATCCCATTCTTCTCTGCTGATCCTTTCAAGCTCTGTCAGGTTGGATGGGGAGCATTGCTGCACAGCTATTTTCATGTCTCGCCAGAAATGTTAGATTGGGTTCAAGTCCGGGCCCTGGCTGGCCCTTCAAGGACATTTAGAGACTTGTCCCGAAGCCACTCCTGCGTTTTCTTGGCTGTGTGCTTAGGGTTGTTGTCCTGTTGGAAGGTGAACCTTCGCCCCAGTCTGAGGTCCTGAGTGCTCTGGAGCAGGTTTTCATTAAAGATCTCTCTGTACTTTGCTCCGTTCATCTTTCCCTCGATCCTGTCTAGTCTCCCAGTCCCTGCTGCTGAAAAAAAAAAAAAAAAAAAGAAGCTTCACTGTAAGTGTTCTCCAGATGTGACGCTTGGCCATTATGTTCAGATAGTTCAATCTCGGTTTCATCAGACCAGAGAATCTTATTTATCATGGTCTGAGGGTCTTTAGGGGCCTTTTGGTAAACTCCAAGTGGGCTGTCATGTGCCTTTTACTGAGGAGTGTCTTCCGTCTGGCCACTCCACCATAACGTCCTGATTGGTGGAGTGCTGCAGAGATGGTTGTCCTTGTGGATGGTCCTCACATCTTCACAGAGGAACTCTGGAGCTCTGTCAGAGTGATCATCGGGTTCTTGGTCACCTCCCTAACCAAGGCTCTTCTCCCCAGATTTCTCAGTTTGTCAGGGCGGCCAGCTCTAGGAAGAGGTGGTTCCAAACTCCAAACTGGTTGTTGGCGGTTCCAAACTTCTTCCATTTAAGAATGATGGAGCCCATTGTGTTCTTGGAGATCTTCAATGCTGCAGAAATGTTTTGGTACCCTTCCCCAGATCGGTGCCTCGGCACAATCCTATCTCTATAGTCAATTCCTTCGACCTGATGGCTTGGTTTTTGGTCTGGCATGAACTGTCAACTTTGGAACCTTATATAGACAGGTGTATGTGTTTCCAAATCATGTCCAATCAATTTAATTTACCACAGGTGGACTCTAATCAAGTTGTAGAAACATCTCAAGGATGTACAATGGAAAGAAAATAGACCTGCGCTCAATTTTGAGTCTCATAGCGAAGGGTCTGAACACCTATGTACATACAAAATGTTTTTCGCTTTGTCATGATGAGGCATTGTTTGTAGATTGATGAGGATTTTAATTCATTTAATATATTTTAGAATCAGGCTGTAACGTATCTGTAACGGCGTTCTTCGTTTGTCGCAAGAAAGTCGGACCAAAATGCAGCGTGTTGGTTACTCATGTTCTTTAATGAAGAAAAACGGAACGATACATGAAATAACTAATAAATACAAAAAACAACAAACGGAACGTGAAACCTAAGTACAGCCTATCTGGTGAAACTACACAGAGACAGGAACAATCACCCACACAGTGAAACCCAGGCTACCTAAATATGGTTCCCCATCAGAGACAAGAATCACCTGACTCTGATTGAGAACCGCCTCAGGCAGCCAAACCTAAACTAAACACACCCCTAATCAACCACAATCCCAATGCCTACAAAAACCCCAATACGACAACACAATAACATAAACCCATGTCACACCCTGGCCTGACCAACTAATTAACTAAAACACAAAATACTAAGACCAAGGCGTGACAGAACCCCCCCCTAAGGTGCGGACTCCCGGACGCACCTCAAAACCATAGTGAGAGTCCGGGTGGGCGTCTGTCCATGGTGGCGGTTCCGGCTCGGGACGTGGACCCCACTCCATAAATGTCATAGTTCCTCCCCTTCGCGTCCTGGGATAATCCACCCTCGCCGCCGACCATGGCCTAATAGTCCTCACCCAGAACCCCACTGAACTGAGGAGCAGCTCGTGACTGAGGGGCAGCTCGGGACTGAGGGGCAGCTCGGGACTGAAGCAGCTCGGGACTGAGGGGAAGCTCGGGACTGAGGGGAAGCTCGGGACTGAGGGGAAGCTCGGGACTGAGAGGCAGCCCAGCCAGGCAGTTGAATCCGGCAGATCCTGGCTGGCTGGCAGTTCTGGCAGATCCTGGCTGACTGGCGGATCTGGAAGAGTCTGGTTGACTGGCAGATCTGGAAGATTCTGGTTGACTGGCAGATCTGGAAGAGTCTGGCTGACTGGCAGATCTGAAAGAGTCTGGCTGACAAGCAGATCTGGAAGAGTCTGGCTGACTGGCAGATCTGGAAGAGTCTGGCTGACTGGCAGATCTGGAAGAGTCTGGCTGACTGGAAGATCTGGAAGAGTCTGGCTGACTGGCAGATCTGGAAGAGTCTGGCTGACTGGCGGATCCTGGCAGACTGACGGCTCTGGCTTCTTCATGCTGACTGACGGCTCTGGCTGCTCCATACTGATTGACAGCTCTGGCGGCTTCTTGCAGACTAACAGCTTTGGCAGCTCCTTGCCGACTGGCAGCTCCTTGCAGACTGGCAGCTCCTTGCAGACTGGCAGCTCCATGCAGACTGGCAGCTCCATGCAGACTGGCAGCTCCATGCAGACTGGCAGCTCTGGCTGCTCCATGCAGACTGACAGCTCTAGCTGTTCCATGCAGACTGGCAGCTCTAGCTTCTCCATGCAGACTGGCAGCTCCTTGCAGACTGGCAGCTCCTTGCAGACTGGCAGCTCCATGCAGACTGGCTGCTCTGGCTGCTCCATGCAGACTGGCAGCTCAGGCTGCTCCAAACAGGCAGGAGGCTCCGGCAGCGCTGTAGAGGAGGAAGGCTCTAGAAGCGCTGAACAGGCGGGAGACTCCGACAGCGCAGGAGAGGCGAGGCGCACTGTAGGCCTGATGCGTGGTGCTGGCACTGGTGGAATTGGGCCGAAGACACGCACAGGAAGCCTGGTGCGGGGAGCTGCTACCGGAGGGCTGGGGTGTGGAGGTGGTACTGGATAGACCGGACCGTGCAGGCGCACTGGAGCTCTTGAGCACCGAGCCTGCCCAACCTTACCCGGTTGAATACTCTCGGTCACCCTGCCAGTGCTGCGAGGTGTAATAGCCCGCACTGGGCTATGTAGGCGAACCGGAGACACCGAGTGCAAGGCTGGTGCCATGTAAGCCGGCCCAAGGAGACGCACTGGGGACCAGATGCGTAGAGCCGGCTTCATGGCATTTGGCCCGACGCTCAATCTAGCCCGGCCAATACGCGGAGCTGAAATATACCGCACCGGGCTATGCACCCGCACTGGGGACACCGTGCGCACCACTGCATAACACGGTGCCTGCCCGGTCTCTCTAGCCCCCCGGTAAGCACATGGAGTTTGCGCAGGTCTCCTACCTGGCGTAGCCATACTCCCTGAAAGCCCCCCCCAAGAAATTTTTGGGGCTGATTCCCGGGCTTCCATCCACGTCGCCGTGCTGCCTCCTCATGAGGACCTCTCCGCTTTAGCCGCCTCTAGTTCCTCCTTGGGGCGGCGATAATCACCAGTCTGAGCCCAGGGTCCTTTTCCGTCCAGTTCTTCCTCCCATGTCCAATTCTCCAAGTGGTGCAGCCTCTCCCACTGAAGCTGCTTCTGTTGCCTCTTCCGTGGCTCCTGCCTGTTAACACGCTGCTCGGTCCGTGTGTGGTGGGTGATTCTGTAACGGTGTGTGGTGGGTGATTCTGTAACGGCATTCTTCGTTTGTCTCAAGAAAGTCGGACCGAAATGCAGCGTGTTGGTTACTCATGTTCTTTAATGAAGAAAAACGGAACGATACATGAAATAACTAATAAATACAAAAACAACAAACGGAACGTGAAACCCAAGTACAGCCTATCTGGTGAAACTACACAGAGACAGGAACAATCACCCACGAAATACACAGTGAAACCCAGGCTACCTAAATACGGTTCCCCATCAGAGACAAGAATCACCTGACTCTGATTGAGAACCGCCTCAGGCAGCCAAACCTAAACTAAACACACCCCTAATCAACCACAATCCCAATGCTTACAAAAACCCCAATACGACAACACAATAACATAAACCCATGTCACACCCTGGCCTGACCAACTAATTAACTAAAACACAAAATACTAAGACCAAGGCGTGACAGTATCAAAATGTGGAAAAGGGGAAGAGGTCTGAATTCTTTCCGAATGCATTATACAATTCAACTTGAGAATGTATTCTACCTTATTTTCCATATTTCCCAGTGCAAAATGAAACTCTTTATGACTATAGATGACATACAGTATATAATAAGGCCTTTCTTCACGGGTCAGTTGTCTAACACAGTGGTCTGAAACTCTTGGTTTACAGGTCACATCAAGCCTGCAAGTCACATTATGCTGGCTTGCAAATATGTAATTCCTGTTGGAATCCAGCCAGAGTGAGTATCTCCAACAATTGGAACTTTTAATCACTTTTAACCTGCATTGAGAATGAATGCCAACGGGTGCACTAACCAATTTGATTCTTTTTGTTTTTTATTTATGTTATTTCCCTCAACAAGCTTTTTCAAATTCAGCTAAGAGCAGATTTTTGTTGAGTGTACAAACATTAACACTTTAGCTCAAATTCTTAATGTGAAGTCCACTCATCTCACAGAATAACTCTGATTAAGCAATTGGTTAAATTGGCTTTTTAATTATTTTTTTACAGTGCACAGAGACTGGGGACTTATGGTCATACGATACAGATCGATCAAAGCATTTGCAACATTGGTAGATCAACATGGAGTTCTATCATTCAACCATTGACCAGTACAGTATAAGGTGTTAACATGATACAACAAGCTTGTCTCCACCAGTTTGACAACACTATTGCTTTATGCCTACTGGCGTTTTGACTCTACATGATCCAGGAAACTAGAATGAGGAAAATATCGTAAGTTATTTGGACACATATGGACACATTCTACCGTAAACTATATGTACACATTTTCCGTAAATTATATGTACACATTCTACCGTAAATTATATGTACACATTCTACCGTAAATTATATGTACACATTCTACCGTAAATTATATGTACACATTTTCCGTAAATTATATGTACACATTCTACCGTAAATTATATGTACACATTCTACCGTAAATTATATGTACACATTCTACCGTAAATTATATGTACACATTCTACCGTAAATTATATGTACACATTCTACCGTAAATTATATGTACACATTTTCTGTAAATTATATGTACACATTCTACTGTAAATTATATGTAAAGATTCTACCGTAAGGAGCCTTGGAACCGTCAGCAGTTCTTAGTCAAAGTGTAGTATTGTGTTGTCCACTCAATGTCTTGTGTTGTCCACAATATTCATCGACACAGCACTATGGTAAACCCAAGGCTAATGGCCACTGTAGCAGCTGGTTGGTTGGGATCATGGCTGGTTGGTTGGCTGGCAGCAGGAGCAGAGCATGCCAAGCCAACACATTACATTTTACATTTAAGTCATTTAGCAGACGCTCTTATCCAGAGCGACTTACAAATTGGTGAATTCACCTTCTGACATCCAGTGGAACAGCCACTTTACAATAGTGCATCTAAATCATTTAAGGGGGGGTGAGAAGGATTACTTATCCTATCCTAGGTATTCCTTGAAGAGGTGGGGTTTCAGGTGTCTCCGGAAGGTGGTGATTGACTCCGCTGTCCTGGCGTCGTGAGGGAGTTTGTTCCACCATTGGGGGGCCAGAGTAGCGAACAGTTTTGACTGGGATGAGCGGGAACTGTACTTCCTCAGTGGTAGGGAGGCGAGCAGGCCAGAGGTGGATGAACGCAGTGCCCTTGTTTGGGTGTAGGGCCTGATCAGAGCCTGGAGGTACTGCGGTGCCGTTCCCCTCACAGCTCCGTAGGCAAGCACCATGGTCTTGTAGCGGATGCGAGCTTCAACTGGAAGCCAGTGGAGAGAGCGGAGGAGTGGGGTGACGTGAGAGAACTTGGGAAGGTTGAACACCAGACGGGCTGCGGCGTTCTGGATGAGTTGTAGGGGTTTAATGGCACAGGCAGGGAGCCCAGCCAACAGCGAGTTGCAGTAATCCAGACGGGAGATGACAAGTGCCTGGATTAGGACCTGCGCCGCTTCCTGTGTGAGGCAGGGTCGTACTCTGCGGATGTTGTAGAGCATGAACCTACAGGAACGGGCCACCGCCATGATGTTGGTTGAGAACGACAGGGTGTTGTCCAGGATCACGCCAAGGTTCTTAGCGCTCTGGGAGGAGGACATAATGGAGTTGTCAACCGTGATGGCGAGATCATGGAACGGGCAGTCCTTCCCCGGGAGGAAGAGCAGCTCCGTCTTGCCGAGGTTCAGCTTGAGGTGGTGATCCGTCATCCACACTGATATGTCTGCCAGACATGCAGAGATGCGATTCGCCACCTGGTCATCAGAAGGGGGAAAGGAGAAGATTAATTGTGTGTCGTCTGCATAGCAATGATAGGAGAGACCATGTGAGGTTATGACAGAGCCAAGTGACTTGGTGTATAGCGAGAATAGGAGAGGGCCTAGAACAGAGCCCTGGGGGACACCAGTGGTGAGAGCGCGTGGCGAGGAGACAGATTCTCGCCACGCCACCTGGTAGGAGCGACCTGTCAGGTAGGACGCAATCCAAGCGTGGGCCGCACCGGAGATGCCCAACTCGGAGAGGGTGGAGAGGAGGATCTGATGGTTCACAGTATCGAAGGCAACCGATAGGTCTAGAAGGATGAGAGCAGAGGAGAGAGAGTTAGCTTTAGCAGTGCGGAGCGCCTCCGTGATACAGAGAAGAGCAGTCTCAGTTGAATGACTAGTCTTGAAACCTGACTGATTTGGATCAAGAAGGTCATTCTGAGAGAGATAGCGGGAGAGCTGGCCAAGGACGGCACGTTCAAGAATTTTGGAGAGAAAAGAAAGAAGGGATACTGGTCTGTAGTTGTTGACATCGGAGGGATCGAGTGTAGGTTTTTTCAGAAGGGGTGCAACTCTCGCTCTCTTGAAGACGGAAGGGACGTAGCCAGCGGTCAGGGATGAGTTGATGAGCGAGGTGAGGTAAGGGAGAAGGTCTCCGGAAATGGTCTGGAGAAGAGAGGAGGGGATAGGGTCAAGCGGGCAGGTTGTTGGGCGGCCGGCCGTCACAAGAAGCGAGATTTCATCTGGAGAGAGAGGGGAGAAAGAGGTCAGAGCACAGGGTAGGGCAGTGTGAGCAGAACCAGCGGTGTCGTTTGACTTAGCAAACGAGGATCTGATGTCGTCGACCTTCTTTTCAAAATGGTTGACGAAGTCATCTGCAGAGAGGGAGGAGGGGGGAGGGGGAGGAGGATTCAGGAGGGAGGAGAAGGTGGCAAAGAGCTTCCTAGGGTTAGAGGCAGATGCTTGGAATTTAGAGTGGTAGAGAGTGGCTTTAGCAGCAGAGACAGAGGAGGAAAATGTAGAGAGGAGGGAGTGAAAGGATGCCAGGTCCGCAGGGAGGCGAGTTTTCCTCCATTTCCGCTCGGCTGCCCGGAGCTCTGTTCTGTGAGCTCGCAATGAGTCGTCGAGCCACGGAGCGGGAGGAGGACCGAGCCGGCCTGGAGGATAGGGGACATAGAGAGTCAAAGGATGCAGAAAGGGAAGAGAGGAGGGTTGAGGAGGCAGAATCAGGAGATAGGTTGGAGAAGGTATGAGCAGAGGGAAGAGATGATAGGATGGAAGAGGAGAGAGTAGCGGGGGAGAGAGAGCGAAGGTTGGGACGGCGCGATACCATCCGAGTAGGGGCAGTGTGGGAAGTGTTGGATGAGAGCGAGAGGGAAAAGGATACAAGGTAGTGGTCGGAGACTTGGAGGGGAGTTGCAATGAGGTTAGTGGAAGAACAGCATCTAGTAAAGATGAGGTCGAGCGTATTGCCTGCCTTGTGAGTAGGGGGAAGGTGAGAGGGTGAGGTCAAAAGAGGAGAGGAGTGGAAAGAAGGAGGCAGAGAGGAATGAGTCAAAGGAAGACGTGGGGAGGTTAAAGTCGCCCAGGACTGTGAGAGGTGAGCCGTCCTCAGGAAAGGAGCTTATCAAGGCATCAAGCTCATTGATGAACTCTCCGAGGGAACCTGGAGGGCGATAAATGATAAGGATGTTAAGCTTGAAAGGGCTGGTAACTGTGACAGCATGGAATTCAAAGGAGGCGATAGACAGATGGGTAAGGGGAGAAAGAGAGAGAATGACCACTTGGGAGAGATGAGGATCCCGGTGCCATCACCCCGCTGACCAGAAGCTCTCGGGGTGTGCGAGAACACGTGGGCGGACGAAGAGAGAGCAGTAGGAGTAGCAGTGTTATCTGTGGTGATCCATGTTTCCGTCAGTGCCAAGAAGTCGAGGGACTGGAGGGAGGCATAGGCTGAGATGAACTCTGCCTTGTTGGCCGCAGATCGGCAGTTCCAGAGGCTACCGGAGACCTGGAACTCCACGTGGGTCGTGCGCGCTGGGACCACCAGATTAGGGTGGCCACGGCCACGCGGTGTGGAGCGTTTGTATGGTCTGTGCAGAGAGGAGAGAACATGGATAGATAGACACATAGTTGACAGGCTACAGAAGAGGCTACGCTAATGCAAAGGAGATTGGAATGACAAGTGGACTACACGTCTCGAATGTTCAGAAAGTTAAGCTTACGTAGCAAGAATCTTATTGACTAAAATGATTGAAATGATACAGTACTGCTGGAGTAGGCTAGCTGGCAGTGGCTGCGTTGTTGACTTTGTAGGCTAGCTGGCAGTGGCTGCGATGTTGACACTACACTAATCAAGTCGTTCCGTTGAGTGTAATAGTTTCTACAGTACTGCTATTCGGGGGCTAGCTGGCTAGCTAGCAGTGTTGATTTCGTTACGTTACGTTAAAAGAACGACAATAGCTGGCTAGCTAACCTAGAAAATTGCTCTAGACTACACAATTGTCTTAGATACAAAGACGGCTATGTAGCTAGCTAGCTACGATCAAACAAATCAAACCGTTGTACTGTAATAGTTTCCCGTCCGGTCATTTTGCCTCTATAGCAAAGGCATCCAGGTTCAGGGTGCAGCCAATATAACATGTGGCATATCAACCATGATGGCCATCCTTGGTGAACGATCTAATGCCGACCCACAATGCACTGGGGGAACCAAATGAGCTGCCCTACGTGACCATGACCTCTACACAGCTTGTTCCAGGCTTAGAATTCGGACTCCGCTTATCTACGTCAAAATGGTTTTATGTCAACGGTGACGTCACTTGGATATTGTTTTTCTGGCATCTGTTAAGACAAAATAAGGTGTGAACACCATGCACAGCACAGTATGTGCCCCCCCATCCTCCCTGAGTGACTGATCTCTGCATAGCTGATGAATAATTAACACTAGGACATGATGCTCTAATGAGCTTTAACACCCCTCAGATAGTCACACCATTTAACGTCTGTATCTTAATGGTAGCTATATTATTCCAATTGCCCCTCAAAATTATTTTGTTGTGCACAATGAGTATTTAACATGGACCTACATATGTATCCATTAATATGGCACGTACAGTACGGCCTCAGTAAAGGAACACACCACAGCAATCATACAATATCTGCCCTATAAGCGCAAGGGTGACAATAAAGGAACAATCAATTGTCATAGAAATTGTGGGGGAAAATATAAGCAATATTGTTCTCAGCAGTTTCCTGTACTGTATATAGACTGTGTTCAAAAGAGTTGTGTCCGAACGGTGTTTTCCTCTGATGTGACGATGACTACTGGGCTGTCCACAAGCCAAAGGGGCAACAGTAAGGCGAACCAGCGACATGCAATCAACTGCAGTGGTGCGTGCACTGCACCCCTTTCTCTATCACCTCACATGGCATTTTGTTTGAGCAATTTGGAATGGTGAAAGCACTTGGTGTGTGCTGTACACTGACTGCACATGACATGTGTAACCTTCTCTGTCCAAATAAACAGCGGGTTAGTCATTATTTGGTAGGCCCTCAAGACACCAAGGGAGGCCGTGTTTTTGAAGTCCGTGTGGGGTGCCGGTCAGGAGTACATTGCTGAGGTTTGTTCTTCTTTCTGGATACAGAGTTGTTTTGAGAGAGGAGAGGTTCTATGCTATTCCAGACATTGATGGTATTTTAGGTCTATGAAGCTACATGTACAGTGTGTAATGATATATCAACGATATGGTTAAAAAATGCTAACTTACAGTATGTATTTTGTGATGTAGTTGTTCCTGGTGCACCACTACCCAGAGCATTGGAGTGTATAGAGATTTACAGTACATGTGATCCGACTATATATTCCTATGCTGCAGGCCATTGGAGCATGCTGAGATTTCCCTCTAGGCATCTCTACAGGGATGTACTGTATACCATCCACTACATGTTGTTTGTATCCTCTGACTCGCTCTGAGGCCTGTGCAGTCACCCGGCTTGACTGTGGTTCAGCCAGGCCTCTAGAGAGTCTTCAAAGGGGGTGTAAAATGTCCAACACACGTCTCTGGCTCCTCTGACACCAAAGTCAAGCGTCTCCTGTTTGAACCTGGACTCCCTTCTGCAGCTCTCCTGTGGACTGACCCTGTCCCCCACACACAGCCAGCCATGCAGAAAGACCGAGCGAGAGATAGAGAGAGCGAGAAAGAAAGAAATAAAGAGGAGAGGGAGAGAGAACAAGGGAGAGAGAGAGAGATAGAGAGAGGGGGGTGAGAAAGTCTCACTGGGCTCAATGTAGCGAGGCTTGTCAGGAATAAAGCCTTTGTTTATTTTCGCTAGGTTCACCGTTCTTTGCTACTCTCTCTGTGTTTGACCTGTCAGCCATGACAATCAATACTACACAGAGAAGTGGGCGGCTGTGGAAGAATGGAAATAAATGTTACGCTGGACTTCGTTGAGCAGCTATAAAATAATCCTTGATAACCTTCTACGAAATAATTCATTTTGAAATGTCAAATTCCTTTTAATTTAACTATCCTTGCTAGAATAAGCTTAGCTGCTAAAGCCCTTGAAATCTCAGGATTACCTCAATATTTCAAATTTAGATATAGCCTCAAGCACAGTGCAGACTAATTTCCTGGTGTGCCCAAATGAATGAGAAACATAATTTGTTGAAATGAGTGAAAACACACACTCGCTTGTACGCACGCACACACACACGCACACGCGCACACGCACACACACACACACACACACACACACACACACACACACACACACACACACACACACACACACACACACACACACACACACACACACACACACACACACACACACACACACACACATTCTCTGAACCTAGGATGGGAATGGGGCTACGGACAGATACGGTATAATGGAGGTTCTTGTAAATAATGTATTGAAATTGCAACTGGGCAAAATGTCGTACTTATGTGATGGGAACAGGATTGTCTAAGAAGAAAATGTGTGGATATCTTACCACTTTGCAGGAAATTTATTTTCAAAGCTCACCGCAATACAAAACCAAGATCAAACAGAGAACAATCCCCACAACCACAATGCAAATCCATGACACCTTTGCAATAGACAAGCAGTGTTGAGGGCTCCTCCGCAAAGCCGGTCCATTGATTATACAACCTAATTCCACAGCCTTCGTTAAAGCCGTCCAATCGAAACAAATCTGCTAGGCAGAGCAGCCAATCATTCCCGAACCACAATCTATTACCCCTACGGAGTCTTCCTGGTGATAAACAAATGGACAACAGCTAATTGGATGCATCTCTCATTGGATGACAGGAATGGATCTGTTTAGATTTAAACTGTTCATTACCAGGAACAACAACCCCAAATGTAGGAGGGAGGGGTTAAAACATCACACTGAAAATAATGCATGTATTACATATGGTTTCCAATTACACAAAAATATAAACGCAACATGAAAGTGTTGGTCCAATGTTTCATGAACTGAAAGAAGAGATCTCAAACATTTTATTTGTCATACATTTTGTGCACACATTTGTTTACATCAATGTTACTGAGCATTTCTCCTTTGCCAAGATAATCCATCCACCTGACAGGTGTGGCCTATCAAGAAGTTCAATAAACAGCATGATCATTACACAGGTGTACCTTGTGCTGGGCACAATTAAAGGCCACTCTAAAATGTGCCGTTTTATCACACAACTCAATGCCAGAGATGTCTCAAGTTTTGAGGGAGCGTGCAATCAGCATGCTGACTGCAGGAATGTCTATCAGGGCTGTTGCTAGATCATTTCATGCATGCTCGTTGTCTTCACCAGGTTCTTGAACTGAATGCAGTTTGATGTCCTAACCGACTTCAGTGGGAAATACTCACCTTCGATGGCCACTGGCATGCTGAAGAAATGTGCTCTTCACGGATGAATCCTGGTTTCAACTGCACCGGGCAGATAGAGTGTAGGGCATCGTGTGGGCGAGCGGTTCACTGATTGATCGAGGCAGGTCAGTTACGGCCTACCCCAGCCAAACCCAGACGACGCTGGACCAACTGTGTGCCACCCTTTGGGACACCCAATCGCGAGAGAGAGAGAGAGAGAGAGAGAGAGAGAGAGAAAGAGAGAGAGAGAGAATATTCTGGACTGGGTAATTGGCGGAGGAGTGTTTCAATTGAGCCTTTTCAATGGTTTATCAAACAATACATTTGCTAGATGAAAAAGTGGAAAGATTTATTCATCACCAGGGGTAAAAGGACTGACAAGGTAACTCCTCAGCCGATCTCCTCCCCGTCACAGCTTCTGCATCTGTCACAGCCTCAAAGCAGATGTTCCTATGAGGAGAGGCACAATTCAGACACCCCCTAACCACCCTACCCCCACCCGTTAATCCTGATACCCCCACCCCCTGGAACCTCTTATATCCACTTCATTACCTCTCATCTACAGACTATATGAGTGGGGAGACGCCGATGTGTGACTCCAACTGTTAGCTTTACTGCACAGTGCTTCATATGGGATGACAACCTGCCCTGTTATAAATTACTTGGTTTACAATAACATGCTGACAGGGGAGACTGGGCTAACAGCAGGACTGAGTTATACTTGCTGGGCAGAGACCGTGTGGGACATTATGTACAGTAGTCTACACATAAATGTATAATCTGTTTCATAGTGATGGTACAGATAAGAGACATGGTGGTATAATGGTAAAAATGACATGTTGAGGAAATATGTTTCATCCACTGATTTTCCTTTCCAATACATTTCAAACATTGACCATTTCTTAATGAAGTTAACGTGCTTCATTGAGCAAAGACAAGGACATCCTGGAGGGGAAACGTGCAGTTAGACCCTCTGGTAGATTACATCACTGTACTGTCTCCCCTCACAGCTCCAGGTCCAGCCACATCAGACAAGAATACCCTTGGGGCAAGGTCAATAGACTCCCCACTAGCTACGTTTAAGTGCCAGACAATAGTTTTTTCCATTGGGAGAAAACAAGAAAGAAGAAAACGTGAAAGTTGTTCCAATGAATCAGAGTTTATAGACTGTGGCTTTCTTCTAATGATTAAAGGTCTGACATTTTTTTTTATTTAACCTTTATTTAAATAAACAAGTCAGTTAAGAACAAATTCTTATTTAAAATGATGGCCTACACCAGCCAAACCCTAACCCGGATGCCGCTGGGCCAAATGTGCACCGCCCTATGGGACCCCCAATTACAGCTGGTTGTGATACAGCCTAGAATTGAACCAGGGTCTGAAGTGATGCCTCTAGCACTGAAATGCAGTACCTTAGACCCCTGGGCCACTCGGGAGCCCAAGCAATCAACACGTAATCTTCTTACAGTGTTTAACATCAGAGCAAAATCACCCCTTTGGAAAAACACACACACTCACACGATCCATGTGAGTCAGGTATGGATACACAGAGCAGCTTTACTACTCTCCTCAGTTGATTAGCAGGGTGGTAAATCGGGCATAATCGGTAATGGCTCGTTTAAAAAGGGATTCACGTTCATAGCTCTCTCTTCGTTAGCAAGCATCTCTGCCTCCGGCCCTGAGGCTATTCCAGGCCGAGATAAAATCCTAAAACTGAACTTTCTATCACCTCCCTCCTGCACTGCCAGAGGGAAGAGAGAACGGCAGCAGGGGGATAACTGCTCTCTGCTGGGACTGTCTCTGATACACACACACGCAAGCACAGGCACACACGGCCCATGAGAGATTTACTGTACAGTCACCAGGTCCTGTGAGACAGTCCTGTCAAGGCCAGAACATAGACAGACAAAGTAAGAGAAGAGAGAGATGTAGTGCACTATAACAAAGAGCAGAGGTGACATTGACAGTACAGCACAGATAACAAGAATGCTATGTCAGTTGTGAATGTACTATGAGGGTCATGCCTGCCTGGTGTTGCCATGTGAAACAGGCAGGTTTAGAAAAAGCCATGAAAATAAAAATAAAGTGGGGCTGTTTGACAGAACACATTGTAACTGGCCAATGTGGAATAGGTGAACTGTATACTGTATATGCTGGCTGCATTAGCATTTGTTTGCTGGAGTCGTAACATGTTCAGAATACAGTACATGCACCATGAATTGTATGCATTTCACATGACACCTAGCTAGCTGTGAGCATCAGGTTCCATCGATGTGCGGTGCAGCCAGCACGCGAGTAATAAGAAGAGTATTTATGAGCTGCAGTGGTGTCACTGACATCGACATAACCTATTGTCGTGGAAGTTTCCTTAATTACCAAATGATGAGGGAGCAAATCACACACCAGTCAGAGTTATGCTTAATCTTCACCTTTAATAATAATTAAGCTTTTGCAATAGCATTTTGACTTTCAACAGTTCAGTATCTCTAATGAAAAGTTGAGAGTCCCAACATAATGCCAAATGGGATCCTTTATAGCAAAGATCCACCCCCCCCCCAGACGACATGACAAACCACAGGTCTTAGGAACTTACACAAAGAAAGACTTTACTTCAGAGAGGAGTATCCCCTAGCCAGACAGAGTTGGCTATAAATTATCGTTCAGTTTGGTCTCCTAAACAAAGCTCTTATTTTGTCCTTGGTACAAAATTGCCATTTAGATACAACCAATTCCAAATACAACCAATCCTGGACAAGCTCACGGAGAGGAGAGTGAGGCTATAGGTTAAGATAGGGGCAACAAAAGAGGGAGCATAGAATGATTCCAGACACTGCCATCCTCCTCTCCCCGATGGGAAAAGTAGTGAGTGACTGGCACACAGACACAGTGGAGCAAAAGATATGTTTACACAAGATGACACCTTGACCTCTCCCCTCTCTGCGGCCCAAGCAACTTAGTCCTGACAGAGAACAGATAACTGCCAATGGCCACCACTATAGTACAACAAAATACATTCTTATGAGAAATAACTCATAAGCATATCATGAAAATAAAACATCCTATCTATGTTACCCAACTAATTCTGATTATTCCCCAACACTATTCATGAATCTCATGAAGGAATCACAGCTTACCTCCGTTCCAATCTCACAGGTGACAAATGGAGGATGGAGGAGGTGGGGGGGGGCGAGAAAAAGAGAGAAGAGAGAAAGGAAGAGAAAGGTGCAGAGACACACCAGGGGAGGAAGAGAAAAAGGGGAGAGCGATAGAGGAAGCGAGAGCAATTACGGGGACAAAAAGGAGAGAACTTCAATAAACCTGGGTGCCTGAGTTCTCTTCCACACATAGGGTAGCTTAAACCTGTGCTCTGCATATCAACGATGCAGACACTGCAGCGCTGGAATACACAATCTACACAGACAGCAAGCCCAACAGGCCCCATTCCATTATTCATCTACTGCACAGGAGCGGATAGGGAGGAAAGCGAACTTGACATGGCCCTGATTAGAAAGGACAAGACATGGAGTTTCACACATCAGTGAGGAGCTTTCTCTCTCTTTTTTTCACTCTCTCTCAGGTCTATCAGGCTTCAGAAAGACATTTCCCACAAAGCACTGTTCTAAGATGTTCCCTAAACTGTGATATGATCCAGTCCTGGTAGCTACAAGCCATCAAAACAAGGCCCTAAGGTGCATAGAGGCAACGTCCATCTGCAAGCACTATCACTATCCACAGCGGAGCTATTTTTCAGTCACCAGGTAAAGGTGGGCGGCGGCACGTGTGCAGGAACACAAAGGGGGGAGCTGCAGGAGTCCCTCCCATCTCCCGGGCAATGGCAGATGGCTGCCGGCTCTGACTGTGTCTGACGCAATGCCTCCAAGGACGCACAGCGACCACCTCCTTGAGGTTTATAAGGACATAGTGTGACCCCCTACCTGAGGTTTATCATGGTTTATAAGGACACGGAGTGAACCCCCACCCAAGCGCCTAATCCTCATCTGTGACTGTAACAAAGGGGACCCGAACCTCTGAGATTAAAATGTGATCGAGGCAAAGGTTACCGACACACTTCTGTGATCCATATACTGGACTTGACATTGGCTAAAGAAAAAGGTCCTAGACATTGACACTGAATGACAGTTGTCTATTTAATAACGCTAACTGTAAAATAGTGAGCAGGATGACACCACCCCACCCCAGTCTGTGTACACCACCCTTCTTTGTGACTCTCTCTCTGTGCCCAGGGCCCATTATCAGTCCGTTAAACCTATTAATGGAAAATTGATCATAACTAATTAGCTAATGCTAGGTTAAGCCAGGCCACTGTCTGCTGAGTAGTGTGGTTGAATGTAGGGGGCCAATAACTCCACAGCAGAGCCCAGTGTCGCAGCACAGGTTGGAGCAGGTCATTAGTACCTTTCTGAGTGATGAATGGTCCTTAAGTACAGGGTTCCTCGCAATCCGCCGTAGGCTCATCACTATGGGGATGGGCGAAGTCCGCATCAGCGGCCGACTGGCCTGTTATTAACACGGGCAGTATGCACACTCCGCTCAGCCAGGGTTAGATTGTTAGCCTGGAGGGGAATTAGCCATGTGAGCTGCTAAGTAGTAATAAGTAGCACTTTCTACTGCTTATATATTCCAGGAAGGGGTCAGGGGTCACAGCTAGGGCTGTGGTTAACAGAGATGGGGTCAACTGGCAAGGTCAAATGCAGAAAATGTGATTAAATGTCCTAAGGAGGGAGGGGAAATACATAAGGTTATTTCCATTCAGACAAAGACTGATACAAACCAATACAAATAAGATATCACAACCAGGGAGTCAGAAACAGAGATGAGGTGATCACTGAGCAGGCAAGGGCGAGGACCCCAAAATTAAACAATGTTATTGCTCTGCCTGGGCTTGTCGGAAAAGAAGACAACCAGAGGAGACTCAGAGTCAGAGGCTATTTTACAGTCAGGCCAAGAAGAAAACCGCACAATGTTATTAACCCTGTAATAACTTATTGACTTATTGCTGTTTATTATTGTTTGTCATTGGCATATGCTCTGACAGCATATTTAGTCACAATCAATCAATTCAAGCAGATGTCACAAAGTGCTATACAGAGACCCAGCCTAATACCCCAAAGCAAGCAATGCAGATGTAGAAGCATTGTAAAATTCAAAATCCACTCACACATCTGAGATATGTTTGTTGCAGGTGCATGGCAACCATTGAATAAAGCTTTGTAAAGCTGAATAAAGAGCAGTGATACTAGCAAGAGCAGCGTGCGGGTATCTGTCACAATGCATTGAAACGCGCACACAACCTATTATATTGAATTGATATGTCTTAGCCAAGCCTGTATATGAATAGGATTTTTGAAACTGTTTTATTTCAGAGTGAAAGCAGGGTTAAAGTAAGTGTTTTCCACTGTCACAAACACAGGAAAGGAAATAATGGTCAAATTACTTCGACTGTGTGCAAAGATTTTCCCGTTCCACCATTTCCATTTGTACAGTATGTGAAGGTGTGGCCGTGCAACAGGGTGAGGGAGAGACAGAGAGGTACCGGACTAAGGATTGAGATAATGCCGATAATGATATCAAAGCTGACCGACTGATACAACATTACAGAGACTCAGTCAGTAGCTATTCTGGAAGTAAACAAACTCTCCCACCATTTCTAAACTTTTTTCTCTGTCATTCAAAAACATGGATTCAATTTAGTTTGTGGCCAAACCGGCTGTGGAGAGTTTTGCTTGCCTGGACACATTCCGCAGGCTTCTCCCACCCTCTGATTATTAGAGCCCTGTGTGTGTGTGTGTGTGTGTGTGTGTGTGTGTGTGTGTGTGTGTGTGTGTGTGTGTGTGTGTGTGTGTGTGTGTGTGTGTGTGTGTGTGTGTGTGTGTGTGTGTGTGTGTGTGTGTGTGTGTGTGTGTGTGTGTGTGTGTGTGCGTGCGTGCGTGTTTGTGTGTGTGGACGTGTGTACGTGTGCATACATGTTTGTGTGCGTGCATGCGGTAGATAAATCATGCGTTGAATGACCTCTCTTCCCCTTCATTACATAGAGAACAGAACTGCTGTCGCTAAAGGTATTATTAACCCTCATATGGTGTAGATTAGTAATAGCGCAATAAATCAGTCTAATACTCCAGTAATCAGAACGTTAGGACCACAAACATTGTCTAAAACTTAACTGAACACGACCTCAAAGATGGCAGACAGTGGAACCATATCATTAGGTTACTACATAAGAATCAAAGAGGATTGAGTGGATCATATCTTGGGCTTTGGTTAGATTGTATAGAGCCTGGTTTCCAGGCCCTGGTCTCTGCGGGCAGTGTCTTGTCCATACTCTTGTCATGCTCCCAATCCTCTTAACCCTTGGGTGGTGTTTGGGTCTGTGGGACCCATTTTCAATGTTTACCAAAAGAAACCTTAGACTCATTGACCTTGGCTCATTTTCTGCAAAAAAAATGTAAAATAACACATTTTCATTGAGTGCACACTGTGCAACCCCCTACACATTTATTTTACATACGTGGTGTCCGGGTCCACTGGACCCTAGGGTAATAAAAGTGTGAAAAGTGTGTGTGTAGGTGAAAACAAGTAAAAACAAAACAAAAATGTCACGTCTTTTCAAAATCGAACCCAGAAGCAGACCAGGACAAGGAGAGTAGGAAGAAGGTGAGTATTTATTTAAGTGAATTAAGTGAATGTGAATGGGTAGATATATCCAGGTGGCGTAGCGGGCAGCGGTGGTGAGTTGATGGGAGTAAATAGGTGGATCCAATGGGGTAGCGGAATCCTCCGACGACCAGGCGGGAATGGGGTAAATGATCCGGGTGAGTAACTGAAGACAGAACAAACGGAGGTAAGTTAAAGGCAAACAATACGCAAAAAAACAACAAAACAAATTCTATCCAACTTGAGGCTGATACTATGGCACAACATGGCTAACGATCCGGCAGGGAATGGATGTCAGGTCCGGGCTTATGAAGAGGAGAGATGATGATCAGGACCAGGTGTGCAGATAGCTGATGGGATACAGGTGCGGGTAATCAGAACTCCCAACTGGCTACCTTGCCCGGCAACCAGACAGGATGCGTTCCAGGACGCTGGAAAAAACACTCCAGGACAGAACACAGGCAAAAAACAGACTCAGGAAACGGGATTCGTGACAAAAAAGGTTTGCTGTGAGCCTTCTCTTTGTCTTCCTCCTCCCTGGGCCTGCTGTTTCAACATAGCACTAAGAACCTGTCTGTCTCTCTCCCTGTCTCCCGCTTTTCTTACATTCTTTACCCTTTTTAGTGTGTGAAACTACACAATTTCTTGCGGGAATGTAATTACAATACATTATTTCAATACATTATTTCAATACATTGCAAAACAATCAGTATTTTCCCACACTCTACCCCAGCCTGCTGCAAACTGAGGGAGGGACACAACAAATAAATAGCTGTGGCCCCTTATCACAATCAATCAGTATGGCAAAAATAATCTCTGGTCAGAGTGCCTTAGAAATTACTTTTGCAGAGAGAGATGCTAGTGTGGAAGGAGCGTCCTTCCACTTTGGAAGATGAAGAATTTTATGAATATGAGCATCATGTCTCTGTCAATTCGGAGTCTGACAGTGAGTTGGAAGAAAATGATGAGATTGACCCTCATCAGCCCCAGGACCAGCCCCAGGACCAGCCCATCAGTAACCAGCTCATCTGCAGCCTGCAGGAGGAGAAATATGGATGTCAAAATTATTCTTGCCCAAGGAATGAGACTCCCCGAAAGGCTGCCAATGTGATAAGGATACAACCAGGGCCAATGTGTGTGGCAGGACATAAAGTTTTATTTTGAACTGTTCATCCCAGATACAATCCAGGAACTCATTCTGGACTGCACTAATTTGTAGGGAAGGCCTGTTTTTGGAAAGAGATGGAAGGAGATGGACCAAACTCATTTATAACAATACTTTGGGGTTCTTATCCTTGCTGGTGTTTTCAGACCATCATTAAGTGTTTACACAACACAAAAGTGGTAGGCTTGATCACCGACAACGATGGGACAGCCTACAGGGAGGAGGTCAGAGACCTGGCAGTGTGGGCTGTAGTGGAGCAGGTTGAGAGCTTCAAGTTCTTTGGTGTCCACACCCAGACAGTCTTGAAGAGTGTAAGACAACACCTATTCCCCCTCTGGAGGCTGAAAAGATTTGGCATGGGTCCTCAGATCCTCAAAAAGTTCTACAGCTGCACCATCAAGAGCATCCTAACTGGTTGCATCGCCGCCTGGTATGGCAACTGCTCGGCCTCCGACTGCAAGGCACTACAGAGGGTAGTGCCTATGGCCCAGTATATAACTGGGGCCAAGCTCCCTGCCATCCAAGACCTCTATACCAGGCGGTGTTAGTAAGGCCCAAAAAATTGCCAAAGACTCCAGCCACCCTAGTCATAGACTGCTCTCTCTACTACCGCACGGCCAGCGGTACCGGAGCGCCAAGACGAGGTCCAAGAGGCTTCTAAACAGCTTCTACCCCCAAGCCATAAGACTCCTGAACATCTAATCAAATGGCTACTATTTACATTGTCCCCTCTCCACATTTTTACTCTGTTGCTACTCTCTGTTTATTATCCATGCATAGTCACTTTACCTCCACCTACATGTACATATTACCTCAATTACCTCAACTAACTCGTACCCCCGCACATTGACTCTGTACTAGAACCCCCTGTAATAGCCTCGCTACTGTTATTTTATTGTTGCTCCTTAATTCCTTAATTTTTATTTTAGTTATTTATTTTTTTCTTCAATTTATTTTAGTAAATACTTTAACACTTTTTTTCTTAAAACTGTATTGTTGGTTAAAACTTCTTTGGGATATGGGGCAGTAAATTGCAAGTGCATATGGGGAAACCAGATGGAGGAGCCCCTGAGAAGAACCAAGGGATGCTGGTTGTCCTGGACATGACACAGGGACTCCGTGGCTACAACATCACATTTTTACTTCACACAGGCTGGGACAGGGGCTCTTCAAGAGGAAGAAGACAATGGTTAGAACAGTAAAAAAAACAAGCCAGAGCTCCCACCTCATCTGTTGAATACACGGTTTGTGTTCACGGCCGACACGTCCGTAGTGTCCTACATGCCAAAGAAATGCAAAAATGTGGTACTCATGGGAATCCAGGAACATCAAAAAACAGAAATCGTAATGAATTACAATGCCACAAAAGGAGGGGTGGACAATTTAGACAAGCTGATAACTGGCTACAGCTGCAAAAGAAGAACCCTGCACTGGCCACTTGTGATATTCTTTCACATCTTGGACATCTCGTCGTACAACGCGTTTGTCATCTGGATGTCGTTGAACCCAGATTGGAACAGAGGGGAGCTCCAGAGTAGACAGCTCTTTCTCAAGGAGCTGGGCAAGGCATCGGTAAGACCTCAAATCCAGAGGAGGAAACATACAGTATCACAAGGACCCCAGCTTCTGCAGCCATCGTGAGGAGGATTCAGGAGGAGGATGCTGGTGCCCCATCCGTCCGACCCACAGAACCAACAACTCCAATACCGGAAGTAAGTGTAAGTGATGTTGTTGCATGTGTGTGTGTGTCTGACTCTCCAACCTTGGCCTGTTGTAACTATATATATATATATATATATATATATATATATATATATATATGTGAGAGAGTGAGTGAGATGTTAGTAAAATTCCAAATGGCAAATATTCACCATGTATGTGTCACACCCTGACCATAGTTTGCTTTGTATGTTTCGTTTGGTCAGGGTGTGATCTGAGTGGGCATTCTATGTTGTGTGTCTAGTTTGTCTGTTTCTGTGTTTGGCCTGATATGGTTCTCAATCAGAGGCAGGTGTTAGTCATTGTCTCTGATGACTCGGGCGGCGTGGATGGAAGCCCGAGAGTCAGCCCAAAAATTTCTTGGGGGAGCACACAGGAAGTGTGGCGAAGCCAGGTAGGAGACCTGCGCCAACTTCCTGTGCTTACCGGGGGGCTAGAGAGACTGGGCAGGCACCTTGTTATGCTGTGAAGCGCATGGTGTCCCCAGTGCGGGTGCATAGCCCGATGCGGTACATACCAGCTCAGCGTATCGGCCGGGCTAGAGTGGGCATCGAGCCAAGTGCCATGAAGCCGGCTCTATGCATCTGGTCTCCAGTGCGTCTCTTTGGGCCGGCTTACATGGCACCAGCCTTGCGCATGGTGTCCCCGGTTCGCCTGCATAGCCCAGTGCGGGCTATTCCACCTCGCCGTACTGGCAGGGCGGCCGGGAGCATTCAACCAGGTAAGGTTGGGCAGGCTCGGTGCTCAAGAGCTCCAGTGGGCCTGCACGGTCCGGTCTATCCGGTACCACCTCCACGCACCAGGCCTCCGGTGGCAGCCCCCCGCACCAGGCTGTCGCTCTGTCTCATCCCTACAGGTGCTCCCGCCTGTCCAGTGCTGCCGGAGTCTCCCGCCTGTTCAGCGCTGCCGGAGTCTCCCGCCTGTCCCGCGCTGCCAGTCTGCAAGGAGCTGCCAGTCTGCAAGGAGCTGCCAGTCTGCAAGGAGCTTCCAGTCTGCATGGAGCAGCCAGAGCCGCCAGTCTGCATGGAGCAGCCAGAGCCGCCAGTCAGCATGGAGCAGCCAGAGCCGCCAGTCAGCATGGAGCAGCCAGAGCCGCCAGTCAGCATGGAGCAGCCAGAGCCGCCAGTCAGCATGGAGCAGCCAGAGCCGCCAGTCAGCATGGAGCAGCCAGAGCCGCCAGTCAGCATGGAGCAGCCAGTGCCGCCAGTCAGCCAGGAGCAGCCAGTGCTGCCAGTCAGCCAGGATCTGCCAGAGCCGCCAGTCAGCCAGGATCTGCCAGAGTCGTCAGCCAGTACGGAACTACCCCTCTGTCCCGAGCTGCCCCTCAGTCCAGTGGGGTCATTTAGAAGGGTCGCCGTGGTTAGGAGGCCATGGAAGCGGACAATGTGGCGGACTAAGACTATGGTGAAGTGGGGGGCCACTTCCAGCCACCACGGACAGATGCCCACCCAGACCCTCCCCAATAGGTTCAGGTTTTGCGTCCGGAGTCCGCACCTTGGGGGGTGGGGGTACTGTCACACCCTGACCATAGTTTGCTTTGTATGTTTCTATGTTTTATATGGTCAGGGCGTGATCTGAGTGGGCATTCTATGTTGTGTGTCTAGTTTGTCTGTTTCTGTGTTTGGCCTGATATGGTTCTCAATCAGAGGCAGGTGTTAGTCATTGTCTCTGATTGGGAACCATATTTAGGTAGCCTGTTTGGTGTTGGGGTTTGTGGGTGATTGTTCCTGTCTTTGTTCGGTACACCAGATAGGGCTGTTTTGTTTTTTGTATATTGTTCTATTTTCATCTTTATTAAAGATGTATCACAATAACCACGCTGTGTTTTGTTCCGCCTCTCCTTCAACAGAAGAATCCTGTAACAGTATGCTGTCTATATTACTTGATATAAGTAAATATCTAAGTATTAAGTATTTTACATATTGTTGTGGCTGTATTGTTTTAAAAACCCAATAATATTGTGGGTCCATCAGACCTTCGGGTTAATGAACACATTCAACTGACGTCAGCCGGACTGCCACAAGTAGGTGCAGGTGAAACGTTTAAAACAACATAACAGTGGCGATAATGCATGAACAACAGGAACAATACCGACTGAATAAGGAAGCGACATTTAAAGGGGAGGCAACCAGGAAGGTAATGGAGTCCAGGTGAGTATCATAATGATCTGCGTGCGATGATGGATGCCAGGTGTGCGTAACGATGGATCCCAGGACTAGTGGTTATTATACCGGCAACGTCGAACGCCAGATGGGAGGAGCGAGAGTAGACAATTCATGGGATCCTGCATTTGCAAGATTTGAGTATTTGAAGATCCTGAATATCACATCACAGCAAACACCAGCATGAGAGGCTTGTAGGAAGTCACAGCAGCTGCTACAGAATCACAAAGTTGCCACAGATACATTATCAGTGTGCCATCGGCTCTGAAGTCTTGCGTCAAACTTTAACCATAACATGTACAGAACTGGACAATGCCTTCAGAAAATATTCAAACCCTTTGACTTTTTCCACATTTTGTTAGGGTACAGTCTCATTCTAAATTTGATTAAATCGTTTTCCCCCTCATCAATACCCCATAATGACGAAGCAAAAACAATACATATTATTTTTGGGATAATTTATAAAACATTTCAAATTGAAATATCACATTTACATAAGTATTCAGACCCTTTACTCAGTACTTTATTGAAGCTCCTTTGGCAGCGATTACAGCCTCAAGTATTCTTGGGTATGAGGCTACCCAAGCTTGGCACAGCTATATTTGGGGAGGTTATCCCATTCTTCTCTGCAGATCCTCTCAACCTCTGTCAGGTTGGATGGGGAGCATCGCTGCACAGCTATTTTCAGGTCTCTCCAGAGATGTTCGATCGGGTTCAAGTCCAGGTTCTGGCTGGGCCACTCAAGGACATTCAGAGACTTGTCCCAAAGCTACTCCTGCGTTGTCTTGGCTGTGTGCTTAGTGTCGTTATCCTGTTGGAAGGTGAACCTTTACCACCATTCTGAGGTCCTGAGCGTTCTGGAGCAGGTTTACATCAAGGATCTCAATATACTTCGATCCTGACTAGTCTCCCAGTCCCTGCCACTGAAAAACACCTGATACACAGTAGAGATAGCGGTCAGGTTTCCTACAGACGAGATGCTGTTGTTTTTCAGGCCAAAGAGTTGAATCTTGTTTCTCGTGGTCTGGGAGTCCTTTAGGTGCCTTTTGGCATTCTCCAAGCGGGCTGTCATGTGCTTTTTACAGAAGAGTGGCTTCCATATGTCCACTCTACCATAAAGGCCTGATTGATGGAGTCCTGCAGAGATGGCTGTCCTTCTGGAAGGTGTCAGAACAAAACTTACAAGATTATGTTATAATACTGTTCATGCAACAGAATAGGGGGTTGTTAGAATGCTCAATGTTTCTGTTCTATAAGGTACCAGGGAGAGATGACTCCAGAGCCAGACACAATGAGATACTGTCTGTTGTGAATTATAAGTATCTTTCATACTAATCTTAACCTTGTGACCCATTCCATACATCTGTTGATTGTTATGTAGCCTGAAGGGGGTGTACCTTGTCTATAAAAGACCATTGTACTTTTGTCTCTGGGCTCTCAACGAATCATCTGAGGGTGATTCGTCGACCAGCCATCATTATCGTGGAGCACTCAATTGATTGACTATGTATGTGTGTGTTGTATTGACCTGCTCCCTTATTAATAAGCAAATAAAGATTTAGTATAAGTATAACTCTGACTTGTGTGAAAAGTTTGTCTCTCCTCATTTGATAGTAAAGAAATTAAACACCACAAAATGTTTTCCCACCTCCACAGAGGATCTCTAGAGCTCTGTTAGAGTGACCATCGGGTTCTTGGTCGACTGAAAAAGTCAAGAGGTTAGAATACTTTCTGAATACACTGTACTGTAAAATCAAGGTTTCCCCTCCTCCTACACATTGTGTTCAGTTTCAGGTCTAAATGCTGTGGACTCCGCTCTGTGTCTCTGAGCTGGATCAGACAGCTTCCAGCTCTCCTGATCCTGTAGACAGAGTAGCCCGACTCTCTGCTCACTACACACTCCGCACAGCCTTTGCCTTCTTATTTACTGCCCAGAAACAAATGGCAGCTTGGCACTGGGTGCATTTAACAACCCTGAGGGGGTCCGTAAGAAACGCATTAAACACAACACGTTTATTCCAACCACCTGTCCTCAAGGGCGACACAAAGAGAGCTACTCTGAATCGCTAGTGGAAAATTCCATAATATAATAGGACAGGACCTACCAACCTTACAGCATTGCGTTCAAACAAACACAGCGGCTAAATGGCGTGTTTAAATCATGATGATTTGGTGCAGTTTGAGACGAATGGAAGGGTGGCACCGACGGTTGACTTAAAAGCAGGGTGGAAAATGTCTGACAGTGGAGACTAATACAGCAGAGAGAGACAGAATATTAAAATACACGTCCATGAAGGCCGCAGAACATTCATTATATACGAAGGCTCTTTCAATTTCCCGTGGTCCCCATTTCACTTCCACTGTGTACTAGTACAGAGAGTTTGTCTGTCTCCACTCCTTATCCTTCAAATGCATTCATTGCAAACAAAAATATATTTTTTGAAAAGACCAAAGCTGCAAGGTATTCTCAATTAGTCTCTTTTCAGAATAGTAGAATACTGTCAAAAGGCTCCTTGCATGGTATGCACATTGTACACTGTAGGTTAAATGGACATCAGGTTTTCAGGCATGGAAATGTTAAACGGCCTCCCTGATTGACAGACAGCTCTCAGGCAGAACGTGTTTACTGAACCTGTAATTGGAGGAGAATGAGGGGTGTGAGGTAGAGAGAGAGAGAGAGAGAGAGAGAGAGAGAGAGAGAGAGAGAGAGAGAGAGCAAGAGATTTGGGATTCTTCATTTCCCTGTTTACTGTGGAGGTGGTGATGATGGTAGATGTGTCGGGTGTGAGGGAGTCCAGGAGAACGCGCGAGGAGTCACTAAGCAGTCTGTAATTATTTCTAAATCAATATTGTGACAGGAAGGCTCTGGAGTGCCAAAGCCCTGCCTGTTGGATTGGACCAGAATGATTCCTGTGGAATCTCCAGAGCTCTGGTGTGGCGGCCATGATTGATTCACACGTACTTTTCAGCAGACAAACAGACAGACAGCCATGTAGACAGTCTCTCTGCCATGCTAACATGTAGAACACTATGGATCAGGCTGCCCTAAGGGAGGATTACATTAGGCTAGAGCTGTGTATATTTGTCTTTATTAGACTCGGCTAGTATGGAGCCCGTATCTTCCAGGGTTAGAGGTATTCAAATAGGCGGTTAAACGCTCAGCACAGATTGAGATCATGGATGGAAAGGACCAGAAACGCTACTACAATAGTGCTAATTTAGCATAAATGTACTCGTTGAGTAAATGCTATTAACTAAATAAAAATGGGTTTTACCATCCCCTACACCACTGCTGAAACCAATGTTGAAGGGAAATAGCCATATGCTGTGTTCAGTGTTGAAAGATCAGGTCTGAGGCCCATGTTGTTAGAGTGATATGTGAGAGTCATATACTATAAACTGTATGTACATTGTGTGATGAGGCCTATATGCTAAAGTAGCTGTCCACCCAGACTTGACAGATGAGGCCACAGCTGACCATTAAGGAGCTACTTAACTTCTCCTTCTGATTAATCCACCTCATCATTCCTGATTCCGCTTTTTTACTTCCTATAGCCTGCCAGGGCCTGTGGTCAGTGCCGGCTACACACACTTGCATGCACACACACATGCACACACTACAGCTCACATCTCATCGGAAATATCGTCAATTAGTCCTGCACTGCTCATTTATTTTAGTCTCACTTAGCTATTTCCTCTCATAGCATATTTGGATGTGACATAACCACAGTGTGTGTGTGTGTGTGTGTGTGTGTGTGTGTGTGTGTGTGTGTGTGTGTGTGTGTGTGTGTGTGTGTGTGTGTGTGTGTGTGTGTGTGTGTGTGTGTGTGCGTGACCCCGGGTTGACACTGTAGCCATTTCATCAGAACGATAAATTAGTTCTGCATTTATTCCAATCTCATTCGGAGCGGAAGATTCTCAACGCAAATGATGAGTAAATGAAGTGTTCGGAAGCCGAGATTTCCTCAACGCTATCTGACAGCTACCGACCTGCAGCATCAGGTCTCTTTCTCTCCTTCAGCCTGTGGCTGTTAAGACTAAACCATTAGCAGACTGCGAGAAAATAAACAATGAAATTACCTGTGAACTAATTCATGTCCTGAAGGCTCTGCTTAATCTTAATTTGGATGACCTGTCCTGCTATGATTCCCTGCAGTCGGATTGACTGCAGCGTGGACAGCGTTTCACCATGCTTTTCTAATCAAGTTAGCATCGGGGATCAACTCACCGCAAGTTAGTCTTGGCCTGATTGATTTCTGTGATATCTAATGTAGCTGTCGATGACGATAGAACGTCATGCAGTCATCTGATTGTTTGCCACCTGTAAGCTCCTAATAACAGATCAAGTTCATACTTTTTTTGTAAGATCGACCCACAAACAACACCTGAAAATACATTTCCCAGTTGAAAGCCTACAGATGTAGGATCCTAATATGAGACAGTTTTCTACTGCAGGAAAATAATCCTTCAGCAACAAGAAAGTGTATAATGTGTGTTATAATGAATGGACATTTGTGTAAGGGCTGAGGGAAAATCAAGTCTGAAATTACTAACTTCAGAAGCGTTTTAAAACCTGAAATATACTGCACGTTTTAAATGTCCTGCACAGCAGGAAAGCTCTTGCAACAGGGTGATCAAATATAGATCCTAAATCTTTATAGGTCTCACAATATAGTAGAACCTGACAGATCCATGACAAATTTCAGAAAAATTTCAAGGAGAACTGACACACATTTTTGAGAAACCTTTAGTGCAACACTGAATAATTGATTGATTTCTAAAATAAACCATTACTATCAACACTATGAAAGAGACTATGCACCATTTTTGTTCTGTCTTCCATTCTTTTTCAGGGGATGAGAAACATAATGTGTCTGATGGGGCTCAAATGAGCAAAGTTCCTGTCTTTAGCCGATATGTCCAAGAACATACTTCCACATTTACTGTAAACGATAGTTGCATACAGTATAGAGCTCTGTGGAGCTACTGCTTTATTAATGAGCATGTTTTAGAGGAAGGAGCAGTTGTTCTCACTGTCTATCTCTCATTCACACACACACAGACACACTTTTCTCACATCTCACAGCCAAATATATCAAAATGTTAATCTCATCCATAGCCATTCAACCTGACACCTCGAGACATAAAACATACACAAATCATTCACTATTTGCCTTACAATGAGGCCCTTCTTGTATTCCTCTTGGCAGATACAACAATTACAAGACTTAACCTCACTGACCGTTCAACCTTGAACAGACTATACAGCATGTTATCCATTCTAATGAACTCCAATAGGCTGGAGTTCTTGGGCACAGTGTATTCAGAAACAGCTTGGGTGCAACATTTGACCGGGAGCCGAATTTGGGGGTTAAACAATTAAAAGAGGATGGGTCAGACTCAATCTGTGGTGGAGGGATTTTCCTGACACGTAAACCAGCCATCACTTGGTCAGCATGACTAAACTCTGATGTCACTGGGGTTGACATCATTAGAGTGAAGGCTGTGGGAGAGCGGTGAAGGACAACTAGTGTCACAGTAGTGTACATTGGGAGACATTCACACTTCCCAAAAGAAGCCTACATACAAGAGGAAAATATTCGGTGTGAAATGCAGTGTTTATTCACAACACAAAATGTATACATGTTATGTGAGTAGTCCCTTTTCTGCTGTGGGAAATAGGTCCACAGACGATGCAATCTCAACCACACTGCACACTGCCCTAACCCATCTGGACAAGAAGAATACCTATGTGAGAATGCTGTTCATCGACTACAGCTCAGCGTTCAACACCATAGTGCCCTCAAAGCTCATCACTAAGCTTAGGACCCTGGGACAAAACACCTCCCTCTGCAACTGGATCCTGGACGGGCCACCCCCAGGTGGTAATAATACCCGCCAAACACCAGTCTCAAACATCAATAGTGTAGAGGCGACTCTGGGATGCTGGACTTCTAGGCAGAGATCCTCTGTCCAGTGCCTGTGTTCTTTTGCCCATCGTTAATCTTTTCTTTTTATTGGCCAGTCTGAGATATGTTTTTTTCTCTGCCTAGAAGGTTTTGCGGGTACTATTTAATGAAACTGCTAGTTGAGGACTTGTGAGGTGTCTGTTTCTCAACAAGACACGCTACTGTACTTGTCCTCTTGCTCAGTTGTGCACCGGGGCCTCCCACTCCTCTTTCTATTCTGGTTAGAGTCAGTTTACCCTGTTCTTTGAAGGGAGTAGTACACAGCGTTGTACGAGATCTTCAGTTTCTTGGCAATTTCTCCATGGAATAGCCTTCATTTCTCAGAACAAGAATAGACTGACGAGTTTCAGAAGAAAGGTCTTTGTTTCTGGCCATTTTGAGCCTCTAATCGAACCCACAAATGCTGATGCTCCAGATACTCAACTAGTCTAAATAAGGCCAGTTTTATTGCTTCTTTACAATCAATAGTTTTCAGCTGTGCTAACATAATTGCAAAAGGGTTTTCTAATGATCAATTAGCCTTTTAAAATTATAAACTTGGATTACCTAACAGAACGTGCAATTGGAATACAGGAGTGATGGTTGCTGATAATGGGCCTCTGTACGAATGTAGATATTCCATAAAAAAGCTGCCATTTCCAGCCACAATAGTCATTTACAACATTAACAATGTCTGTTCTGCCTTTCTGATCAATTTGATGCTATTTTAATGGACAGAAAATGTGCTTTTCTTTCAAAAACAAGGACATTTCTAAGTGACCCCAAACTTTTGAATGGTAGTGTACATATTAGCTCAATTACCTGACTCTGTACCGGTAACCCCCTGTATATAACCTCGTTATTGTTTTTTTACTGATGCTGATGCTTTTACTTGACACTTATTATTTATTTTTAAGCATTGTTGGTTAAGGGTAATTAAGCATTTGACTGTGAGGTCCACACCTGTTGTATTCTGAGAATTTGACAAATAACTTTTAATTTGATTTGATTTAATGCAAAAGCAATATAACGAGTAGGGTAACTAATTACTTTTTCCAGGGAGTAATAAGTAAAATAATTTGTTACTGTTCAAAGTAACAAGTACTATGCAATATATTACCTTTTTTTTGTAACGACCCGGACACTGCTAATGACACAAACCATTAACACAGACAAACAGTATCGGCATCATTAAAACACACAGGGCTAAGTCATTGACAGCCTTGCCACACTGTTTCCTCAGAAGTCTTCTTCCATTTCCTATTCCTCATGATGAAAGTTGCCAGAGCGGAACAGAAGAGCAGCAGCGCAGCATAGAAACTTACACAGCAACATGGCCTTGCCTGGGTCATTATTCACTGGGGCTCATTATCGCTACGCTAACAGTAGCCAAGCGCTCTGCTCTGTTTGGCTGGGGATGATCCACTCATTCTGAGGGTTCAGATCTCTTGCTCCCTGGTCCCTCTGGTTCTCCTGAGTCTCTCCACTGACGGCCTTGATTATACATTAGAGATATAAATAAAACATGTACATACAGTATGCTAGTGTTCTCTTTCTGATTTACCCTCGGGGGAAATGGCCTGGGTGTGTTTCACAAACACGGTGGATCAGATATGACTTTCCTCTGTGCTTTGCGGCAACCTTGGGGGTTGAATAGACAATACATTTGAAACATCGTCATCGCTTAAGGACACCCATGGCTGATTTTATGGCTCAGATACCACTGAGACCTGCTTTACGATGACCTCTGGCCTCTGACTCAAGATGGAGCCGACAAACACGGTCGCCATGTTTCTAGCTCCTAGCCAACTTTGCAGTATATAGATACTTTTTGTTGTTGTTATTTCTTACATTATTTGCTCAGACCGTTTCCTGTATTTTTACCTTGAGCCAAATTCTACATTTGGATATTCGAGCAGAAATTCGACTTCCCTGACCTGGATCCTTTGTTTGAACTTCCCAAAGAAGTTCTATTCACCCCGGGGGCTGCTTCAAAACGCTGACACTGGAGAAGAGGAATAAGAAGTGGGGCCCTAGTCAGACTCCGGTAGTGTGCATACCAAACCCAACCTCTTCCGAGTAAATTGCTCGCTAACGTTCAGTCCCTGGACAATAAAGTAGACGGAGGTAGAGAAGCTCAGGATGAGGATCTCGTTCCAAAGAGACATTGGGGACTGTAACATGATTTGCAGAATCTGATTTACAGAATCATACCTTTTTCCGGTTATATTGTCCCCATCCATTCGGCCAGTGGGGTTCTCCGTCCATTGTGAGAACACGAAGACAGAACTCTCCGCGAAAAAGGAAGGTGGAGGTTTGTTTTATTATTAAAAACTCATGGTGTGATTGTGGTAACGTACAGGAACTCAAGTAATTTTGTTCTCCTGATCTGGAATACATTCCTATTAAATGCCGACCGTATTACCACACAAGCTAATTTTCTTCGGTCATCATCATTGAAGTGTGTATTCCCCCCAAGCCGACACCATGATGGCTCTCAAGGAACTACACTGGACTATGTGCTAACTGGAAAACGCATATCCTGTGACGGCATTTATTGTAGCTGGGAACATTAATAAAGCAAATCTGAGGGAAGCGCTACCTCAATTCTATCAACACATCTCCTGTGCTACATGTGCATCATGGACTCTGGATCATTGCTACTCTCACTTCCGGGATGGCTACAAGGCCCTCCCCCGCTATCCCTTTAGCAAATCAGATCACACCTCAATTCTGCTCCTCCTCACCTATAGGCAGAAACTTAAGCAGGGCGTGCTCATGGTAATGACTGTTCCATGTTGGTCTGACCAATTGGAATCTGTGCTTCAAGATTGTTTTGATCACCCGGACTGGGAAATGTTCCGGGTTACTCTTGAGAATAGTATTGACGTATACACTGTTGTTACCACTGTGACAATTAGAACGTATTCAAACCAAAAACTGGATAAACGGCAGTATTTGCGGAAAACTGAAGGCGCAAACCATCTTAGTTAACCATTGCAAAGTGACTGGGAACATGGAAGTGTACAAACAGACCAGTCAAAGAGGCAAAACAACAGAACGGGGACAAAGTGTCGCAATTCAACGGCTCAAGCACGAGACATATGTTGCAGGGACTCCAGACAATCACGGATTATAAAGGGGAAGCCAGCCATGTCATGTTCACCTTGTTCCCGAACAAGCTAACCGCCTGCTTCGAGGAAAACATCATCGAACTGCTGACGCGGGCCCCAGCCGCTCACAAGGACTGTGTGTTCTCGTTCTCCATGGCCAATGTGAGTAAGTCATTTATGCTGGCTGGATGGATTGTTTACGGATATATTCAATCTCTCCATATCCCAATCTGTAGACTTGCGTCAAAATATCCACCACTGTTTCTGTACCCAAGCGAAGGTAACTGAACTAAATGACTATCACCCCAAAGCACTCACTTCTGTCATCATGAAGTGCTTTGAGAGGCTAGTTAAGGACCATATCCCCTCCCACCATGTCCAACACACTAGACGCACTACAATTCACATACCGCCCCAACAGATCCACAAATGACGCAATCGCCTTTAAACTGCACACTTCACTATCCCACCTGGCCAAGGTAAATACCTACTATGTAAGAACGCTGTTCATCGACTACAGATCAGTCTTTAACACCATAGTGCCCTCCAAGCTCATAACTAGTCTCAGGGCCTTGGGTTTGAACCGCTCCCTGTGCAACTGGGTCCTGGTCTTCTAGGCTGACCCCAAGTGGTGGGGACCCCAAGCCACCTGAGCCACGGCCTGTTTACCCTTCTACCATGTAGAAGGCGGAGACAGTAAAGATGCATCAAAACTGGGGCCAATAAACCGATCAACTTCTATCTCCAGGCCATCAGACTGTTAAACAGTCACCCCTAGCTGGCCTCCGCCCAGTACCCTGCCCCGAACCTTAGTCACTGTTTTTATTTTATTTTTAAATTTAAAAACTTTATTTATACAAGTTTTTCTCATTGAGATAACATCTCTTTTCCGAGAGACCTGGTATTACACTACCAGTCAAAAGTTTTAGAACACCTACTCATTCAAGGGGTTTTCTTTATCTTTACTACTTTATACATTGTAGAATATTAGTGAAGACATCACAACTAGAAAATAACACATATGGAATAATGTAGTAACCCAAAAAGTGTTAAACAAATCAAAATATTTTTTATATTTGAGATTCTTCAAATAACCACCTTTTTCCTTGATAACAGCTTTGCACATTCTTGGCATTCTCTCAACCAGCGTCACCTGGAATGTTTTCCAACAGTCCCGCATATGCTGAGAACTTGTTGGCTGATTTTGCCTTCACTCTGTGGTCCGACTCGTCCCAAAACCATCTCAATTGGGTTAAGGTCGGGGGATTGTGGAGGCCAGGTCATCTGACGCAGCACTCCTTGAATTCTAAATAAATCACAAACAGTGTAACCAGCAAAGCACCCCCTCCTCCATGCTTTACGGTGGGAAATATACATGCGGAGATCATCCGTTTCAGAACAACATGGCGGTTGGAACCAAACATCTCCAATTTGGACTCCAAAGGACATATTTCCATCGGTCTAATGTTTCTTTGCCCAAGCAAGTTTCTTCTTATTATTGGTGTCCTTAAGTAGTGTTTTTTTTGCAGCAATTCAACCATGAAGGCTTGATTCACACAGTTGATGAACAGTTGATGTTGAGATGTGCCTATTACTTGAACTCTCTGAAGTATTTATTTGGGCTGCAGTATTTATCAGTATTTATCAGCAGCAGAGGCAACTCTGGGACTTGATGGTTTTTTGAAACTGCACTTTGAACTTTAAAAGTTCTTGAAATGTTCCATATCGACTGACCTTCATGTCTTAAAGTAATGATGGACTGTCCTTTCTCGTTGCTTATTTGAGCTGTCCTTACCATAATATGGACTTGGTCTTTTACCAAATATGGCTATCTTCTGTATTCCACCCCTACCTTGTCACAACACAACTGATTGGCTCAAACACATTAAGAAGGAAAGAAATTCCACAAATTAACTTTTAACAAGGCACACCTGTTAATTGAAATGCATCCCATGTGACTACTTCATGAAGCTGGTTGAGAGAATGTCAAGAGTGTGCAAAGCTGTCATCAAGGCAAAGGGTGGCTATTTGAAGAATCTGAAATATAAAATACATTTCAATTTGTTAAACACTGTTTTTGTTACTACATGATTCCATGTGTGTTATTTCATAGTTTTGATATCTTCACTATTATTCTATAATGTAGAATTATTATTTTTTTAATTAAGAACAACCCTTGAATGAGTAGGTGTTCTAAAACCGGTAGTGTATGTATGACATGTGTTATGTCATTATTATGACAGTCCTATGAAGCCTTTATGACTAAGGGTTCAAATAAAGTGTAAACCAATCTCCTCCCTCAGGGTCTCTATGTTCTCCACCCCTCCCTTCTCATACACTCCCCTTTGCCCTTTCTTTTTAAAGAACATGTTTTTGCTTCTTCAAGCAACAGCTTTTTCCAGCAGCTTTGATAACCTTCTTGTTCCATGTCAACATGGGCCTTTCAACTACTCTGACAGACAACAGAGGAGATGACAGTTTTTGAAAGTGACCACTTTAGCCTGTTTCATGCATCCATATGGAAGGTGTGGAGACACCTGGACAGCTCTGTCTGCTCTGTACAGAGAAACACAGACAGACAGACAGACAGACAGACAGACAGACAGACAGACAGACAGACAGACAGACAGACAGACAGACAGACGCACACACACACACACACACACACACCTACAGGTCCAGGGATATCAGACAAGAAGGTCATTAGACTCCCCACTAGCTAATTTTAAGTCCCAGTCAATTGTTTAATCCATTATCTCAAAGGAGAAAAGAAGAAATCTCTTCCAATGAATTATATCTTATAAACTGTGGCTTTCTTCTCATAATGAAAGGTCTGAACATGCAATAAACCTATAATCTTCTTACAGTCTATAACATTAGAGCAAAATCACCCCTCTGGAATTTAGCTTTGCCATTCTAGAAGCTAACTCCTGTTGCCAATTGCGTTATATAACATATAATCCACTGGATTTGAGGACGATTAATTATAAATGAATTATGAATGAATTATCTTTGTACTACATACAATAAAAATTGCTTTTGAGTTTGTTAGAGCGAACCAAGTTTTATGTCAAGCTTATCTACAGTGAGCTGACCTTTTTGAATTTACTGCAAAACAATAAATATCTGCTTGAGAAAAACAACCTTCTTCTGCCAGTCTCTTATCTTTTAATTCCCCCCCCCCCAATCTCACTATTCTGACTGCAGACTCAGGCAGTGATGTGTGTGTGTGAGTGCCCTTCAGCGTATGATCATGTTAATTCATATTTTATCAGTGAAATGGGACGGAAGTCGGAAGGTTTTTACTATAGATTGTGCATGCAAAGACAGATAAAACTGGATCAATTCATTTTCAGAAGCAGACTAATAATATTACCTTAGGCAACAAGAAGAGAGGGCAATAACTTGAAAATAATTACAATGCACAAGATAGCTTCTTAGTGAAGATCTGGGATTTGTACAGCACCAGGAAAGGGTACATGACACAAGTAAAGAAAAGGCAGTGGCAAAAAGCAATGGTACATGACATTTCTATATGCCACCCTCCTCAATGCCCCATCCCACTGAATAAACCCCTAGTGGACAATGGGACTCTGCTCTGCTGTCTCTGCTGTTAGATTAAGGCTCATTTGCTCCCAGCAGGGTCTTCAATTACCAATGATGAAAACTCCTTTGGTGTTCCTGGGATTCATGGTATTACCAGTTTAGTACCAAAGGGCGTGCTAGTACAAGTAACAGCGGATTTCCATAGAGCCTGCTAGCTAAATATGCTAACAAGCACAAACGAAAATATACTAATTGCAAAGACATGCAATCCAGCTCATAAAGTTATGCATATATAGGTAGTAGCTAGCGAATGTCATTTTTGTGAAGTTAGGAAATTTACAAGCAATTGGGAACGAGAGAAATGCAAATTAACAAAGTTTTGATGAATACTTGTCTGAAGGAAGAACAGAGTGGGCAACGGGCCTGTGTCACGCCTTGGTCTTAGTATTTTGTGTTTTAGTTTATTAGTTAATCAGACCAGGGTGTGACATGGGGTTATTATGTATTGTGTTTTCGTATTGGGGTTTGTAGTGTCTGGGATTGTAGCTGATTAGGGGTGTGTGTGTGTTAAATAGGTTGGCTGCCTGAGGCGGTTCTCAATCAGAGTCAGGTGATTCTCGTTGTCGCTGATTGGGAACCGTATTTAGGTAGCCTGGTTATTGCTTTGTATTTCGTGGGTGATTGTTCCTGTCTCTGTGTAGTGTGCACCAGTCAGGCTGTACTTAGGTTTCACGTTCCGTTTTGTTGTTATTTATTTATAACCGTTATTTCATGTACCGCGATTCATTCATTAAAAACACGAGTAACCAACACGCTGCATTTCGGTCCGACTCTCTTCCAACAAACGAAGAACGCCATTACACCTTGTACTGTTTTGGACTCGGCTCTGGTTTCTGACCCCTGCCTGGCCTGACCTCGAGACTGCCTATTGTCTGGTACTGTTTGGACTCTGACCTGGTTTATGGACTCTCGCCTGTCCCCGACCTGCCTTTGCCTCCTCCCTTTGTCACAATATATATCGGAGCTCTACCATCTGCCTCCTGTGTCTGCATTTGGGTCTCGCCTTGTGCCCTCACACTAAGCCAATTTTAAGAAAAGCCTATAGTCAAAATGTATTTGTTTACATGACAAGACCAACAAGTTGTATGATCTGAACAAGCCACATGTTGTACAACAGGAAGCCTATGGCAGTGAAAGCCAATGGTACTGCAGGCTAATAGACCCAGGCAGTCATAAATACATAAACCAGGCCACAGCAACTCAATTTGACTACAGGACACATCTCTATTGAATTTGGGATCCAGAGAAAGCACAGATGCACAGCGCCCATCCCAATCCCCAGAGTCCTCTGTGTGTTTCTGTGCTTTCTCTCACTCTGGTTGTCATTTCACATGAGAAACCATAGTGCCACACACACACTGATGAAATAAGCTTAAAAAGTCATCATATTCAATATGACTGAGAACATGTTTTATAAAGCATGGTGGAATACAGGATACGTACAGCAGGGCATGGAAATCATGTCATATGCACTTATCTAACAAACAGCATCTGTTAAATCTCTCACCCTTTCTGTTTCTATCTCTGTCCTTTATCTGAGTCACATCTAACATTCCACCTCTCTTTTTTTGTATTCCATTCCCATTTTCCCTCTTTTTACCTCCCTCCCTCTCTGTCCTAGACAGGATGAGACAGACAACCGTTGTAGGCCTCTCTGACCTCTCCTGATCTCCCTGTGTGTTTGACACCTCTGTTGTCACAGACTCCAGGATGGAGACTGCTGCTAACAGGTGCTCTCTGCATGCATTTGCATTAATACCACACACACCATACCTTTCCTGACACCCTCATGGGGAGCTTGTGTATGTTTCCAGTACCTTTGTGTAAACGTACATACATATTTTTCACATACTTCTAACTCCCTTTGCCTACTTCTAATTCCAGCCAGGTCGCTCAAGATTGACTTTGAAATTGGATGTCTGTCCATGCCCCGAGGACATTGGGAGATACCTTTAAAATCCGGCACTAGGGGCAATGTTGAGCACCATTACCTTCACGTAAAGCATGGGTTTTGCTCGGGGTATGTGGATGTGGGCAGCGGATGTGCATAAGCCTCCAGCTCTGAGGGTCACGTGTTCAATCCCAGTGGTTGCCACTCGTTTGACATTTGTTTTTAAACCTTAATGCTTAACTTAACCATTCCGAATGAAGGCAGTAGGAGCCGCAAAAAGTGAGGAACCTCAGTCGCAATGAACATCCGGATCTGAAGTCAATTTGGTCAAATCGTGAGATCTTGTTGCTAATTAAGTGGGCAGAGCTTGTTGTGCTGTGTTTACTTTAGCAGTGTGCAGGACATCAGGTGGCATATATGGTCCACAAGTCACAGATTTCATTTTCACAATCAGAAAAACACTCACAAACACACAAATGCACACACCCACAAGAACAGACAAACACGCGCACGCGCACACACACACCAAATCACCTTCTTGCCACTCCATATTATTGTGTTTACCCATGTGTGACCCTGTAGGGTTGGATTTAAGCGAGCATGAATTATAATGTCCAAATAGGCACTGGAGAGGGAAATGAAATTGCAGCAGTATACACACGTACGAACACACACACGCACAACCCATACCACTACACAAAACAAAAGCCATCATCTATGAAATAGACCTGACAAGCTTTGCTGCCTGGGTAAGCCACCTCTATACTGCCACTCTAATTCACACAGACACACACACACACACACGCACACACAGACACACACACACACAGACACACGCACACACAGACACACACACACACACACACACACACACACACACACACACACACACACACACACACACACACACACACACACACACACACACACACACACACACCAGAGAGTTGGGGAGTGTCCCCTACTGGTGTGGATGTGACCACAACAAGCTGTAATGAGATGTGGAAGTGTCCTCCATCTGAGTAAAGCTAAATACATTATCTATAGTTTGACTTGTAAATAAGACGTCTATCCCCATTAAATGAAAATGAACGCAAAGGAACCATTAGTGCTAAATCTGCACTATAAATCAGTGTTAAAAAACGATTTACTGAAAAGTCAATGCGTGTGTGTGTGTGTGCGTGTGTGCGTGTGTGTGTGTGTGTGAACATGCATATGTAAATTGAGTAAGTGTGTGTGTGTGTGTGTGTGTGTGTGTGTGTGTGTGTGTGTGTGTGTGTGTGTGTGTGTGTGTGTGAACATGCATATGTAAATTGAGTAAGTGTGTGTGTGTGTGTGTGTGTGTGTGTGTGTGTGTGTGTGTGTGTGTGTGTGTGTGTGTGTGTGTGTGTGTGTGTGTGTGTGTGTGTGTGTGTGTGTGTGTGTGTGTGTCATGTCGACGTGGCATGTGATGTTTTTCTAATTACTCAAAAAAATGAATGAGCGCGTCTCCGTTGGACTGCGACACAAACTCCATCGCCACGACGCCCCACATAAATCACTCTAACTGGCTCAAATGGCTCTAATATGCCACTATGTTGCCTTCATGGATCACTGGTGTCGTCCTCAGAAAATCAATGCAGAAACAACACGGGGAGAGAAGGAAGCGTTACGTTGAGGGCCAGCGTGCATAATATGATATTCAATGACATTATGGCTAAATATTTCAATGCATAACGCTAAAGGTTTTATGTGTGCTCACTTAATTACTGAATATATTTGTACTGTACTGTTAAGATCTGGAACTTCAGGCATTAAAACATATCTCTAATATACTGTATCTCTTCTCCAAAAGCATATTTTCTTCATTCACAGCCTTGGACTTGAGTGGAGGTACTGTACTTCAGTTGCTTTACTCCCTAAAACGTCCATTGGTATCTTAGCCTTTGACACATTCCTTCACACCAATCAATACAACATGAATCTGATACTACCCCAGAAAGCAGAGGTACGACTCTATTTTCAATCAATAGCAACATAATATCCTGTATCCTCTAACCCCATAAATGCACTGTAAAGAGACTTCACGTTGTTTCAGCCACCTATAGCTGTATATGGGATCCAACACCCTAAAGATCAATGTAAAATAATTAACCTAATCAATACAAGCTATATATTGGTATAATCCTCTGTCCTTTCAGAGAGTAGTGTAGGTTCACTAACATGTTCTCTGTGACCTTTGAGTGTATAGTGGGTAGCCAACAGAGGTCAATAGAGTTTCCCTTTAATCCTCTGGAACAAGGCAGGAAGGGCACTGAACTACGTGCTTACTTTCTCTCTCTACACACTGAACACTTATATGAACATGAAGACAGACAGTAGGCCGGATGAGGGTTGTCTGTCTGCTATTTGTACAATGTAATATAAAAACCAACTGTTTTTTTTCTTTCTAGGCTCTGCAAATACTGTAATGCAGGTGTGAATGCATTCAGCCTTAAATATCTGGGGCTGTATTCTGTCTGTGTTAGATACTATAAATCCATGTATGATTCAAGATGTAATACTTTGGCGTGAAAAAACAACAACATCTGGACACGTCCTCGGCGTCCTAGACGTCCTCGAGATTTCTATTCGTTTCAGTAGACTCTGATACAGTGTCTGTGTGTATCTGAGCTGTGTGTCTGATACCGGATTGAAACTCTCTGAGATAAATCAACTACATTGCTCACCTTTAGACATGGACCAATGCCACAACAGGTATAGGTAGGCCTCGCTTTGGGAAAACCACTGGCAAGACTTACCATTTTGCCAGACTATCTCTCTCTCTCTTGCTCTCCCTTGCTCGTTCGCTCTCTCCCAATTACATTTTAATTGGCATGGGAAACACGTTTACATTGCCAAAGCAAGTGAAATAGATATTAAACAAAAGTGAAATAAACAATTTTTAAAAAAGGAACAGTGTCATAACTCTCCTGTGACGATCTGAAGGATCAGGTTACAGTGGGTCCGCTCTGCAGCGCACGCTCTCTCTCATAGAGGGGGAGAGCGGGAAGTCGTCTGTTTTATGGCGGTCGTAAAATACGCTTCCTCTGTACTCTGCAGTGTTCGAGCTGGGATGTAAACCCTGGAACACAGTGAAAAACTTGGACAATCAAAAGTTTGAATAATTAAACAATATTTATATTTTTGAGAATGTGGGAGTGGCCCGTGGGGACAAATCTGTCAAAGTTGTTTCATTTGGTGACCTCATGAAAGACAGGAGACCCACATTACTATATCTGTTTGTTTACACTCTTCAATTATCAGCTTTACATCTAGATGTTGGATAAAATGAATGAGTTAATATGAAACTATTTGTGAAAAGATGTCATGTGTTGTTAGCCTTCTAAATGTATGTATGGATTTTCATATAAAGTTGAACTAGTCAGTGGCCACACCCCCGTGAGCCAGACAGTACATCAGGTGTCATGGAACCACCCTTTTTTAATCCAGAGTATAAAACCACCACAAAAGTTACATTAGACTAGAAAAAATGCTGCTGACATTACATGTTGAAATGGTTAAGAACTACAACTCTAGAAGCATCGATTCTATACAATGACCATCTGTACGCCTGATGTAATCATTACAACAGACACTATCCAGAGCCGCTGAGAAAGCGACAACTACGAAAGACAACAACGACATATGGACGCAAATATATCCATTGCAATTATTTTCGAATGAGCGGCCGTTCATGTGCAAAGGATTAGCATTTCAATTAAGATGATTATTAACTTTGTGGGGTGAGTTCGTGCAGATATCCAAAGGTTTGCGACGTTCAGTAATGAGAACTGATGAGGAAATAATGATACATTAATAGAGGACTAATTGATAAGATATGAAAATATCTGATGAGTCGATTCGGGAAATAGAGACTCAATAAAACATTTCCATGATGCCCCGACTTCCTAGTTAATTAAAGTTTACAGGATTAGTTTAATCACCTAATAATAATTACACATAGAGAATTGATTTGATAAAATAACAGCCTTCACATTTAATGATACTCGCATTACGACAACAGTAAACATTACACTCACAAAAGTTCTAAAAGAATAAAGACATTTCAAATGTCATGTGATGTCTATATGCAGTGTTGTAATGATGTGCAAATATTTAAAGTACAAAAGGGAAAAGAAATAAACATACATTTAGGATGGATTTGCTTTCAAATTCTTTGTGGGTCTGTATGATCTGAGGGAAATATGTGTCTCTGATATGGTCATACATTTGGTAGGAGGTTAGGATGTGCAGCTCAGTTTTCACCTAATTTTATGGGCAGTGAGCATATAGCCTGTCTTCAATTGAGAGCCAGGTCTGCCTTCGGTGGCCTTTCTCAATAGCAAGGCTATGCTCACTGAGTCTGTACATAGTCAAAGATTTCCTTCATTTTGGGTCAGTCACAGTGGTCAGATATTCTGTCACTGTGTACTCCCTGTTTACGGCCAAATAGCATTCTAGTCTACTCTGTTTTGTTGTTAATTCTTTCCAATGTGTCAAGTAATTATCATTTTGTTTTCTCAGGATTTGGTTGAGTCTAATTGTGTTGCTGTCCTGGGGCTCTGTGGGGTCTGTTTGGGTTTGTGAACAGAGCCCCAGGACAAGTTTTCTTAAGAGGCTCTTGTCCAGGTTAATTTCTCTGTAGGTGATGGCTTTGTATGGAAGGTTTGGGAATAGCTTCCTTTTGGCTTGGTTGTAGAATTTAATAGCTCTCATCAGGATTTGGATAATAGGTGGATGTCAGCCTAATTTTGCTTTGCAGGCATTATTTTGTGTTTTTTACGTTGTACACAGAGGATATTTTTGCAGAATTCTGCATGCAGTCTCAATTTGTTTTTTTCCCCATTTTGTGAATTCTTGGTTGGTGAGTGGACCCCAGACCTCACAAAGATAAAGGGCAATGTGTTCTGTAACTGATTCAAGTATTTTTGTGAGATCCTAGTTGGTATGTCAAATTTTCTGTTCCTTTTGATGGCATAGAAGGCCATTCTTGCCTTGTCTCTCAGATCATTCACAGCTTTGTGGAAGTTACCTATGGCGCTGATGTATTTATAATTTATATTTTTTTGCATGCTCTGGGGCAACGGTGTCTAGACGGAATTTGTATTCGTGGTCCTGGCAACTGGACAATTTTTTTTGGAACACCATTATTTTTGTCTTACTGAGATTTACCGTCAGGGCCCAGGTCTGCCAGAAGATCTAGGTGCTGCTGTTGGCCCTCCTTGGTTGGGGACAGAAGCACTGCAGACTGTGCTGCAGACTGTTCTAGTGCCCTCGCCAATTCGTCGATATATATGTTGAAGAGGGTGGGGCTCAACCTCTATCCCTGTCCCACCCCCCGGCCCTGTGGAAAGAAATGTTTTGTTTTTTTTGGCCAATTTTGAACTGCTCTCTCTCTCTCTCTCTCTCTCTCTCTCTCTCTCTCTCTCTCTCTCTCTCTCTCTCTCTCTCTCTCTCTCTCTCTCTCTCTCTCTCTCTCTCTCTCTCTCTCTCTCTCTCTCTCTCTCTCTCTCTCTCTCTCTCTCTCTCTCTCTCTCTCTCTCTCTCTCTCTCTCTCTCTCTCCAGATGTCCTTTGATAAAGCAGCTGTGTTAGAGATTTCTACCTCGTGTCATTGGTCTCTATTTGCCCATAAAACGGCGCAGGAATGATAAGCACGGCTTCTCAGTCAACATCTCACCGTACTTTAAACCCCCATCGCATCCACCTCTGACCATGTCTTAAAAATAAACCCTGACTTTGGGATTCTGCTGCTTTATCATGCTATTGCAGCTGCTTGTGTTCAAAGGCACGGCTGCCCTGCTGTGTGTGAATGTGTGTGTGAATGTGTGTTGGTGTGTGTGTGCTTGCAAATATGTTGTGATGCATGTGTCATACTGTGCAGGGAGACCCAGCTGGTTTAAGGGAACATGCACTCTATTTCAACTCCACAGCCTAGCATAGAGGCCTGTCTGGCATCCGCTTCCCCAGCCATCGCCCCCTCTATTCCCGGAGCTTAGCATAAACACGGCTGTGTGTGTGTGGTATGGACTGGGATGCCGGCTGTAAACAGTGGGGACAGCAGTCTGCTGAGTGATCCATGGTCCCGCTCCAGCTAAGGGGTGCGGCTTTGGGAGGATGCCCAAATATGAGCCTGTGTGCCTGGCGAGAGAGGGCCTGCCCTGGGTTTCTCCAATGGGTGTTGATCCTACAGTCAAGGATAAGCAAGAATGCTATTCATCTTCATTAGTGTAGCTGTACAAGAAAACCCATATAAAGTACATAGAAACGGGCCTATATGTGCGTGTTGGTCTACTGTACTTAAATCATTATTATTCAGTTGCCTTTTCCCCTATGTTTTTTTCTCCACAAAATTGGAAGAAGATATCTTCAACAGCAAGACTGAAGTAGAAAAATGATTATTTGTAATTGCCTAACATAAAAACAAGCCATAAACTAAGATCACAGAGGCATTGCTAGGCTAGCGATTGCAGCAGTGCTCATGTATGTGGTAAAGTTAATAGCCTTAGCCAGAGCTAGTGAGGAGCTGAAGATTGCTCATTTGTGTATGGGTCCATATAGAGCTATAGTTAATGAAGTCAGTGCCCTGGCAGTCCTTTTACGATAAATAAAATAAACCAGCCATATGGGAGGTTAAAATGTCTAGAGACATCTCTGCACACACATATTAGCACATGTTTGTACACAAATGAGTTTGTATGTGCTTGAACCAGGCTTGAAAATCTGTTTGTCAGGCGTTAATTACACTCAAAATCCAAACGATACAATTTTACAGTAGGCTACATCACATTTTCCCAGCAGCACAGCACAGAATTAAAATGCACTCTGTTGAAGTTTACTGTTTACTGAAAGAAACCCTTCTTAAATAGCCTGCTGTCTAATGCTCAACTAAAATAGCCAAGCTAGCAGAGTAGAGGCCCTAAGTGAACGGTGGCATGCAACCAAGTCTGGTACAGCCATCAAGAAGACCTGGCCTCTACAGCAGAGGGTTAGAGGAGAGGAAGCAGGATCCTGCCAACAGGTGCATTAATGCATCGATGTAATTTATTCAAGCCTTCTCCTTGAGAACCCTCTCCATCTCCATCCACTCGTAACCAATTACCAGCCTGCATTCTGTACGTGCGGAAAATGCATGAAGAAAATAATTTGATATTCCAAACATGTTTTCCATTCTACAATTTCAATTGCTGCCCCCTATGTAACCATTAACAGGTCTGTCCTCTCCTAGAGAGACCAATCAGGGCTAAGTGTGCATGGTCAATTTCCTGGAGAGACTTGACACGCACTGTATCTGTATGACATCATCTACCCATAATCCTGTTTTGACTCTGGGTGAGGATGTGTTTAAATGTACTGTATGACATCATCTACCTATCACATACATTTCTGCCGCATTGAAGGTCCCCAAGAACACAGTGGCCTCCATCATTCTTAAACGGAACAAGTTTGGAACCACCAAAACTCTTCCTAGAGCTGGCCACCCGGCCAAACTGAGCAATCAGGCGAGAAGGGCCTTTGTCAGAGAGGTGACCAAGAACAAGATTATCTGGTCTGATGAAATCAAGATTGAAATCATTGGCATGAATGCCAAGTGTCACGCCTGGAGGAAAAAAGGCACTATACCTACGGTGAAGCATGGTGGTGACAGTATCATGCTGTGGGAGTGTTGTTCAGTGGCAGAGACTGGGAGACTACTCAGAATAGATGGAAAGCTGAACAGAGCAAAGTACAGAGAGTTCCTAGTTGAAAACCTCATCTAGAGCACTCAGGACCTCAGACTGGGGTGGAGGTTCACCTTCCAACAGGACAACAACCCTAAGCACACAGCCAAGACAGTGGCTTTGGGACAAGTCTCTGAATGTCCTTGAGTGGCACAGCCAGAGCCAGGATTTGAACCCGATTTGACATATCTGGAGAGACCTTAAAATATGTGTGCAGTGACGCTCCCCATCCAACCTGACAGAGCTTGAGAGAATCTGCAGAGAAGAATTGGAGAAACTCCCCAAATACAGGTGTGCCAAGCTTGTAGCATCATCCCCAAAAAGACTCGAAGCTGCCAAAGGTGCTTCAACAAAGTAAAGTAAAGGGTCTGAATACTTATTTATGTAAATGTAATATATATATATATTTTTTGCAAAACAATGTACATCCTGTTTTTGCTGTCATTATGCAGCATTGTGTGAACATTTATGAGGAAAAAAAACAATTTAATCCATTTTAGAATAAGGCTGTAATGTTACAAAATGTTGAAAAAGTCAAAGGGTCTGAATACTTTCCGAATGCACACTCTTGGCATTCTCTCAACCTGCTTCATGAGGAATGCTTTTTTAACAGTATTGAAGGAATTCTCACATATGTTGTGCACTTGTTGGCTGCTTTTCCTTCACTCTGCGGTCCAAATCATCCCAAACCATCTCAATTGGGTTGAGGTCGGGTGATTGTTGTGGAGGCCAGGTCATCTGATGCAGCACTCCATCACTCTCCTTGGTCAAATAGAGTGATAGAGAGTGACGCATCACAAAGGAGAGTGATGGAGTGCTGCATCAGATGACCTGGCCCCCTTACACAGCCTGGAAGTGTGTTGGGTCATTGTCTTGTTGAAAAACAAATGATAGTCCCAATAAGCGCAAACCAAATAAAGAAAAACCCCTTGAATAAATAGGTGTGTCCAGCTTTTGACTGGTACTGTAAATATACAGCTCTGAAAACAAATAAGAGTTCATACTCATTTTTAAACAACACAATACTAATGTTTAATTTAGGAAGAGTTCAGAAATTAATATTTGGCGGAATAACCCTAATTTGTTTTCAATTACAGCTTTCATCCGTCTTGTCATGCTATCCACCAGTCTTTCACATTGATGTTGGGTGACTTTACGCCACTCCTGGCGCATATATTCAAGCAGCTCGGCTTTGTTTGATGGCTTGTGAACATCCATCTTCCTCTTGATCACATTCCAGAGGTTTTCAATGGGGTTCAGGTCTGGATATTGGGCTGGCCATGACAGGGTCTTGATCTGGTGGTCCTCCAGACCTGAACCCCATTGAAAACCTCTGGAATGTGATCAAGAGGAACATGGATGGTCACAATAAGACCAAATAGTTGGTCTCTGCTTCATATTAACTGAATGTGAAAATATCTGTTTCAAATAGAGCTTCACATGGGAACCTAACCTTTTTCAAACAGCTATTTTAGGCAGTAGTCCATCAGTAGTTGTCTTGAAGGATGTGTCCGTTTAGGAAACGTTTTCAACTTCAGCATCTCTGACTCAAAGCACTTTAGCATTTAAACCTTTAGTGGCCTTGTGTACTCTCCCAAAAGAGATGGGGTGGATTTCTTGAAAACTGAATGCTCTTGGACAAGATACAGAGCTATTGTCAGGTCACTGGAGGTCAGCTCAGTAATGTCTTTGGGATGTCGAGGAAGAGACTGATACACAGACCACCTGATCCTAGCATCTTAACTGCATACACACAGACCCAGAAACAACAAACAAACCACCTGAAAGAGTCCAACAGAGTCTGAGCAGAGTGCCTCAAGGTTCACTAGTTCAGTCAAGTTGTCCGACTTTGTGAAGGACTCATTTCAAACATTTTAAATTAACAGAGACTCTCCCTTAGATAGAGAGAGAGAAATACAGAGACCCAGTGCCTTAGGCCCCAGACAGACTGTCACCCCAGTCCCATACCACAGGGCCAGAGACAGCTGCAGGGCACCAGAGCTATCAGGACAGTTCATCAGTACTGTCCTAGGGTCAGGTTGGGACACACTTATAGTTTGAAAACTGATCTGAGAGCATTACATTAGCACAACAGCTGCACACTTAGCATACAGTAGTATCTGACCATACTGACTTCAGATCAGTTTTGTCTGAACTGAGTTCAGTTGGGGACAAACACTTAAACCACCAGCCCCACAACACTGAAACAGAGCAAGGCTCACACTGTCAACTGCCATCATACTAATCCCTATTAAACTGTCACAACAAATCAGAACACATCCTTATAGCTTGCCTCTACATTTGTTTACTAAACAAAACCATGTCTGGCATGTAGTGGGGTGATAGTGCCTCTAAACCAACTGAACAACCCTAACACATCTAACTTAGACTAAAACATGGCAGTGACGGCACGTTATAAATGCCAGTACTTCCTCTATTGTAGGAATTTCCTGCCCAACTGAACACCTATTGTAGGAAATAACCTCTTTCCTCCAGACACAATGAAAGGGCGCCCACAACAAGGAGTGTCTGCCTGTCTCTTATATTAGCGTCTGGCTGTTATTGTACCGTTTCCTTGTTAGCACTCTGGGAGAGAGAGAGTTAGAGAGAGACAGAAAGACATACGTAGATAGTGAGAGAGAGAGAGACAGTGAGACAGAGAGAGATAGTGAGAAAGACATATAGTGAGAGAGAGGGAGAGAGAGAGAAAGAGAGAAAAAGAGAGAGAGAGAGAGACATTGGAAAAAAGGAGGCTCCTATAGCTCACTTCAGCCCAGCCCTGCTCTGCTCTACTGTAGTCAAATTACTACAACCTTCATTAATTTAGTCCCACAAAGACTATACTCAGAGAAATAGGGTCCTGTGTGGCTCAGTCGGTAGAGCATGGCGCTTGCAACGCCAAGCGTCGTGGGTTCGATTCCCGCTGGGACCACCCATATGTAAAAAGTAGTGGCTCCAGCCGACTTGTAAGTCGCTTTGGACAAAAGCGTCTGCTAAATGGGATATATTATATTATTATTATAAATACAAGGAGTCCTTTATTTCAATCAATGACTGAATGAAGCACTGAGACAAAATACAGAACCGTGTATAATTGTTATTGTTAAATGTTATTACTTGGTGTCGCAACATAAACATCCTGGAGAGACGAAGGAAATTGTTCCTAAATTGGACACTAAGGACTTCCAGATAGACATGAGCCAAAGTAATGTGACTACAGAGTACAATATGGCATATTAAGGCTAAATAATTATTCATTATTTGCCATGGAAAATGAATATAAATTGTGGTAATTGGGCTATTACACCAATGTTATTCTAACAGATGAGAGCAGTTTGAGGCAGACGCGTCAGGGTTGCTCTGTTTACCTTACTCTGACGGTACTTGCAGTTGGCAGCTGCAGCATCCTAAGGCAATGGCTGATGTTAGTGTGTGGAGAGAGGAGAGGGAGGGAGGGAGGAGAGGGAGGGAGGGAGGGGGAGGGAGGGAGGAGGGAGGGAGGGAGGGAGGGAGGGAGGGAGGGAGGGAGGGAGGGAGGGAGGGAGGATGGTTAGAATCTGAGCTGGAATCCACTGCCCAAAATACTATCTAGTCCATCAGTATCTAGTCAACTGGTGTCTGTTCATTGGTGCCCTCTATGACCCAGAGTGGTGGCGAGTGAGTCATATTCTATACTATACACGCAACATGGAGACATTCGGGTTGGTAGTGTGCCGATGTCTGTAGAGTCAGTGAATCTAGCCAGTGGGTGCTGCAGGGCAGGCTACTACTGCACATGGAGGGAAGTTTTTTGTAAAGGACAGAGGCATAGGGTTCTACAATGCTATGATCTACTATAATGGGAAGAGCTCGTATGACAATGTGTCCATTTGTGAGTTAGTTGTTACTTCATACTTCATACAGCACAATAATGATTTAAAAACTTTACATTCCTTCTTATTGAGTTGGTGACTTTTGATTTTCAGCAGAAGGAACTGCAGCTCTACTCTAGAATTGGATAATGACATGAATGATCACCTTGACTTTACACATAACATGCAGAAATGCAAGCACGCATTAGCAACACATTGCTATCATGAAAGTATTAGCTTAACCTAAACATAACTCTGTCAACACTGAACATGAGTCTATCGACACTGATGAATCAGGCAGGAGGAATCTAAAAGAAAATCCATCACCTGATCAAGTGATCGTCAGTGACCCAAACCCATCACTGGAGAGTTATTTTCATACATGAGCTTGGCGGTTGGTGGAAGACCAAGTCCATATTATAGCAGGAACAGCTCAAACAAGTGAAGAGAAACGACAGTCCATCAATATTTTAGGACATGAACGTCAGTCAATCCGGAAAATTCCAAGAACTTTGAAGTTTCTTCAAGTGCAGTTGCAACAGCCATTAATCGCTATAATGAAACTGGCTCTCATGAGGACCGCCACAGGAACGGAAGACCCAGAGTTATCTCTACTGCAGAGGATAAGTTTATTAGAGTTACCAGCCTCAAAAATCAGCAATTAACTGCACCTCGGATTGCAGCCCAATAAATGCTTCAGAGTTCAAGTAACAGACATCTCAACGTCAACTGTTCAGAGGAGACTGCATGAATCAGGTCTTCATGGTCGAATTGCTGCAAAGAAACCACTACTAAAAGACACCAATAAGAATAAGAGATTTGCTTGGCCCAAGAAACACGAGCAATGGACATTAAACCAGTGGAAATCTGTCTTTCGGTCTGATGATTCCCAATTTGAGATTTTTGGTTCCAACCTCCATGTCTTTGTGAGACAAAGAGTAGGTGAACGGATGATCTCTGCATGTGTGGTTCCCACCGTGAAGCATGAAGGATGAGGTGTGAAGGTGTGGGGGTGCTTTGCTGGTGACGCTGTCAGGGATTTATTTAGAATTCAAAGCATTCTGAAGAGGTATGCCATCCCATCTGGTTTGCGCTTAGTGGGACTATCATTTGTTTTTCAACAGGACAATGACCCAAAACACACCTCAAGGCTGAGGACTATTTGACCAAGAAGGAGGGTGATGGAGTGCTGTATCAGATGACCTGGCCTCCACAATCACCCGACCTCAACCCAATTGAGATGGTTTGGGATGAGTTGGACTGCAGAGTGAAGGAAAAGCAGTCAACAAGTGCTCAGCATATGTGGGAACTGCTACAAGACTGTCGGAAAAGCATTCCAGGTGACTACCTCACAAAGCTGGTTGACAGAATGCCAATAGTGAGAAAAGCTGTCATCAAGGCAAAGGGTGGTTACTTTGAAGAAAAATATATCTGACACTTTTTTGGTTATTCATGATTCCATATGTGTTGTTTCATAGTTTTGATGTCTTCACTATTATTCTACAATGCAGAAAATAGTAAAAAATAAAGTAAAGCTCTTGAATGGGTAGGTGAGTCCAAACTTTTGACTGGTACTGTATATATATGACCATTTTATAAATAGTATAATTGCATGATTATTGCATTTTGCAACCCTGCTCCCCCCGTTGCATCAAGATTAATGGTTTAACCACTGATGTCTTGCTTCACTACAAGTGTCACTGCTTTGATTGGTGCAGCTAGAAAACACAAGTGTATGTCCTATAATGAACAGGTATATGAAAAATACAATTCAAGGAACATATACATTTTGCTGTCCTGTTGTTAAATTTGTATTGGTGTTTCGTGTCCGATGTGCTCAGGTTCTTGTTACTACAAGTAATTTTCATCGTGCATCATGAGAAAAGTCATTTTAGCCCATAATTTCACTTCCCCTGTGAGAACCATGAACACAGGCTGACTTGGCTTTGCTGTACCGCAGCCTAAGCCTGCCAGACGCCTACCTACCAAAGGTTGCACCGTGTCCATTACAATGTAGAAAAACGCTTGTCTCTTATGGAAGATGCCACAACTTTGGAGATAACAATAGATAGTGAAGTCAAAGATACTGGTTTCATTGCCCTCTGGTTGGCACCTTTAAATGGGTTTCCCCAAGTTTTTTGGATTCCCCAAAGCACTCCTGATGACCTAACGCCGACCTTTCGGTGACAAATGTTAGTTGTGCGCGTATGAGAGTTCATGATTTTAGGCTTCCCGCCACTGGACCATATAATGTTTTGAAATCATGTGGTCCCAAGGTGTGGACAAGTGTATTTAAATGCCTAGCTGGGGTTGTTTTTTAATCTGGTCAGATTCAGTTGGGGAGGTTGCCGTCGAGCCTGGTATACCAGGATTTAGACTTTTTCTTTGAGCATTTAAGTAAGAAGTTTGTAAATGTATCAGTCCACTTATCACTTATGTTACTGTATCACTGTCATTTTGGAACCACAGATCCACTTCAGTAAATAAAACCAGCTACCCACTGCATACAAACTGTTGAATCAAAGTTTCAAGGTAATGTGTCAATGTATTTTAATGTTAAATCTATGTGGAAAATACATTAGATTTGGAAAAGTTAAAAACTGTTGTTTTGAGGATGACATTTCAACAACAGGAAAGTCATCATGGTAATTCATTGTCAATTTGGACAAACCTTTTTTTAACTTGCACATTTGAAACAATGTCCGATCTTCAACGTTATAGCCACTTTCAGCAGAAAAAACGTTGTCTAGGCATCACCTCCTACATGAGAGTTGATCTACAGCTTTGGTCCAGACCGGCTTAGCTTGATGTTTGTCACTGACTACTACCAATGTGCCATCGTGTGAATGATTAACGAGAAATATCATAACTAGAATACACTGAACAAAAATATAAATGCAACATGCAACAAAACATGCAAAGATTTTACTGAGTTACAGTTCATAGAAGGAAATCAGTCAATTGAAATAAATATATTAATCTATGGTAGGGGTGTGGATTAGAAAACCAGTTAGTATCTGGTGTCACCACAATTTGCTTCATGCAGCGTAACACAGCTCCTTCCCATAGAGTTGATCAGGCTGTTGATTGTGACCTGTGGAATGTTGTCCCACGCCTCTTCAATGGCTGTGCGAAGTTGCTGGATATGGGCGGGAACTGGAACACGCTGTTGTACACGTTGATACAAAGCATCCCAAACATGCTCAATGTCTGGTGAGTATGCAGGCCATGGAAGAACTGGGACATTTTCAGCTTCCAGGAAAATCTAAATTGCACCTGGGCTGGAATAATACATTATGGCATTTCTCTCGCATTTCAAAGATGATAGTACAAAACAATTACAAAAAAAAACACGTTTGGGATGCATTCATTTCCCATTTCCACAAACTTTTCCTTTCAAATGGTATCAGGAATCTGAATATCCTTGCTTCAGGGCCTGAGTTACAGGCAGTTAGATTTGGGTATGTCATTTTAGGCAAAAATAGTTTATACTTGCTTGCATTGACAACCAAACACAATTCAATATTACTTTTGCAATACAGTAAATAGCCTAAAGTTAACACTATCTTACAAATTAATTTAACAGTATTTCTTTAGTTTAAGGACCAGACATTGAAATGGGTTTAGAAGATGTATTGAGGAAATGGAATGCCTGTGAGAATGAGGATTCGGGGGAGTAATGAGAATGGACCGGCTGAGGCAAAGGGCTGCAGATGTAAGATCTTGGTGGTGACCTCTAGAGTTTGGCTTGGAGTCTCAGGTAGACATCATCACAGGGCCATAGTAGTTACGCTGCTGTGGTGATGGCAATCCCCAAAACCTCCAAATCCAGCAACCTGATCTCAGCATCTGGATGTAGGCAAAAAGGATGTCGATGGCGACGAGGGTGGGGGGCGGACTTCGGCAAGGCTGGGCTGTGGCAGTCGAAGACTTGAACACAGGCAGTTAGTTCACTGATCTAGGAGAGGGTCTCAGCTGGTTCGACCAGGGGCAGGACCACTGCAGGAGCAGTTACTGGCACGTAACTGGCTGGGATGTGGGAGTTTATGGCTGCTAATGATTGAAGGTAGGGTTCTTCAGGGGTGGCAGTCAGGGGACCAGCGGGACTGGAGGTGAAGAGAGGTTGTCACTAGCAGAGAAAGGGGTTAAGCTGGAGTGTCGAATGGTGTGAAAGACAAACGTAATAACCAGGTCGTTGGAGCACGGGGATGACGGCTTTCCCTCACCACAGATAAGGAAGCAAAGGCAGAATGTTGTCCAGAGGAAGGAAGGAGGTCAAAGCAGAGCATCAAGCCAAGGCAGTGCAGGGGATGCATCAGGGGCCGCTGAGCAGACAGGATGCAAGCAGGATGGCATGGACAACGCAGAGGTCGCAGATGATGGACATCCTGTGGACGAAGAGGCGACCGAATAGCTGTCGAGATCGCCGCAGTATGTGTTGAGATTACACTGCAGGAGCCTGGAGGCAATGAAAGCTAAAAACAGGGCAATGGCAGTAGTAGATTATTGTGCCATCAAAGCGAATGGCGAGATCCATACTGATGGAGTGGTTACCTCATTTGTAGAACGTCTAGACAGACCAGACGTAGGGATGGTAGTCATCACTGGCAGAGAGAGAGGATGAGCCATTGCTGTAGCAGTGGTCACAGGGTCAGCAATACTGGATGCGAATTGGAGTGCGTTGGGTGGAGGAAAAGCTAGGGCAGCAGTCGAGAGGGATGGTATAAACCTGAGGCCGGGTCTGGGCTATGGCCAGCAGTGAAAACTGGAACATTGAGGCAATCGGCTCACTGAATTGAGAGAAGGTCACAGCTGTGAAGACCAGGCTGAGCCACAGTAGGCATACTGTGGCAAGCAAGAGCATTCATCCCCCTTGGCGCTCTTTCCTATTTTGTTGCATTACAACCTGTAATTTAAATTGATTTCAATTTGGATTTCATGTAATGGACATACACAAAATATTCCACATTTGTGAAGTGAAATGAAAAATATAACAGATTAACAGATTAACACTGGTGTCACGGCTTGGTCTTAGTATTTTGTGTTTTAGTTTATTAGTTAGTCAGACCAGGGTTGGCTGCCTGAGGCGGTTCTCAATCAGAGTCAGGTGATTCTCGTTGTCGCTGATTGGGAACAGTATTTAGGTAGCCTGGTTTTTGCTTTGTATTTCGTGGGTGATTGTTCCTGTCTCTGTGTAGTGTGCACCAGTCAGGCTGTAATAGGTTTCACGTTCTGTTTGTTGTTTTTGTATTTTTAGTTATTTGTGTATAGTCCGTTCGTTTTGTCTTCCTAATAAACATGAGTAACTTACACGCTGCATTTCGGTCCGACTCTCCTTCAACTAAAGAAGAACGCCGTTACAGAATCACCCACCAAACACGGACCGAGCAGCGTGTCAACAGGCAGGAGCAGCGCAAAGAGGAGCCGCGTATTAAGGATTCCTGGACATGGGAGGAAATCCTTGACGGAAGAGGACCCTGGGCGAAACCAGAGGAGTGTAGCCGCCCAAAAGTGCAGCAGGCGAAGAGGAAACAGGGGCTAAACGACAGGCAACGACAGCTGGAGAATCAAAGGGAGGTGGAATTATTCAGAGAATGGACATGGGATTTAACGACGTGGGAAGAAATAGATAGGTGGGCGGCCGACCCAGAGAGAGTGCCGGAGCCCGCCTGGGATTCACTGGAGCAGTGCGAAGAGGGCTATAGAAGAATGGAGTTGAAAAGAAAGTCACAGCGGCGCAGAGCGAAAACCGAAAAGCAGCCCCCCCAAAAAAATTTTTGGGGGGCTATCAGGGAGTATGGCTGCGTCAGGTAGGAGACCTGCGCAATCTCCCTGTGCTTACCGGGGGGCTAGAGAGACCGGGCAGGCACCGTGTTATGCAGTGGTGCGCACGGTGTCCCCAGTGCGGGTGCATAGCCCGCGTATCGGGTGCATAGCCCGCGTATATTTCAGCTCCGCGTATCGGCCGGGCTAGATTGAGCGTCGAGCCAAATGCCATGAAGCCGGCTCTACGCATCTGGTCTCCAGTGCGTCACCTTGGGCCGGTTTACATGGCACCATCCTTGCGCTCTGTGTCTCCGGTTCGCCTACATAGCCCAGTGCGGGCTATTTCTCCTCACAGTACTGGCAGGGCAACCGAGAGTATTCAACCAGGTAAGGTTGGGCAGGCTCGGTGCTCAAGAGCTCCAGTGCGCCTGCACGGTCCGGTCTATCCAGAACCACCTCCACACCCCAGCCCTCCAGTAGCAGCTCCCCGCACTAGGCTTCCTGTGCGTGTCCTCGGCCAAATACCACCAGTGCCAGCATCACGCATCAGGCCTACAGTGCGCCTCGCCTGTTCAGCGCAGCCAGCGCTTTCTCCCTCTCCTGCGCTGTCGGAGTCTCCCGTCTGTTCAGCGGTTCTAGAGCCTTCCTCCTCTACAGCGCTGCCGGAGCCTCCTGTCTGTATAGAGCAGCCTAAGCTGCCAGTCTACATTGAGCAGCCAGAGCTGGCAGTTTGCATAGAGCAGCCTGAGCTGCTAGTCTGCATGGAGCAGCTAGTCTGCATGGAGCAGCCAGATCTGCCAGTCAGCCAGACTCTTCCAGATCTGCCAGTCAGCTAGACTCTTCCAGTCAGCCAGACTCTTCCAGTCAGCCAGACTCTTCCAGATCTGCCAGTCAACCAGACTCTTCCAGATCTGCCAGTCAGCCAGACTCTTCCAGTCAGCCAGACTCTTCCAGTCAGCCAGACTCTTCCAGATCTGCCAGTCGACCAGACTCTTCCAGATCTGCCAGTCAACCAGACTCTTCCAGATCTGCCAGTCAACCAGACTCTTCCAGATCTGCCAGTCAGCCAGACTTTTCCAGATCTGCCAGTCAACCAGACCCTTCCAGATCTGCTAGTCAGCCAGGATCCGCCAGTCAGCCAGGATCTGCCAGATCTGCTAGTCAGCCAGGATCCTCCAGTCAGCCAGGATCTGCCAGATCTGCCTGTCAGCCAGGATCCGCCAGTCAGCCAGGATCTGCCAGATCTGCTAGTCAGCCAGGATCCGCCAGTCGGCCAGGATCCGCCAGTCAGCCAGGATCCGCCAGTCGGCCAGGATCTGCCAGTCAGCCAGGATCTGCCGGATTCAACTTCCTGGCTGGGCTTCATCTCAGTACTGGGCTTTTTCTCAGTACTGGGCTGCCTCTCAGTGCTGGGCTGCCTCTCAGTGCTGAGCTGCCCCTCAGTCCCGAGCTGCCCCTCAGTCCCGAGCTGCCCCTCAGTCTCGAGCTGCCCCTCAGTCCCGAGCTGCCCCTCAGTCCCGAGCTGCCCCTCAGTCCCGAGCTGTCCCTCAGTCCCGAGCTGCTTCAGTCCCGAGCTGCCCCTCAGTCACGAGCTGCTCCTCTGTTATGTAGGGTTCTGGGTGAGGACTATTCGGCCATGGTCGGCGGTTAGGGTGGATTATCCATGGACGCGAAGGGGAGGAACAATGACAATTATGAAGTGGGGTCCACGTCCGGAGCCGGAACCGCCACCATGGACAGACGCCCACCCGGACCCTCCCTATGGTTTTGAGGTGCGTTCGGGAGTCCGCACCTTAGGGGGGGGGGTTCTGTCACGCCTTGGTCTTAGTATTTTGTGTTTTAGTTTATTAGTCAGTCAGACCAGGGTGTGACATGGGGTTATTATGTATTGTTTTTTCGTATTGGGGTTTGTAGTGTTTGGGATTGTAGTTGATTAGGGGTGTGTGTGTGTTAAATAGGTTGGCTGCCTGAGGCGGTTCTCAATCAGAGTCAGGTGATTCTCGTTGTCGCTGATTGGGAACCGTATTTAGGTAGCCTGGTTTTTGCTTTGTATTTCGTGGGTGATTGTTCCTGTCTCTGTGTAGTGTGCACCAGTCAGGCTGTAATAGGTTTCACGTTCTGTTTGTTGTTTTTGTATTTTTAGTTATTCGTGTATAGTCCGTTCGTTTTGTCTTCCTAATAAACATGAGTAACTTACACGCTGCATTTCGGTCCGACTCTCCTTCAACTAAAGAAGAACGCCGTTACAACTGGAGTGATAAATGATCAGATGGTCATGTACAGGTAGAGATATTGGTGTGCAAAAGAGCAGAAAAGTAAATAAATAAAGACAGTATGGGGATGAGGTAAGTAAAGTACAGCAGCAGTGATCGGTTAGCTGCTCAGAAAGCAGATGTTTGAAGTTGGTGAGGGAGATAAAAGTCTCCAACTTCAGCGATGTTTGCAATTCGTTCCAGTCACAGGCAGCAGAGAACTGGAACGAAAGGCGGCCAAATGAGGTGTTGGCTTTAGGGATGATCAGTGAGATACACCTGCTGGAGCGCGTGCTATGGGTGGGTGTTGCCATCGTGACCAGTGAACTGAGATAAGGCGGAGCTTTACCTAGCATGGACTTGTAGATGACCTGGAGCCAGTGGGTCTGGCGACGAATATGTAGCGAGGGCCGGCCAACTAGAGCATACAGGTCGCAGTGGTGGGTGGTATAAGGTGCTTTAGTAACAAAACGGATGGCACTGTGATAAACTGCATCCAGTTTGCTGAGTAGAGTATTGGAAGCCATTTTGTAGATGACATCGCCGAAGTCGAGGATCGGTAGGATAGTCGGTTTTACTAGGGTAAGATTGGCGTGAGTGAAGGAGGCTTTGTTGTGGAATAGAAAGCCAACTCTAGATTTGATTTTAGATTGGAGATGTTTGATATGAGTCTGGAAGGAGAGTTTACAGTCTAGCCAGACACCTAGGTACTTATAGATGTCCACATATTCTAGGTCGGAACCATCCAGGGTGGTGATGCTAGTCGGGCGTGCGGGTGCAGGCAGCGAACGGTTGAAAAGCATGCATTTGGTTTTACTAGCGTTTAAGAGCAGTTGGAGGCCACGGAAGGAGTGTTGTATGGCATTGAGGCTCGTTTGGAGGTTAGATAGCACAGTGTCCAAGGACGGGCCGGAAGTATACAGAATGGTGTCGTCTGCGTAGAGGTGGATCAGGGAAGACAGAGAAAAGAGTCGGCCCGAGAATTGAACCCTGTGGCACCCCCATATAGACTGCCAGTGGACCGGACAGCATGCCCTCCGATTTGACACACTGAACTCTGTCTGCAAAGTAGTTGGTGAACCAGGCAAGGCAGTCATCAGAAAAACCGAGGCTACTGAGTCTGCCGATAAGAATATGGTGATTGACAGAGTTGAAAGCCTTGGCAAGGTCGATGAAGACAGCTGCACAGTACTGTCTTTTATCGATGGCGGATATGATATCGTTTAGTACCTTGAGCGTGGCTGAGGTGGACCCGTGACCCGCTCGGAAACCAGATTGCACAGCGGAGAAGGTACGGTGGGATTCGAGATGGTCAGTGACCTGTTTGTTGACTTGGCTTTCAAAGACCTTAGATAGGCAGGGCAGGATGGATATAGGTCTGTAACAGTTTGGGTCCAGGGTGTCTCCCCCTTTGAAAATGGGGATGACTGCGGCAGCTTTCCAATCCTTGGGGATCTCAGATGAAATGAAAGAGAGGTTGAACACGCTGGTGATAGGGGTTGCGACAATGGCGGCAGATACTTTCAGAAATAGAGGGTCCAGATTGTCAAGACCAGCTGATTTGTACGGGTCCAGGTTTTGCAGCTCTTTCAGAACTTCTGCTATCTGGATTTGGGTAAAGGAGGACCTGGAGAGGCTTGGGCGTGTAGCTGCGGGGGGGGGGGGGGGGGCGGAGCTGTTGGCTGAGGTTGGAGTAGCCAGGAGGAAGGCATGGCCAGCCGTTGAGAAATACTTGTTGAAGTTTTCGATAATCATGGATTTATCGGTGGTGACCGTGTTACTGAGCCTCAGTGCAGTGGGCAGCTGGGAGGAGGTGCTCTTGTTCTCCATGGACTTCACAGTGTCCCCGAACGTTTTGGAGTTAGAGCTACAGGATGGACATTTCTGCCTGAAGAAGCTGGCCTTTGCTTTCCTGACTGACTGCGTGTATTGGTTCCTGACTTCCCTGAACAGTTGCATATCGCGGGGACTATTCAATGCTATTGCAGTCCGCCACAGGATGTTTTTGTGCTGGTCGAGGGCAGTCAGGTCTGGAGTGAACCAAGGGCTATATCTGTTCTTAGTTCTGCATTTTTTTGAATGGAGCATGCTTATCTAAAATGGTGAGGAAGTTACTTTTAAAGAATGACCAGGCATCCTCAACTGACGGGATGAGGTCAATGTCCTTCCAGGATACCCGGGCCAGGTTGATTAGAAAGGCCTGCTCACAGAAGTGTTTTAGGGAGCGTTTGACAGTGATGAGGGGTGGTCGTTTGACTGCGGATCCGTAGCGGATGCAGGCAATGAGGCAGTGATCGCTGAGATCCTGGTTGAAGACAGCGGAGGTGTATTTGGAGGGCCAGTTGGTCAGGATGACGTCTATGAAGGTGCCCTTGTTTACAGATTTAGGGTTGTACCTGGTGGGTTCCTTGATGATTTGTGTGAGATTGACGACATCTAGCTTAGATTGTAGGACTGCCGGGGTGTTAAGCATATCCCAGTTAAGGTCACCTAACAGAACAAACTCTGAAGCTAGATGGGGGGTAATCAATTCACAAATGGTGTCCAGGGCACAGCTGGGAGCTGAGGGGGGCAACAGTGAGAGACTTATTTCTGGAGAGAGTAATTTTTAAAATTAGTAGTTTGGAAAAAAAAAATTATTTCAGTATATATACACCTGTTCTGAAAGGCCCCAGAGTCTGCAACACCACTAAGCAAGGGGCACCACCAAGCAAGCGGCACCATGAAGACCAAGGAGCTCTCCAAACAGACCAGTAGAGAAGTGCAGATCAGGGTCGTGTTATAAAAAAATATCAAAACTTTGAAAATCCCACAGAGCACCATTAAATCCATTATTAAAAAAATGGAAAGAATATGGCACCACAACAACCTGTCAATGGTCTGGTCCGTTGAACAGTTTTGAACAAATTATTTTCTTCCTAAATTAAGGAGAAGCAAGAAAGAAATATATTGTCTTTTTATTTAGTACATTTTTTTACCCCCTTTTTTCCAAAATTTCGTGGTATCCAATTGGTAGTTACAGTCTTGTCTCATCGCTGCAACTCCCGTCCGAACTCGGGGGTGTGGCAAAGGTCAAGAGCCGTGCATCCTCTGAAACACAACCCAACCAAGCTGCACTGCTTCTTGACACAATGCCCACTTAACTCGGACGTCAGCCAGACCAATGTGTCGGAGGAAACACAGTACACCTGACGACCGTGTCAGCATGCACTGCGCCCGGCCCGCCACAGGAGTCGCTAGTGTGCAACGAAACAAGGACATCCCTGCCGGCTACACCCTCCACTAACCCGGACGATGCTATGCTAATTGTGCGCCACCCCATGGGTCTCCCTGTCGCAGCCAGCTGCGACAAAGCCTGGACTCGAGCCCAGAATCTCTATTGGAACAGCTAGCACTGCAATGCAGTACCTTAGACCACTCGGGAGGTCGAGATTGTCTTTTTTTTCAGTTTCACTTACTTAGATAGTAAATGCAGCTAGCTAGTTTAGCTTACTGAAACACCTTGCTCAAACAGAGGGATACTATGTTAACTAGTTGTCTATGACTATTCAACACAACACTGGAACTCTTCCAAGTCAATGTGAGCTTTTGGATTTACTAATTTATTAACACTGAGGCCTACCGGTGTAACTGCTTGCTGACTGTACACTGTAACGTTACTGCATGATTGTAGCGGGTTTACTAACGCGTTAGTTCTATTAGCTATGCTATTACGTTACTTTAGCTAAAATGGTGACAACGATGTAGGATGTGTGTGGCGGTTTGGCTTGGAAAGGTTTTTTCACCTGGTCACACATAGCTGATGTTTTGTGCATTGAAATCCACAAGTGAGGGGAAAAGGTGACAGGAGGAGAGTGCATAGATGCCATAAGGAATACAACGTGGCTGCTATGAAATGGAACTGTGTTTACGCATGATCAGGAGTGTCTTCATTCTGCCGATTCTGTTGAAAAACTTTTCTTAAACAGAAGCAAACGAAACAAAACAAGGCTAAACATACCTGAATTTGTCCAATAGAAACTCTAGTTTTCAACGGTTGGACAAATGATTACACCCTGTATCAGCGTGATGCAGGCAAGTGTGTGCAAGGTGGTTTTGAATGTCACTCTCTGTCCATGTGTCACTTTCTGTCACGTCATATTTGTCTCTCGACCGGTGTGCACCTACGTTGTAAACTTTCATTTATAGGCTAGGTTGTAGCAACCTCATGAAGGGTATAGGGAAAATGTGACTATCATGTAGTAGCCTAAACCTATCGCTGTTACATTTTAACTGGGTGAATGGAATATGAATGACAGTCACCCAATATGATGTAATAGAAATAAGGCCATGCTCATTAAAAATATTCATCCTCTCTCATCTGAAACGGCACTGACCGCCACTGGTGTGGACTAACAGTGAAATGTCTACTTACGGGCTCTTCCCAACAATGTAGAGAGAAAGAAAATATACAAATAATTAACAAGTAAAACACGTAATAATAGATACACAATGAGTAACGGAAATTTAGCTACATACAAGGGGCACCAGTACCATGCCGATGTGCAAGTGTACGAGGTAATTGAGGTAGGTATGTACATACAGTATACTGTAACTAGGAATAAAATTACATATATTAATTAGCAGCAGCAGCGTATGTGATGAGTCAAAACAGTTAGAGAAAAAGGGTCAATGCAGATAGTCATGGTAGCTATTCGGTTAACTATTTACCTAACTAGAGTATTTAGCAGTCTTATGGCTTGGGGGTAGGAGCTGTTCAGTGTCCTGATGGTTCCAATACCGCTTGGCATGGGGTAGCAGAGAGAACAGTCTATGACTTGGGTGGCTGGAGTCTTTGACCATTTTTTAGGGCCTTCCTCTGACACCACCTGGTATAGAGGTCCTGGATGGCAGGAAGGTCGGCCCCAGTGATGTACTAGGCCATACACACTACCCTCTGTAGCGCCTTGTGGTCGGATGCCAAGCAGTTGCCATAACAAGCGGTGATGTGGCCATTCAAGATGCTCTCAATGATGCAGCTGTAGAAATTTTTGAGGATATGAGAGCCCATGCCAAATCTTTTCAGCCTCCTGAGGGGGAAGAGTGGCGTTTTTGTGCCCTCTTCACGACGGTGTTGGTGTGTTTGGGAGTGTGGAATAAGAAATGGGAAACATGAGTGTTCAACTTCCTGCATGAGTGCCAGTAGCAGGTCATCACCACACAACCAGCGGTGAAATCAGAAACCCACCACACTATCTAGGATTTTAATAGAGCAACATACAACCGTTTCTTTTTGATCAGATTACCAAAATAGGCTTTATGTCTTGCTTGCTTTTAGGTTTTCACTAACATTTCCAATGAATATTTATACACTCACTAGCTACTAAACCATGTTTGATTGTATTGCCTTAGAAATTCACAAGCAAAGGGTGGCAGACCTAGCCTAAAGGGTCTATGTAAAGTGTCCTGCTATCATATCGATCACGCAGATATGAGCTGCTAAGAGGCTGTGATCATCAAAGTGACTTGAAATGTAGCATGCCTGTTAAGCAGTCTCTCTCTTGCTCTCACACACAACCACAGCAAAGTTAGTTTTCAAAGTCAAGAGACAGACTAGCATCTCTCTGGTTTGCAACATTACTGCTAGGTTGCTGAAGTGGGTTTCATACACCCTTTAAACCCAAAGACCTGTGATGGAAAATCAATTATAACACCCTCTCTCAAACCTGGCACATACTGTACAGTGAAATATATTGAGAGAACGAAAAAATACATGAGTGTGTCCTTATTATAGCATCGGATGTGCTAAAACCATCGCATTAGGAGGTGTCCATCCTCACACTACGCTGTCAGCTCTGGGACTGACAGGATGGGTAGCTAACTGTTGTTTTTCATCATCAGGGTTATTTCTGTCAGGTTGTACCATCACGTTGGCATTGGGTATGTCCCAAATGGCAACGTTCCCACTAAAATTTGGAACAAAATTGCAGTCTATTATGAGCAGTACTAAATACAGAAGGGCCATACTGCCAACATAACCAAGCATTTAAAGTTAAATGGGTTTTCATGGACAAAATGTGTATCAGCCAATGAAACGTGTTCATTTACTTGCATGTGACAGAATGCTAAATTGTAGCTAGTCCAAATCAAATCAAATTCAAATCAAATTTTATTGGTCACATACACATGGTTAGCAGATGTAATTGGGAGTATAGCAAAATGCTTGTGCTTCTGGTACCGGCAGTGCAGTAATATCTAAAAAGCAATCTAACAATTCCCCAACAACTACCTAATACACACAAATCTAAAAGGGGTGAATGAGAATATGTACATAAATATATGGATGAGCAATGGTCGAGCGGCATAGGCAAGGTGCAACTAGATGGCATAAAATACAGTATATACATATGATATGAGTAATATAAACATTATTAAAGTGACTAGTGATCCATTTGTTAAAGTGCAACTTGTGCAACTGCACCACCCTCTGGAGAGCCTTGCGGTGAGGGCGGAGCAGTTGCCATACCAGGCTGAACTGGAAGTACAGGAGGGGGCTGAGCACGCACCCTTGTGGGGCGCCAATGTTGAGGGTCAGCAAGGTGGAGATATTGTTTACTACCTTCACCACCTGGGGGCGGCCCATTAGAGAGTCAAAGACCCAATTGCACAGAGCGGAGTTGAGGCCAAGGGCCTCCAGCTTGATGATGAGCTTGGAGTGTACTTTGGTGTTAAATGCTGAAGGCCCTAAATAAGATCTGGTGCAACCAATTACCTTCAGAAGTCACATAATTAGTTAAATAAAGTCCGCCTATGTGTAATCTAAGTGTCAGATGATCTGTCACATGATCTCAGTATATTTACTGAGAGTCTGCAACACCACTAAGCAAGGGGCACCACCAAGCAAGCGGCACCATGAACACCAAGGAGCTCTCCAAACAGGTCAGGGACAAAGTGGAGAAATGCAGATCAGGGTCAGGTTATAAAAAAATATCAGAAACATCCCACAGATCATCATTAAATTAATTATTAAAAAAATGGAAAGAATATGGCACCACAACAACCTGCCAAGAGAGGGCCGCCCACCAAAACTCACGGACCAGGCAAGGAGGGCATTAATCAGAGAGGCAACAAAGAGACCAAAGATAACCCTGAAGGAGCTGCAAAGCTCCACCGTGGAGATTGGAGTATCTGTCCATAGGACCACTTTAAGCCGTACACTCCACAGAGCTGGGCTTTACAGAAGAGTGTCCAGAAAAGAAATACATTGCTTAAAAAAAAATAAGCAAACACGTTTGGTGGTCAGATGAGACTAAAATGGAGCATTTTGACCATCAAGGAAAACGCTATGTCTGGCGCAAACTCAACACCTCTCATCACCCTGAGGATACCATCCCTCCATGTTTTTCATCGGTAGGGACTGGGAAACTGGTCAGAATTGAAAGTAATGATGGATGGCGCTAAATACAGGGAAATTCTTGAGGAAAATCTGTTTCAGTCATCCAGAGATTTGAGCCTGGGACGGAGGTTCACCTTCCAGTAGTACAATGAGCATACTGCTAATGTAACACTTGACTGGTTTAAGGGGAACATTTAAATGTCTTGGAATGGCCTAGTCAAATCCCAGACCTCAATCCAATTGAGAATCTGTGGTATGATTTAAAGATTGCTGCACATCCGCGGAACCCATCCAGTTTTGGAGCAGTTGTAAGGGAGTGCATAACTGGCGGCAGGCAAGTCAGGCGCAGGAGAGCAAAACTGGGAAATCAACAGAGCAGTTTTATTCATAAAACCACCGGAAACCAGAACAACAAACAAATGGGTACAAAACCCTTCGCACACCAGTGGAAACGTGCACATGCACTTACAATAAACAATTCTGGACAAAGACATGGGGGGAACAGAGGGTTACATACACAACATGTAATGAGGGAAATGAGACCAGGTGTGTGGGAAGACAAGACAAAACAAAAGGAAAATGTAAAGTGGATCGACCGCAGAGCGTTGAATTGCGACTCCACTTTTTCCCTGCACCGGCATTTCGCTTGTTTGATTGCCTTACGGAGGGAATAACTACACTGTTTATATTTAGACATATTCTCAGACCTCTTTCCATGGTTAAGTGCGGGGTGGTTCGCACTTTCAGATTTGCACAAATGCCGCCATCCATCCATGGTTTCTTGTTAGTGTAGGTTTTAATAGTCACAGTAGCGTATAATTTCACTCACAGAGTCAGAGTATACGTCTATGTAATTCTCTGAGACTCACTGAAACATATCCCAGTCCGCGTGATCAAAACAAATCTTGAAGAGTGGATTCCGATTTGTCCGTCTAGCGTTCAATGGTTCTAGTCACTGGTTCTGTGGTTCCTCCTTTAAAAGTTGCGAGCTTGCACTGCAGGACTTAGAGGTACCCAGCGTCACGCCTTCATTGCTTCAGACCACCACAAGGGGGAGTTAAAGCACTCATTATGCATTTGGGTCCCAAGGTTTTTATATGACCAATCATATCGAGTGGTTCCAATGATGAATTTTGACACGAGCCACCCTTGCCTTTGTGGCGTTCTTAAACAATGATGGCTGACAAAATATTACGGTGGAACCAGACGTAAGTTGTTATAACGTCATAACGAGTCAAGCAAAAAATGTGCAATTGAAAGGGATATGTTAGTTAATGTGGAGACAAACGTTTTGTGCATATTTTTTTGTCACAAGGTTCATTTACGAAAATCGATATTTAGCAAGATATCTGCCTAGCTAACATTAGTCAGCTAGCTAGTGTTAGGAGAATGCATTTGTAATTTGTGTTGTTTAATGACTCCTGAGAAAACCAGCAAACCAGGCTGTCGTCTTGTGAAACAGTGTATGTAAAGTAGTTACTGCAAATTGAATGTACATGTGTGTAAGCTTGCCTTACAATGCAGCTGAAGTAACATAGCTAGCTAACTATTTACTTGCTTATTGTGTAGTGGAGGATAAAAATAACTGTATGCCTATGGATGTGTAGCTAGATACAGTATGTAGCCGATCTGTGTATGGACCCTAAAACGTTTGGTATGAATATTAGTTCAGAACCTATGAATCTCAGTTATCATAGTTGTTGTATCAACTTCAAGTCTGAATGGCATTAATGAAGCCAATAGATAGAGTAGAATATAATAACTTTATTGTGCCAAGAATGCAAGTCCTATATACACATATACTGTAGTTATTACCACGCATGAGATTCCCACATTGTAGCCTGTACATTGAATATATTCACTGATCATGTACTCTTCCTTGGCAAATAAAGGTGCGTTTCAGGTATGAATCTGAGACATTCTTTTGAATTATTTGAACAATGCTGTTTCTGCATGTATGTATTACAATTATACACTTCAACAGTGTTTACCACTCCTGGGACATCAATGATTACATATTGTAACTATGCAAAAGACTAGAAACATGCTTGATTTGTAATCCAACTCCCTTCATCTGCATTAATCTGAGGACACAGTATAGTATTTCAATGAGATACTTAATTTCAAACAGTGGAGAATGTGAAACGCTTTATTGAAAGAAGTTCATTTTCCAGATACATAAATGCATTATAGTTATGTAATATTGTAATATTATAAATATGAGTTCAATCTGTACTTAAATGCACATACAGTGTGCATTATAAAACAAGGAAGAAAGACAAGGTGGGGAGAGAGGTGTCGAAGACAGAAAGAGAAAGAGGTAAGAACAGCGGCAGACAGCATATGATTCATGACTTACAGTGCTACCCTAATATTCTCTCAGTTCATCACAATTGCGGTGTCTCCTAACCAGCCTTGGGCCCCCAGTTGGATCGAAAGTTATCCGGGAGAGGTGGAGGACTGGCTTCCTCTCTCACATCAAAACATACCTGCAGACAAGAGAGCATGATTAAGCCATGTTTTTTGTTTTACATGGGCAGTCACCCAGGAGGTGAAATGCAAAACTGACCATGGATCATTAACTCTGGGATTACTACATCTCTGTCTGTATTTCAATGTAAAGCATCTCTTTAAAAATACTTCCTGTTGACCTGACCAAGTGACATCTCACCTATGATCGTGCTGTGCAGCCAGTTCAGATGCGGGAGGGGTTCACCAAAACAGCTGATATAGCCTAGAGGATTTAGGGAGAAGGGGGAGAGGGTTGAAAGTAAGAAGAGACTGTTATTGTGTGTGTGTGGTCTCACATGGTGTCCACACTAAGTGGCTACAGAGTACTTTATGCTGAAAAACAGACATGAGGACAAACAATAGAATGTCAATAGAATATACTGTATGTGACATGGACACCTATCGGAGTGTACCTGAAACATTTAAATATAGAGGGCTATGTATCTCACCACTTGGTTATTGCAAGGCTAACCCCCAGGGAAATCATGACTTGGCAGCAACAGATAAACACAGCCATTTTCTCTGGACTATGTGGTGTAAATCTGAAAATTAGCAGCTGACATCTTAAGAGTTTTAAATTAATGCATGTGAGACATGTTCCATATACAACAAGACAGGCAGAGATGGAGAAAAAGAACACAGAACAGTTTAAAAATTGTTGGGGATAGGGAGCAGTATTTTCACTTTGGATGAATTGCGTGCCCATAGTGAACTGCATCCTACTCTGTCCTAAATTGCTAATATATGCATATTATTATTACTATTGGATAGAAAACACTTTGAAATTTCTAAAACTGTTTGAATTATGTCTGTGAGTACAACAGAACTCATAGGGCAGGCAATCTTCCAAACAGGAAGTGAAATTCTGAATGTGGGTCAAATTTGACGACATCGCCCCTTCCCTTCCAAATAAGATATGGATCTGGTAGCACTTCCTACCTCTTCCACTAGATGTCCACATTCAGTAGAACGTGGAATGGAGTCTCTGGTGTGAACTGACTGAATGGGAGGGGAAATAGTCACTGTCTTAGCAGAATGCATTTTCCCTGTGGCGCATTTGTCTCTGGGTGTCATCGTCGTTCCATTTGGCTGCAGATGAAAACGTATGATCCGTTTGGAATGTTATTGGATATATATGAAAATAGCATCCTGAAGATTGATTCTCTACTTAGTTTGACCAGTTTATTTGACCTGGAATATATCTTTTTGAAGTTTTCATCCGAGTTGTCCTGGACCAGCGTCAGCTTTTGGGCACGTGAGCTGAAAGTGCTAGCAAATGCAGCTAATTGGACACTAGTATTGGACATTATGGAACAAAACAACGATTTATTGTGGAACTAGGACTCCTTGCACTGCATTCTGATGAAAGATCATCAAAGGTAAGGGAATATTTATGATGTAATTTCGTATTTCTGTTGACTCTGGAGAAATATATTTACGTCTGAGTGCTGTCTCAGATTATTGCATGGTAGGCTTTTTTCGTAACGTTTAAAAAGAATCTGACACAGCGGTTGCATTAAGAACCAGTGTGTGTATCGTTAATTATATGTAGAACATGTATCTTTAGTCAAAGTTTATAATGAGTAATTCTGTTATCTGGCATAGGTTCTATAATTCCTCCGGATATTTTGGAGGCATTTCTGAACATGGCGTCAATGTAAACCGAGATTTGTGGATAGAAATATGCATATTATCGAACAAAACATAAATGTATTGTGTAACATGTCATATGAGTGTCATCTGATGAAGATTTTCAAAAGGTTAGTGATTCCTTTTATCTCTAATCCTGCTTTTGTGACTATCTTTGGCTGGGAAAATGGCAGTTTTTTTTATTTGGTGGTGGTCTAACATAAATATATGTTGTGTTTTCATTGTAAAACATTTAAAAAAAATCTGACATGATGGGTAGATGAACAAGATGTTTATCTTTCATTTGCTCTATAGGACTTTTAAATGTGTGAAAGTTAAATATTTCTAAATAATATTTTTGAATTCCCTGCGCCACCTTTTCAGCTGATTGGGGGGGTGGGGAGTTCCCCTAGGGGATCGCCTTGCCATAACAGGTTTTGCTAGCAATAAAGCTTCCACGGCCTGTTTCTCAGACAGTGAACATCTGGCAATATCTACTTTTTCGACCCCTTGGTCAGCTCGCTCTCTGAAAGTAAAGAAAACAGCTTATTTTTTATAGATATGAAAACAATAACAGATATGACCGTTCAATCTAAAGTAGCAGATATCATTTTTAGGATACGTCAATACAGCCCAGTGCTGCTTACCTGAAATGCCATCTTCATAGGTGTCCACTGACTTCCTTTGTGTCGGAAAAAAAGTTGCTTTCAGAACAATTTTTTTTATTTTTTTTATTAAAAATGTTTTGCTCTCGACAAAAAGACACAAATGTACCTCCATAGCATATAACAAGTTGCCTGTGAATAACCACACCTTCATACAATGCAGAATTCTTGACGCAAAAGCAAAGATGCTGCCATATCCTGCCAGCACGCCCACAAGCGAGCCACTCGGGAGCAGAATGATGACGTGTGGAAGAGGGAATGGAATGAGATGGGAACAGCAATTTGTTGCAAGTTGGGGAGGGCTAATAGCTGAACAATAGACTATTCAACCTTTACTAACAAATAGTCTAGTAGCCGAGCTAGGTGTGAAAAAAAAACTATCACAGACCAGATGTGCCCTATCGACCAAGGGGTAGCCTGCTACTCAATGTAATAAAGTAATGACTTTTCAAATAAGTTACCTTACACGTTATGTTGGCTGATAATTTGTTAGCTACGCTGTCCTTACGAACCACATAGCATATCATTACAGCAGTATGTACCGGTATGTTAGCTAGCTACCTAACGTTAGTAGTTATACATCAAACTTGCCAGTATATTAACTATAGGCTAACAACCCAAAGTTTATTGACTTGATTATTCATGTCATTCTTAGCTTAGCTAAATGGTATAGTCGTTGTGTTCTCTCAATGGACATTTGGGTGCTTTTGTAAATCCGCTCTGGCTAGCTGGACAATAGAACTAGTCAAAACGGCTTGAGAACGTTGGCTAAACTGGAACACTAGCCCACAAGCCCATAGCAAATGAATGGAATCGAACGTTCGCAGAGTCTGTTTTGACTGGAGTGATGCTTAGAATTCCATAAAAATCTATCCCTTTTTATTTTACCACTACAATCAGTTCTTCGGGTGAAACTGGAAAAAAACAACTTGTGTAGAAAGTAAACATCCGCACCTCGATGGTGTCAACTGTGCTTGTGTCTGCGTAATGAAAAAGTAGAGGAAAAAATGTAACTGTCTATTTCTGGTCTAGCGATCGATGACAAACGAGCTTGCTGCCCAGACTTACATTATTAAAAAGAGGAGATTCTCCTGATTTAAAATGGTGGTGTGTAACAGTTTTGCTTCCGTTCCTCTCCTCGCCCCTACCCGGGCTCGAAACAGGGACCCTCTGCACATACAGTGAGGAGAACAAGTATTTGATACACTGCCGATTTTGCAGGTTTTCCTACTTACAAAGCATGCAGAGGTCTGTAATTTTTATAATAGGTACACTTCAACTGTGAGAGACGGAATCTAAAACAAAAATCCAGAAAATCAAATTTTACGATTTTTAAGTAATTAATTTGCATTTTATTGCAATACATAAGTATTTGATCACCTACCAACCAGTAAGAATTCCGGCTCTCACAGACTTGTTCGTTTTTCTTTAAGAAGCTCTCCTGTTCTCCACTCATTACCTGTATAAAAGACACCCGTCCACACACTCAATCCAACCTCTGCACAATGGCCAAGACCAGAGAGCTGTGTAAGGACATCAGGGGTAAAATTGTAGACCTGCACAAGGCTGGGATGGGCTACAGGACAATAGGCAAGCAGCTTGGAGAGAAGGCAACAACTGTTGGCGCAATTATTAGAAAATGGAAGAAGTTCAAGATGACGGTCAATCACCCTCAGTCTGGGGCTCCATGAAAGATCTCACCTCATGGGGCATCAATGATAATGAGGAAGGTGAGGGATCAGCCCAGAACTACACGGCAGGACCTGCTCAATGACCTGAAGAGAGCCTCGACCACAGTCTCAAAGAAAACCATTAGTAACACACTACGCCGTCATGGATTAAAATCCTGGAGCGCACACAAGGTCCCCCTGCTCAAGACAGCGCATGTCCAGGCCCGTCTGAAGTTTGCCAATGACCATCTGGATAATACAGAGGAGGAATGGGAGAAGGTCATGTGGTCTGATGAGACAAAAATAGAGCTTTTTGGTCTAAACTCCACTCACCATGTTTGGAGGAAAAAGAAAGTTTTAAATTCTCTTGTAATGCCAATACGGAATCCTATCAAATGCTTCTCAAAGATGCCCTCTGCTAGTCAAATTAGCAATAACTTGCTGTAACAGAAGAAATGGCTGAGAATTAAATAAAGTGCCACAGAATGCTGCAGCAGCACGCAGGGTGTGCCGCAGTATGTTGCAACCTTTAAAGGAGGAACCACTGTACATCCTGTTTTAGTTTCTGACTATAAGACGGTAGGAGCAAGATGGCATTGTGGTCGGATTTGCCGAAGGTAGGGCGAGGGAGGGTTCTGTAAGCATCACAGAGGTTAGAGTAGATGTGGTCTAGTGTATTACCCCCGTGCGTAGTACAATCAGTATACTGATAGAATTGAGGTAGCCTTGTTCTCAGATTTGCTACAATAAATGCAACCTCCGGATATATGGTTTCCAGTTTACATAAAGTCCAGTGAAGTTCCTTTAGGGCCATCTTGGTGTCTGCTTGAGGGGGAATGTACACAGCTGTGACGATAACTGACGAGAATTCTCTTGGAAGGTAATACGGCTAGCATTTGATCGTGAGGAATTATATGTTGGGAGAGCAGAAAGACGAGTTCCTGTATGTTGTTATGATTACACCATGAGTCGTTAATCATGAAGAATACACCCCCGCCTTTCTCTTCCCAGAGAGGTGTTTATCTCTGCCGGCTCAAGGCATGGAGAAGCCCGGTGGCTGAACCGATTCCGACAACATATCCCAAGAGAGCCATGCTTCCATGAAACAGAGAATGTTACAATCTCTGTCTCTCTGGAATGCAACCCTTGCTCGAATTTCATCTACCTTGTTGTCAAGAGACAGGACATTGGCTAGTAGTATGCTAGGGAGCGGTAGGCGATGTCCGCTTCTATGGAGCCTGACCAGGAGGCCACTCCGTCTGCCCCTTCTGCGACGCCATTGTCTTGGGTCGGCTACTGGAATTAGATCTATTGTCCTGGGCCCTCATTTATCAATGTTGTGTACGAATAGAGGTGTTGGTAAACCATGTGTGCGATCATTTCTAAGCAAGTGTGAGATTTATCAATTTGAACTGATACTTGAGAATGTGTGGGATTTATCATTTTGTACTTCTACTTGAGAATGTGTATAAATTTAAGCACACCTCTGACCAGAAAAGTCAAACTAATAATGAAATACCATCACCCAAGTGGAAAAAGGATTGACATACTGTTTCAAATAATAAACTAAGAAAAAATATAATACATTAATAGTTTATTCATGTATTTATTTTATAAACCCTTATAAACACATAAAGAGAGTGGAATGTAAGGTTGGAGGCAATTTAGTGAAACCAGTTAAATAATATAAAAAGGCAACACTGAAGCATTGTGACTTGTCCAAAATGGCAAATCTTGATATGCTGGAGGATCTGGCACAAGCTGCATTACGCAGGGAGCGTGTTTTTCAATGAGTGTGCAGATTTTTTTGTTGAGAGAAATGCCTGGCTTATTAGTAGATTTCATTTTTCAATGAATATTTTATTGTATCTCTGCAACCAACTCTCTACAGTATTAGAAAGGGAGAAAAACACACCAAATGCCATCCCAGTGCATACCCAAATCCTCTCCACCCTGGGATTTTTGGCCATTGGAACATTCCAACGGGAGATTGCGGCTCGGGCTGGCATTTCCTAACCAACCAGGAGCCGAATATTGCCTGCAGTCCTTCGTGGCATTATTTAATTGAACCCATAATACATCCAGTTTCCGTACACTGCTGTGCAGTGAAAAGGGATTTCCATACCATAGCTGGATGTCATTGTCATTGGAGCAATTGACTGGACCCACATCGCAGTAAAAGCACCATCATTGAACTAATTCAACTTCGTCAAACAGAAAAGGTTTCCATTCTGTCAATGTGCAGGTCCTCTGTGATTCACATTTGGCTTTGTTGAATGTAGTGGCCAAATGGCCAGGTGGGGCACATGATTCAGTCATTGTGCAGAACAGTTCAGTCGGCCTAAACCTACAGGAAGGAGCTGTTGAAGATGGATGGCTTATTGGTAAATGACTTATGTTTCATTTGCAAAGTTTCATTTGCCATGTTAGACCTCTACTGGGAAACAATATCTAAATGTTGTATTCATAACTGCAGGAGACCGGGGCTACCCATTTAAAACAAGGCTGATGACTCCCCTCACAAACCCCTCAAACCAACAAGAGGCAAAGTACAACCAAGCCCACGCACACACAAGAACAACAGTGGAGAGCACCATAGACCTGCTGAAAGGGCATTGGCTGTGCTTGTCTGTGACAGGAGGCACACTGCAATACCAGCCTATGAAGGATTGCCTCTGAAATGACATTGCTTCAAATGCCATTACGTTAATGTAATACAATGTGCAAATTCCTTTTTAGGTTTGCTACATTGTCAAGGCTTGCAGTGTGCTCCACAACATTGCAATCAAAATGGCATTCCACTGAATGATCCACCCAAACCCGATGAGCCCATGCCTGACAGGGAGTGTCAAGAGTCAATATCATACGGTTTTAGGCATCTGTTCTTTCAAATTTTGTAATCAAATCGACAAGGGAAAACATTAACATTGCACCAGAATTTATTGTCACACATGTTTGAGACATTCAACAAGTTCTTTCAATGATTGATTTCTCTCTCATGCTGTTGCATACATCCTCGAGCTGCTGTTTGAGTCCAAGAATTGATGTCTTGATCTCTTCTTGCTGTTTCAGGACTGCGTCAGTCAAAACATGCGGCGCAGCTGAAGCGCTCACCAAAGAGGACACCCTTCTGGTAGGCCTGGTGCTGAGGGGTCAGAGGACACCCTTCTGGTAGGCCTGGGGCTGAGGGGTCAGAGGACACCCTTCTGGTAGGCCTGGGGCTGAGGGGTCAGAGGACACCCTTCTGGTAGGCCTGGGGCTGAGGGGTCAGAGGACACCCTTCTGGTAGGCCAGGGGCTGAGGGGTCAGAGGACACCCTTCTGGTAGGCCTGGGGCTGAGGGGTCAGAGGACACTCTTCTGGTAGGCCTGGGTCTGTCAAGATTTCATGTTTTGTTATTTTATAATAATTTTGTTACATTTGTTCTGTTATATATATATATATAGTCAAGAAAACATATTTAGATGTGTTCCATGTCTGAATATGGTTGCTAAAATAAATCTTGACTTACCATCAGTTGGTGTGTCTGGCATCCATTCAGGGTCTGGGAGAGGGTCCTCAGTACCAACATCACAAATTATGCCAGAGACTGAGGTCTTTCCAATTATGCTGCCAATGTGCTGGTCCAGAGCAGACAGTGAAGAGTCACTCTGCCCTCCTCCTGTTGCACTTATATATCTTTTGTGGATCATAATTTAAGTTTTCATATGTTTTCAAATTAAACAATTAATTTTTAATTTCATTAACTGTTCTGCATTCAGATGAGGCAGAATTTACCACAGTTCTAACATGCTCCCAAGCAATATTGTTTATCTTATTTGTCAAGCCATTGCTGAGGGCTCCAAAAAGTATGTCTTGTTTTGCTTCCAATTTGGTGATAAAAAGTTCTATTTCTGCGTCCTAAAAGTTTTTTTTTACTTTGTCTTCTTTGATTTCCCCATGTTGGCGGACAGAAATTAATGACATTTCGTCCAGCTTTAAAGGGAATGTTTGTGACCATAAATTCTTCATGTAAATGCGACTTCAAGTGCATTAACAGTGTTTGAGAACGTGTCTGATTTATCAAGACAGAATACTTAGAGGTGTGTGTAAATTAAGCGTACGAGCATTTGATAAAAACAACTTTTTTTGTACTTGCAAACATTCTACATTTTCTTTGTATGAGTTAATTTAGAAGCTTTTCTATGCAACATTAATCAATGAGGGCCCTGGGTGGTGGTCCAAACAAAGGATCCGCTTCGGGAAAGTCGTATTCCTGGTCATAATGTTGGTAAGTTGATGTCACTCTTGTATCCAATAGTTCTTCCTGGCTGTATGTAATAAGAATGAAGATTTCCAGTCCCATCCAATAATATGGCACACTTAAGCCCTATGCTATCTTCAACAGGTTGTACTGATTTATATCCTAGCATAACTTATTTTTTGTAAAAAAATGTTTTAACCTTTTATTTAACTAGACAAGTCAGTTAATAACAAATTCTTATTTACAATGAAGGCCTACCAAAAGGCAAAAGACCTACTGCGGGGACTGGGGCTGGAATAAAATATATACAGTATATAAAAAAAACAAATCCAGGACCAAACCACGATGAGAGACAAAACAACATGACATAAAGAGAGACCTAAGACAACAACATGACAAGGCAGCAACACAAAACATGGTACAAACATTATTCATCAGCCTATTTATTTAACCTTTATTTAAGTAGGCAAGTCAGTTAAGGACACATTCTTATTTTCAATGACGGCCTAGGAACAGTGGATAAACTGCCTTGTTCAGGAGAATGACAGATTTCTACCTTGTCAACTTGGGAATTCGATCTTGCAACCTTTTGGTTACTAGTCAAACGGTCTAACCACTAGACTACCTGCAGCCCCAAATAAAAGATCTTAGACTTTATATCCACCAACGAATGGCATTTCTTAAAATAGGGCAACCCTATTTATTTATTTATTTTCATCTGGCGACCCTAGCCCCGAACTCAGGCCCTATGTGTAGTTAACTGACCCTCTCTGGCCATTCATCGCCATTTTATCTGTTGTTGTTGTCTTAGCTGATTAGCTGTTGTTGTCTTACCCGTTGTCTTAGCTAGCTCTCCCAATCAACACCTGTGATTTCTTTATGCCTCGCTTTATGTCTCTCTCTAATGTCAATATGCCTTGTATACTGTTGTTTAGGGTAGTAATCATTGTTTTATTTTACTGTGGAGCCTCTAGACCCACTCTACATGCCTCAGAGAGCTCTTTTGTCCCACCTCCCACACATGCGGTGACCTCAGCCAGTTTAACCAGCACATCCAGGGATGCAACCTCTTATCATCACTCAGTGCCCCTCATCTATCTTCAGAGTTCGTTCTGTTAGGTGACCTAAACTGGGATATGCTTAACACCCCGGCAGTTTTAAAATCTAAGCTAGATGCCCTCAATATCACACAAATCAAAAGAACCCACCAGGTACGACATTAAAATCAGTAAACATGGGCACCCTCATAGATATTATCCTGACCAACTGGCCCTCCAAATACACCTCTGCTGTTTTCAATCAGGATCTCAGCGATCACTGCCTCATTGCCTGCATCCGCTAGGGGTCCGAGGTCAAACGACCACCGCTCATCACTGTCAAACACTTCTGCGAGCAGACCTCATCCCGTCAGTCGAGGATGCCTGGTCGTTCTTTAAAATTAAATTTCATCACCATCTTAAATAAGCATGCCCCTTTCAAAAAAATGTAGAATTAGCAACAGATATAGCCCTTGGTTCACTCCAGACCTGACTGCCCTTGACCAGCACAAAAACATCCTGTGGTGGACTGCAATAGCATACCTTAAGGGAACATTTTGACAATCACCGTATGGTTAGTGAGAAAGTCCCTATTGGAACTGTACGGTCCCTTACTAGACGTCCGAAAACATTTGTAAAATTCGGGGACGGCGTCGGGCCGAGCGGCAGGGCCAGACCTACCGGGAAGTCATCAAATGAACTTTGTCGGACATTCGGTTTTCGTTTAATAAAATAAACAAATTTTGGACCATTTTTGCGCTATGCCGGAAGATCCCACAAGAGGGCATAAGCAATCATATTGCTATTGGACAAAACATCCCGAATCACGACGTGCCATATCTCAAAAACTGAAAATATTTCGAAGCCGAAACTTGGTGAGCGTAGGTTTGGCATAATGGGAAGATGGCCCCGAACAAGATGGCGTCTAGGCCTCAACGGTTTTTGAGTTATGGCCATATTTCTGGGATTAAAGGTCCAAAATGAAAATAGAGATAGAGAAAAGATTCTCACTTCACGTCAAAGTCAAGGAGCCTCCGGTGTCTATAAAAAATAAATAAAAAAGCCATTTATCTATCGTCATATAAGAGAAATCGTACGATGACCAGATCGTGATGTTCAGATATAGGTGTTTTTTTTTTCAACGGTTACAGATCCAGTTGCAGGGTGTTCATACGAATATTTTTAAAATGTGCTGCGGAGCTCTGCAACATTTCTGTGATTTTCTATGATTTTCTGAAATAACACACTCACTAAACCCTCCGTAAATAACTCAGTTCTTAACGTAAAGACTTAAAACTCAGGATTCTGTAAAGGCATACCCCAATGAGGATATGAGTTTATTTATAGCTTCCTGTGCCAACCGGAAGTGCCTTAAATGGTGTCATAGTGGCTGTATCCAAGGGTTAAAAAGGTCAGATCTTTTCAAAACTTTATATGTGATTAGGCAACCCTCCTGAACTGTAAAATCACTCATTTCTCCCAACAGATGTCAAAGAAAAGCTCACACACACACACAGCAAGGATGGAGTGACAAAGTGCGGTGTTTAAAGACACAGAGAGCAGGCAATGGCATAAACATAATCCCAAGGCCGGGCCGAGTCCAACGAGGCGCCCCGCTTGACCGTAGCTCGCTCGGTCTGAGCGCAGCGACCATGAGAAAAATAGGCCCACAATGAAGCCTGCACCACAATGTCATTTGATTTTGGGTGACAGCGGCGGAACTGTTAGGTTTAGAAGGACAATTCAAACACAGGACTGTTCCTAAGGTCCTCCCGATCTGTGCAAGCCTAACCTTGACCGTGTGGCATTAACCTTTCACAGTTAAAAGAAGGTGTTTACATAAAAACAGTGTGCATTGACTTCTCTCCCCATAGGAATACATTGCCTGCTCCCCTAAATACAACCTGGGGTCTTTATGGGTTATGAATGCTGTATGAACCTGTCTTCTATGACATTCCATCAGACCACTATGAGGTCTACCTGTGTCGATTCTAAGCTTCCTGGAGCAACCGGAAGTGGTTAAATTGACCCAAAAGATATTTGGATGTACATCAACTCGAAAGGTGAAAAGGCCTCTGCATTATTCAACCCTGTGTAGATCAGTCAATTCTCAACTTAAAGACTTAAAACTCAGGATTCCGTAGGTTTCTATGTCAGTCAAGACATGTGTATTTATAGCTTCCTGTGCCAACCGGAAGTGCCATAATTGGTGTCTCAGGGGCTGTTTGGAAGGGTTAAAAAAATCAGATCTGTCCAAAACTTCATATGTGTGATTAGACAACCCCCATGAACTGTAAATCAGTCATTTTTCCCATAAAAATTCAAAGGAAAAATAAATCACACAGATACACAACTTGGATGGAGGGACGTATTATTGGGGTGTGTAGAGACTGACAGTGCCTCCAATAGTTAGCTTTGTTCGAGCTAAAAAAGAACCGTCAGACCTAGAGTTCCGAAACTTTAGAATCCTGTTCTAGACCTCAGGTAGATAGTGCGTGGTGAGTTACGGCGCTCTAGGAGGTTCTCGGACCGAGAAACAGCGTCGAACATTTGCAATGACTTCAATTCATTTTGACCATTACGAAAATGGCGACATTTAGAAATGTCCCAGAGACACAAGACTAGGTGCATTGTGACCGTCTCGGCCCATAGAGACAGAACCCAACATCTCGGTCCGATAGCTCATTCAAGGACCCCGTAGCAAGGCATGGAAAAAAGTGGATTTTCAGCACCAATTAGGCTTTTACTCGGACACCAAATGACCTATCGAGCCGAAACTCGGGATTCGGGGTCGCCTCACATAGGACTACACATAATGTCCGAACTGGCCCCGCAGCTAGAAAGTAACTATGTGTTTTATGGTTTTTTAATGTTTTGTACCGAAGGCCTTGTGAATTTTGGGCCAGCTCTGAAGTATGTTATACTTGGCTCCTAAATGAGTTGGGAAAAGTGGGTTTGGTGTCAGTTTGTATCAGTTTGGTGTCAGAATGATATCAAATTGACTGATGGACGGTGACTTGCAGGTGACTCTTGTCCATTAGCAATATGTTTAAGCGGTGAGGTACCATCACCAAAAGCGACATTCTGAAATCAACCCAAACGAGCGATGGAGAGGTACCAGTATCACTGCCCAGCCATCCCTATGGCATCGGGCCAGTCAATTTGGCATTCCTGCATGATTTTTATGGCATGACAAATTGGTGATGGTGAATGCCCAGTTAACCATATGGCAAAAGCACAGTGACTTTGCAAAAGTGAGAAAACATGACCAAATGGACATTCTGAAATCAACACAAACAATGGCATGACCATAGTGTCCAGACTGTGCCGAGTCCAACGAGGTGCCCCGCTTGACCGTAGCTCGCTCGGTCTGAGCGCAGCGACCATGAGAAAAATAGGCCCAATATGAAGCCTGCACCAGTACGTCATTTGATTTTGGGTGACAGCGGCGGAACCGTTAGGTTTAGAAAGACAATTCAACCACAGGAATGTTCCTAAGGTCCTCCTGATCTGTCCAAGCCTATCCTTGACCGTGTGACATTAACCCTTCACAGTCAAAAGGTGTTTACATAAAAACAGTGTTCATTGACTTCTCTCCCCATAGGAATACATTGGCTGCTCCACTAAATACAACCTGGAGTCTATATGGGTTATGAATGCTGTATGAACCTGTCTTTGGTACCAGTCCATCAGGCCACTATAAGGTCTACCTGTGTCGATTCTAAGCTTCCTGGACCAACCGGAAGTGGTTCAAATCGCCCTAAAAGTGTATACCCATACACTGCCTGCAATTTGATGGACATAGTGCATTGAACCCTGTGTAAATCAGTCAGTTCTCATGGTAAAGACTTAAAACTCAGGATTCTCTAATGGAATACCCCAATGAGGATGTATGTTGAGTTACAGCTTCCTGTGCCAACCGGAAGTGCCATAATTGGTGTCTCATGGGCTGTTTGGAGGGGTTAAAAAATTCAGATCTTTCCAAAACTTCATATATATGATTAGGCAACCCCCATGAACTGTAAATCAGTCATTTTTCCCATAAAAATTCAAAGGAAAACTAAATCACACAGAATGCTTTGAATGATATCAAATTGACTGATGGACGGTGACTTGCAGGTGACTCTTGTCCATTAGCAATATGTTTAAGCGGTGAGGTACCATCACCAAAAGCGACATTCTGAAATCAACCCAAACGAGCGATGGAGAGGTACCAGAATCACTGCCAAGCCATCCCGAGTTCATCGGGCCAGTAAATTTGGCATTCCTGCATGATTTTTATAGCATGACAAATTGGTGATGGTGAATGCCCAGTTAACCATATGGCAAATGCACAGTGACTTTGCAAAAGTGAGAAAACATAAACAAATGGACATGATGAAATCAACACCACGAGTGATTGAAAGGAACAACAATCACTGCCCGGCCATCCCGAGTTCATCAGGCCAGTCAATTTTGCATTTCTGAAGGATTTTTGAGCATGTCAAATTTCTTATGACATTTGGCCTCCACAAAACATATGCCTTATGCACAAGCAAAAAAAAAAAAACATTATGATAATAAAATATGACTAAAGTATGTTGATACAGTTCTTATACGTGTGTAACTGACACAAAATTCGAAAATCTTTCGAAAAACGGTCCAGAAAGCACTTTAAGGGGTGATAAGTTTTTTTCAAAAAATCCATTTTTTCAAAATTTGGCTTTTGGATGTTGACTTGGAGTCCAATATCAATATGAAAAACCATGGTGGAGCGCAATCGCCACCTGTTGGATTTTTGAAGTGTTACAACTGGCAATAGCCATATGGCATTTGAAGTAAACTTTGCATGAATCAACGCCGCTTTGGGTGGTATTGGCCAATGTGTACATGGTTTGTCCTATGCCAATAATTTGCCATTCATTTTTGTCCACTACGGGGGGGGAATTCACTTACATCAAATAGTCCCAGCGATATGCAACTGTTCAGGGAAGTCAGGAACCAATACACACACTCAGTCAAGAAAGCAAAGGCTAGCTTTTTCAAACAGAAATTTGCATCCTGTAGCTCTAACTCCAAAATGTTTTGGGACACTGTAAAGTCCATGGAGAAGAAGAGCACCTCCTCCCAGCTACCCACTGCACTGAGGCTAGGTAACACAGTCACCACCGATAAATCCATGATAATCGAACCCTCTCGATCTAAAACTATCCGCCGCCATGGTTGCAACCACTATTACCAGTCTGTTCAACCTCTTTCGTATCGTCCGAGATCCCTAAAGACTGGAAAGCTGCCGCGGTCATCCTCCTCTTCAAAGGGGGTGACACTCGAGACCCAAACTGTTATAGACCTATATCCATCCTACCCTGCCTCTCTAAAGTCTTCGAAAGCCAAGTTAATAAACAGATCACCGACCATTTCGAATCCCACCGTACCGTCTCCGCTGTGCAATCCGGTTTCCGAGCTGGTCACGGGTGCACCTCAGCCACGCTCAAGGTACTAAACGATATTATAACTGCCATCGATAAAAAACAGTACTATGCAGCCATCTTCATCGACCTGGCCAAGGCTTTCGACTCCGTCAATCACCTTAATCTTATCGGCAGACTCAATAGCCTTAGTTTATCAAATGACTGCCTCGCCTGGCTCACCAACTCCATTGCAGACAGAGTTCAAAGTGTCAAATCGGAGGGCCTGTTGTCCAGACCTCTGGCAGTCTATGCGGGTACCACAGGGTTCAAATCTTGGGCCGACTCTTTTTTCTGTATAGATCAATGATGTCGCTCTTGCTGCGGGTGATTCCCTGATCACCCTCTACGCAGATGACACCATTCTGTATACATCTGTGTTAACTAACCTCCAAACAAGCTTCAATGCCATACAACACTCCTTCCATGGCCTCCAACTGCTCTTAAAACTAGTACAACTAAATGCATGTTTTTCAACCATTTGCTGCCCCCCCTCACCCGATTAGCATCACTACCCTGGACGGTTCTGACCAAGAATGTGGACAACTACAAATACCAGTCTGGCTAGACTGTAAACTCTTCTTCCAGACTGATATTAAACATCTCCAATCCAAAATCAGATCTAGATTCGGCTTTTTATTTCGCAACAAAGCCTCCTTCACTCACGCTGCCAAACTTTCCCTAGTAAAACTGACTATCCTACCGATCCTCGACTTCGGCGATGTCATCTACACAATAGCTTCCAATACTCTACTCAGCAAACTGGATACAGTCTAATCACAGTGCAATTTTATTAAAATAATAATTCAAATGTTAAAGCCCCTTATACTGGATACAGTCTAAAATGTATAAAACCAGTGGATACCCATCCATTTTATTATGAAAGCCCCTTATACCACCCACCACTGCGACCTGTATGCTCTAGTCGGCTGGCCCTCGCTACATATTCATCGCCAGACCCACTGCGGAGGCAGTCAGGAGAGCGGAGGCAGCAGGAGAAGGGAAACATCGGTATGAGGGAACACGGCTGGCAAGGAACCCCGAGAGGCAGCCCCAAAAAAATGTTTTTGGGGGCACTCGGGGAGTGTGGCAGAGTCAGGTTGGAGACCTGAGCCCACTCCCCGTGCTTACCGTGGCGAGCATGGGATTGGTCAGGCACCGTGCTATGGGGTGATGCGCATTGTGTCTCGGCCGAGTATTCAAAGGCCAGTGTGCTCGGTGCATGCGTCCCGCAGTTGCCGGGTGGAAGCTGGCATCCAGCGAGAACGGGTGGGTCCAGCTCTGCACTCGAGATCACCAGTGTGCCTCCACGGCCCAGGGTGTCCGGTGCCTCGGCCAAGGAGGAGGCCGCCTGTATGTCTCCCCAATCTGGTGAGTCCTGTGCCTGTTTCCATAACCAGAGTCTCCCTCCTGTCCGGAGCTGCCAGAGTCGCCCTTCTGTCCCGGACACGCTGTGAGGGTCCCCAGTCCGGGGTCGTCCACGTCCCGCACCAGAGCCGCCACAGCGGATAGATGCCCACCCAGACCGTCCCCTATAGGTTTAGGTTTTGCGTCCGGAGTCCGCACCTCTGGGGGGGGGGGGGGGGTTACACTCCCTTTGGCCGCCTTTCCTTCCAGTTCTCTCCTGTGGAACGAATTGCAAAAATCGCTGAAGCTGGAAACATATTTCCCTCACTAACTTTAAACATCAGCTAATCGATCGCTGCAGCTGTACATAGTCCATCTGTAAACAGCCCACCCAATCTACCTACCTCATCCCCATATTGTTTTTTACTTTTCTGCTCTTTTGCACACCAGTATCTCTACTTGCACATCCTCATCTGCTCATTTATCACTCCAGTGTTAATCTGCTAAATTGTAATTACTTTGCTACTGTGGCCTATTTATTGCCTTATCTCCTCACGCTATTTGCTCACACTGTATATAGCCATTATGTTTTCCTATTGTGTTATTAACTATACACTTGTTTATTCCATGTTTAACTATGTGTTGCTTTTGTCGCACTGCTTTGCTTTATCTTGGCCAGGTCGCAGTTGTAAATGAGAACTTAACTCAACTAGCTTACATGGTTAAATAAAGGTGAAATAAAAAAATATATATATATATATATTTTAAACTTACAAATTCAGTTGTTCCTTTTCCATTGGTCTGTAACAAAATGTTGCGTGCCATTATTGCACTGATGGATCCTTGACTAGGCTACTAGCTACTACTAACGTTAAACAACATCTTTGCAAATATGACAAAATCCCATGTTTTTTTAATTAGTTTCACAGCTTTTATGGGAAAACGATACATTTGGTCCTTAAAACATATACGTTTATCGTACATCAAAAAATAATGAAAATGAAGAGCATTATGGATTTGTCAAAAAGCAGTCTGTGGACTAATCGTGGTCATTATCGCTTCTTGGTGGCACATTACTCGCAATCGATAGAGCACTTGACATGGTTTTTTGTTGAGGAAAAAAACTCTTCACTGCCGGTCCTTATGCTTGATTCATACCGCATGTGACGAAGTGGATGATTATCATAATGTATAGCGGTTAGCCTGCATGTAAGTGTAGCCTACATAAGACTATAATAATGACAGCCAACTGTCCTGCAGACTCGCAATTAATTTCTTTAAAATAACTGCAATAACTCGCTATAAACTTCTTTAAAATAACTGCAATACTGCCATCTGTTAACGAGAGTGCAAACTACCTGCTGTACACGTTGTAATGCTGATCCTTTTCAAGTCAAAAAGGCATACAGTAAAAAATATTGTAGGCCTACATTTAGATGTCCATGTAATATAGCCTATGTAATATGATTATTACGCAATAGCAGTGTATTTGTGGGCAAGGCTGAAGAACGAGGTAGCTCCTTATTAAATTAATTTGTAATCTTAATTTGCAAGCGGTTTGTTTACGGTATCCCTTTTCAACACAACAACAGTGCTTGACTTGTGCATCACCTACCTGCACCTCTTATAAAAGTTCATGCACCTAAATATAAAAACAGTTCCGGCACCTATTTTAGTTCAATTTACCCACTGCACACTAACACAATACAAGTACTTCAACATGCCACAATCTGCAACGATTAAGTGGACTAGGCATTTTACACAGAGCAATTTGAGCAGTCAGTAAAATACTCAGTTGCTTTGATGATGAGAACATTCTGTTGGACTTAGGTATGTTAAGGACACTTCTAGCCATGAACAAGTATTAGAAGACGTCCAACTACTTCAATGATTTTAGTTGGCTGATGCACTTGTGACAGGATATTATCAGTGTCACCTGTTGAAGTTAACATGGTACAAGTTAGCTCTATGCGAGCTGATGGAAAGGGAAAGGTGGATACCTAGTCAGTTGTACAACTGAATGCATTCAACTGAAATGTGTCTTCCACATTTAACCACTCTGAATCAGAGGGGTTGGGTTGAATGCTATGATTTATTGTTCGGCACATATGCAAGTAAATCAATGCTTTTCATTGGCTGATACGCATTTTGTGTGTGAGAACCCATTTAACTTTAAACACTTGCTTACATTCGCAAGTATTCAACCGTGTGAATACTTTTTTCATCTTCCAATTGATTGTGTATTGTCTGTGTGTTAATCCCTAAACAAACAACGTAATCATAATCTGGATATTGGTATCTTGTTTTCAGGGAGTTTTGGGAATAGACACTTGGCATAATCTCACAGACATCTGTCTGCCTTCCTTATCCCTAATGTCCAGAGAGGATTATGGGAATCTGTCTCTCTAGACAATGGAGGGAGTCCAAAAATACAAACAAACACAAAACATAATTATGGCTTAGTCCGATCAGAGCTCATTGTTGGCCCTGGCCCTTGATGGCAGACATTGAGTGTTTTAATTGGCTGGTACAGTAGGAAGCAGAGTATTTTTAACCACTCTATGTACTCATAGCTCTACTGTTATCTCACTCAATATGGAAAGAAATGATGCAGAGGACACAATGCAATATGATTGGAAGTTATTACAACAACTCATGCAGATAAATAACCTGAGCATTTTTCTATGGTGATAATCAATTATAAACAAAAACAAATAGAACATGATTATTCTGAAAATCATGCCATGCAAACCAGTTGGCCAGTTGGTGTATTTGTGTAAAGTAGTAAAACAGCCTGCACATAAATCTGAATGGAGCCAAAACAGACCCTGGACACCCCTTTCATTCTCTGCAAACGTCAAAGCAGTGACTCGCTCCTGCAGGTTCATGCTCTACAACATCTGTGGTGTACACAGTAAACCAAGAATAGTTTAAATCACAATGGTAACATTTTTGGGGTTAAATGTTAACCCTCGAGTGATACGCTCCCTGGAATTAGTGTTGTTAAATGGAGTTCATTGGGACGGAATACTTTAAACTTTTAACCTGAGAGAGTTAGTTAAATCTATGGAGTTAGCCACAGAGGTGGGAGGGGCGTCATTGGCATATTTCCCAGCATGCTCTGTTGCAGGCAGATTTTTGTTAAATAGTTTGTTTCAATACCTGTGTTTACGAATGCAAATTGATTAGTTTTGATCTTATGCTACACAAAGATAAGAAATACACATTTTTCTAAATGAATCCAGTCTCTAAGTGGTTGGATTTATAGCAACTGTTAGTTGTTCCAGTGTACATGGTTATCATGTAAATGTACACTTTATGCCTCTACTGTGACAGGCATTCTAAATGTTAGCATGAGTGATGTAAAAGTGCTGGACATCTTTCTGCAAGTTGGCTTCCAACATATAGTAGATTGGATATCACATTGCAAATCACTCAAAGATGACATGTATTTAAATAAGGCTTTGCACCCTTACAACTCTAAGGAAGTTAACTGAAAGAGAAATGTACTCTGCTGGAGTTGATTGTTAATTCAAAACACAGAAGTGTTGGCAAGAGAGTTGATTAAAAACACTGTAAAGAGTAAAATGGCAATTGGAGTTAAATTTGAGAGTTGGATATTTACTCCATTTAGTGTTGTTTTAACTCCCAAAATAGCAACACACCGACCACCGTGGTTTTAACACAAAATGATGGTGGGACAATCTAAATCCCAGAATAGACTCCTTAGGAGTTTAATTAACTCTTGCAATTTTACTGTGTACTTGTATGACTTATCCTCACACTAATCCAGTGACTTGTCATCTCCTATCTAGACCACTGCAACTCTGTTGGAAGGGCTTCCCGCTTGTGCCATCAACCCCTGTACAGTGAGGGAAAAAGTATTTGATCCCCTGCTGATTTTGTACGTTTGCACACTGTCAAAGAAGTGATCAGTCTATAATTTTAATGGTAGGTTTATTTGAATAGTGAGAGACAGAATAACATTTTAAAAAATCCTGAAAAACGCATGTAAAAAAAATTATAAATTGATTTGCATTTTAATGAGGGAAATAAGTATTTGATCCCCTCTCAATCAGAAAGACACTGTTAACCTCTTTGAACTCTAGGGGCGCAATTTCATTTTTGGATGAAAAACGTTCCCGTTTTAAACAAGATATTTTGTCACAAAAAGATGCTCGACTATGCATATAATTGCTACTGTTCGAAAGAAAACACTCTGACGTGTCCAGAAATACAAAGATCTTCTCTGTGCGTGCCCTTTAACGTGAGCTTCAGGCAAAACCAAGATGAGATGGCATCCAGGAAATGACAAGGATTTTTGAGGCTCTGTTTGTCATGATCTCCTTATATGGCTGTGAACGCAAGAGGAATGAGTCTGCCCTTTCTGTTGTTTCCCCAAGGTGTCTGCAGCATTGTGACGTATTTGTAGGCAGATCATTGGAAGATTGACCATAAGAGACCACATTTACCACGTGTCCGCCCGGTGTCCTGCGCGAAATTGGTGTGCAAAAGTCACCTGCCAGTATTTTTCCAAACAATACAGAGAGTAAAGCAAGCTTCCACGAACTGCATGTCAATGAAGAGATGTGAAAAAACACCTTGAGGACTGATTCCAAACAACGTTTGCCATGTTTCGGTCGATATTATGTAGTTAATCCGGAAAAAGTTTTACGTTGTAGGTGACTGCATTTTCGGTTCGTTTCAGTAGCCAGGCGCAATGTAGAAAACGGAACGATTTCTCCTACACACAGACGCTTTCAGGAAACACTGCGCATTTGGTGTGTAACTGAGAGTCTCCTCATTGAAAACATCAGAAGCTCTTCAAAGGTAAATGATTTTATTTATTTGGTTATCTGGTTTTTGTGAAAATGTTGCGTGCTACATGTTATTCAAAATGCATTGCTAGCTTTGCATACTCTTACACAAATTAGTCAATTTCTATGGTTCAAAAGCATATTTTGAAAATCTGAGATGACAGTGTTGTTAAGAAAAGGCTAAGCTTGAGAGCAGATGCATTATTTTCATTTTATTTGCGATTTTCAGAAATCGTTAACGTTACATTATGCTAATGAGCTTCAGGCTATAACTGTATACAGGGTTTTTCATAGCCAAACGTGAACAAAACGGAGCGATTTGTCCTACACAAATAATATTTTTTTGAAAAACTGCACATTTGCTATGTAACTGAGAGTCTCCTCATTGAAAACATCCGAAGCTCTTCAAAGTTAATGATTTTATTTATTTGGTTATCTGGCTTTTGTGAAAATGTTGCGTGCTACATGCTACACAAAATGCTATGCTAGCTTTGCATACTCTTACACAAATTAGTCAATTTCTATGGTTCAAAAGCATATTTTGAAAATCTGAGATGACAGTGTTGTTAAGAAAAGGCTAAGCTTGAGAGCAAACGCATTATTTTAATTTTATTTGCGATTTTCAGAAATCGTTAACGTTGCGTTATGCTAATGAGCCTGAGGCTTTAGTCACGATCCCGGATCCGGGATGGGGAGTTTCAAGAAGTTAAAGGGAGTGCTCCTAATCTCAGCTTGTTACCTGTATAAAAGACAACAGTGCACAGAAGCAATCAATCAGATTCCAAACTCTCCACCATGGCCAAGACCAAAGAGCTCTCCAAGGATGTCAGGGACAAGATTGTAGACCTACACAAGGCTGGAATGGGCTACAAGACCATCACCAAGCAGTTTGGTGAGAAGGTGACAACAGCTAGTGCGATTATTCGCAAATGGAAGAAACACAAAACAGCTGTCAATCTCCCTCTGCCTGGGGCTCCATGCAAGGTCTCACCTCGTGGAGTTGCAATGATCATGAGAACAGTGAGGAATCAGTCCAGAACTACACAGGAGGATGTTGTCAATGATCTCAAGGCAGCTGGGACCATAGTCACCAAGAAAACAATTGGTAACACACTACGCTGAGAAGGACTGAAATCATGCAGCGCCCACAAGGTCCCCCTGCTCAAGAAAGCACATATACATGCCCGTTTGAAGTTTCCCCGTGAACATCTGAATGATTCAGAGGACTACTGGGTGAAAGTGTTGTGGTCAGATGAGACCAAAATGGAGCTCTTTGGCACCAACTCGACTCGCCGTGTTTGGAGGAGGAATGCTGCCTATGACGCCAAGAACACCATCCCCATCGTCAAACACGGAGGAGGAAACATTATGTTTTGGGGGTGTTTTTCTGCTAAGGGGACAGGACAACTTCACCGCATCAAAGGGACGATGGACAGGGCCATGTACCGTTAAATCTTGGGTGAGAACCTCCTTCCCTCAGCCAGGGCATTGAAAATGGGTCCCCAGCCAGAGCTCGTACTCAAACCTGATTGTACATATCTGGAGAGACCTGAAAATAGCTGTGCAGCAACATTCCCCATCCAACCTGACAGAGCTTGAGCAGATCTGCAGAAAAGAATGGGAGAAACTCAAATACATGTGTCTAGCTTGTAGTGTCATACCCAAGAAGACTCAAGGTTGTAATCACTGCCAAAGGTGCTAGAACAAAGTACTGCGTAAAGGGTCTGAATAATTATGTAAAAATATCTTTTAGTTATAAAAAATTGAAAAAGCAAAAAATATATTTTTTTTCCCAGTTTCTGCTTTGTCATTACGGGGTATTGTGTAGATTGATGTAAAAAAAAAAATTTAATCAATTTTTGAATAAGGCTGTAACCTAACAAAATGTGGAACATTTTTAGGGCACTGTGTAGCCAATATATCACAGCTAAGGGCTGTATTCCAGCACTCTTGCATAAGAACAGCTCTTAGCCATGGTATATTGGTCATATACCACATCAGACACTATACATGAATAAACTAACAAAACAAGAGGAAAGTCAAAACAGCCCTACCTGGTGCAAACACAGAGACAGGAACAATCACCCACAAACACACAGTGAAACCCAGGCTACCTAAGTATGATTCTCAATCAGAGACAACTAATGACACCTGCCTCTGATTGAGAACCATACTCGGCCGAAACATAGAAATACACAAATCATAGAAAAACAAACATAGACTGCCCACCCCAACTCACGCCCTGACCATACTAAATAATGACAAAACAAAGGAAATAAAGGTCAGAACGTGACAGCAAGTTTACCTCTGAAGCAAAGCAAGGTTGGTCCTGGTTGGTCCCTGGATGGGAGACAAGATGTTGCTGGATGTGGTTGAATATACGTGAAAAAATATAATGTGGGGATTTTTTTTTCACGAGGAAAAAAACGGTTAAAAATGTACATGTGAAACTTCACACGGCCTGAAAACAACGTGTCTGACTTAATTTTAAAAATATGTAAAAACAAGTATAAGGAATGTGACATTTTTTCCATGGGATTTGTTCAATAAATAAATATAATTGATTTATAAAGCCCTTTTTACATCAGCAGTTGTCACAAAGTGCTTGTAGTGAAATCGAACCTAAAACCCCAAAGAGCCAGCATAGCAAATGTAGAAGTCTGAAAACCACATTCTTTTCATGTGTTTTTATTTCCCCGAGGGCTGTTCAGACATTATTATTATTACAAACATCACTGAGCCCTGCCTACTGAATGTTACAATACAACTGGCATGAGGCCCTGCAACACTTCAACTACATATATTGGTCATTATCATTCAAACAGTATGTGGGTAATTTCCTAAATGGCTGTTCACTTTTCTAGAGATCAATCTCTAACATTGAGTATGACCCAGTCTTCTTTGCTAATGAGGGCCTGATTTGAGGACACCCAGTCACACTACCCTAGAGGGTATCCCCTAACTGGCCAATACAAATGAACCACAACATTTAGGCACCATACACAGGGTGTCCTATATGAAATAGACTAACACATCACTACATAGCCCGTTGTGCAATTGTATGCTCTGAATTACATGTTCTATATTCATTCAATTATGTAAACTCCTCATTGGTTCTCCTATGAATACATCTACACAAAGTACAAATTATAAACAAGCTTGAAATACAAACTCTCTTTATCCACCCAAATCAATACTCATGCAGCTTTCCTAAATTACAATGCAAATAAGAATATGAATAAGCAAGAAAGATGATGATGCACTATCTGTCTATCTCTATAGCACAGCAACGTATCTAATACCACATCTCTAATTGGCTATCACTGTCATTGCACCTCGTTTCAGAATGCCTGGGCAGCATAAATTAACAAGCAAGCGCTGTTACCTAATTGCCTTGATTAGCATAGAACCCTGCTACAAAGCAAAGACAGAAATCAGAGCAGGAAATCAACAGTGATTACCTCTACCCACATGACTGTGAACAGTGACAAACTGCTCTAAATATTCAGTGCAGAATGGGGCAAATCTGGGACTGACACAGAATGTTTTAAAAGGAACAACATAGGGTTGTGTGTGTGTGTATGTTTGTCTAATGGTGTGTCTCTTAGAATATGACACAGACCTCGCTGGAATAGTACTTCATTCCTGTGTCATATCTACAGTCTGTGACTCAAGGTGCCCACTAATCTCCAGCAGGAATGCATTAATTGCTGTTAATGATAGTTGTGATGAATGCCATGGCGATTGGACCCGAGTAATGCATTAGCCCAGAGAGACTGTACTGCTTAATCCCCATGGGGTGCACAGGCTTTAATCAAGGAGCTGACAAATCAAGGAGACATGGAGGAGACATGTTAAATAAAGATTTTTAAGCCTTGAGACAATTCAGACATGGGTTGTTTGTGTGCCATTCAGAGGTTTAATGGGCAAGACAAAGGATTGAAGTGCCTTTGAAGGTGGTGTGGTAGTAGATGCAAGGCACATCAATTTGTGTCAAGAACTGCAACGCTGCGGGGTTTTTCACGCTCAACAGTTTGCTGTGTGTATCCACCAGCCAAAGGACATCCAGCCAACTTGACACAAACTGTAAGAAGCATTGGACTGGAGTCAACATGGGCCAATATCACTTTCGACACCTTGTAGAGTCCATGCCCTGTCTGTTCTGAGGGGGAAAATGGGGGGGGGGACTCAATAGGAAGGTGTTCCCAATGGTTGGTGTACTCAGTGTTTATGGTAATGTGATTGTTTGGCAATCGTCACAAAACCCTGAACTCGACTAATTAAAGGAAAACTTCAAGATATGTAACTTCCAAAATACGGAAATCATCGCCGCATGATGTATTTATATATATATATATGTGTGTATTTATATATCTATACCTGCCATCATCATTGCTCCAATGGCAAATGAGAGAAAGTACAAACATGCTACTGTAAATATACACATTTCTGATATTCTGAGAATATAGCGACCATGTTCTAGGTATGTTTCTGTTTCTATTCCTTTACTTTGGCAGTTACCTGACATTGTGAGACTCGGGTTCTAATCCAGCTGGTTACAATATCACATGTGAAATGGGAAGGGAAAGGGAGATACCTAGTCAGTTGTACAACTGAATGCCTTCAACTGAAATGTGTCTTCCAACCCCTCTGAATAAGAAAGGTGCGGGGGGCTGCCATAATCGACATCTTTGGCGCCCATGGAAAAGTGGGTTAACTGCCTTGCTGAGGGGAAGAATGATAGATTTTTACCTTGTCAGCTCGTGGATTCAATCCAGCAAACTTCTGGCTACTGGCCCAATGCTCACACACCAGGACATTTAAATCCTCGACAGGGATCTGTTGACAGGACTATCCCCTAGTGCCACCAACAACTCATCCCATCCCTTCTCACACTCACCCCTAGTTCCCCTTCTACTGGTTAATACATGTAATTTACTGAAGGCTGTTGTGCTGAGACATGAGGCTTTTGGTCTAGCTGAGGCATAGTAGAGCCTTAACGGATACAGAAGGCTGCATATACTGTACTAAACTAAAATAATCCACCGGTTACGGTCTCTGATTTGGAACAAGAGCAGAATCACCATCACCAACGTTCTGTTGGTAATCATCATCACAGACATTCCATTGTTCCCGCTGAGGCTGTAAGGCTGCATGCAGCAGGAAGGAAAAGGGAGGTAGAGGAGAAGGATGCAGAAAGTAATGGAGACTGGATGGGTTCACTGTAGCAGGACAAAGTCTTTCGTTCTCAAATGCAGATACAGGGATACTGTATAATGAATACAAGTCCGTGTTTGTCTGAATATACATTTGAGCATGCATGAATGTCCCATTGCAGTTCATAAAGTGTGAATCCATGTGTTTCTTCAGTAATTGATTGTCTCTCACGTAGTTCTGGTGTATAAAGACTACAGGATGGAAATGCTGATGAGACAGTATAAAGCAGCCTATCCGTGTGGAAATGGAATGGGAGGGCGGATTACACCGTGATGCGTTTCCCCTGAATGACGGACAGCCTGTTTAACTGCTTGGGCAACCAAGCAGCACTAGCTAGTGTGGCTCAAGCCACACTAGCTAGTGTAGTGGTGGGCGTAGAAAGAAGATGAAATGGTGTTGGGTGGTGAAAGTGCTGATGGTAGAGAGATTTGAGGGTCGACTAACTGACAGCTCCAATCACCTCCACAGATCACAGTATTCAGTGGATAACCCCTTTAAAGTGTGTAGACAGGCATCATGGATCACTGGGCAACAAGCAGAACACGTCAAGAATCAATAGATGTCAACAACCAACAAATGACGCCAAGACAAAACATCAAAGCACACGGCCAGGCATAAAAGAAAATCAGTTTCAGTTGCCCCCGGTAACAGATCAACCTGCATGCTTCAGAAGGCATGAAAAGGAAACACTGACTAAACCTGAACTTCATGCTGTTTATTGGATTACCCATAATATGCTGCTGTGAGAGAGTTGGTTGTCCAGGGAAAATTAATACTGAAATGGTGGGATGGCCATTATCTGCATGGCTGTGATTAGAATCCATTGTTGGGTGGCAGCCTTGACAGACAGGTATGTAGCTATATATTATGTCAAGATAGATATTGCAGATATTTCCTGAAAAAAATATATTTACAATCAAATAATGAAGTAAAGACCTTCAAGGCAACACTAAAACAAGTGACCATTAATCTGAATAAAATTCCATGTGAAAGACTTGATTAGCTTTATCAATGGTGAACAATACACGCTCACTTCCTCTACTACCCAGCAAACATTCCCAGAACATTAGCTAAGATTCCCATTCATTTCTAGTTAGGGTCATATCTAACATTAGGATAACAGCCTAATGTTTTTTTTTATGGCAACATATTTTTTCCCTTCTTTTAAATGAAATATCCTTGGAATGTTCTAATGTTCGCTAAAATGATGTGTACAACATAGGTAACAATGACTACAGAACATGCCCCAAAAGTTCTCATTTGCTTTCGAGGTAATGTAATAACACAACATCTGTCTAGTTGTGCTGATGATTATTATAACCCGACCAATATGGGATTTTTGGCTCTGAAACCGATACCAATTTTAGCTAGGCAAGAGTCAAAAATTACAGATACAGTGGGGAGAACAAGTATTTGATACACTGCCAATTTTGTAGGTTTTCCTACTTACAAAGCATAAACAGGTCTGTATTTTTTATCATAGGTACACTTCAACTGTGAGAGACGGAATCTAAAACAAAAATCAAGAAAATCACATTGTATGATTTTTAAGTAATTAATTAGCATTTTATTGCATGACATAAGTATTTGATACATTAGAAAAGCAGAACTTAATATTTGGCACAGAAACCTTTGTTTGCAATTACAGAGATCATACGTTTCCTGTAGTTCTTGACCAGGTTTGCACACACTGCAGCAGGGATTTTGGCCCACTCCTCCAGTATCAAATACTTGTTCTCCCCACTGTATATCTGCCGATATCTCATCTTTTGGAATAAATTATACTCCAAAGGATTCACATATACTCTAAATGATTATTTCTTAACTAAATATTAAAATAACATTATTTATGAACATTTATTTGTGGTTTACATGATAGCCTCTAAAAAGCAACTACATCCTCTATTAATATGAAAGTAAATCAAAAACACCTGTTTAGATTCCCTTCTTAGGTACAACTTACACACTGTTTAACCCACTTAATATGTACAGTATATATGTATTCTAGTCAAGGCTCATCCTATATTACTACTGCTGTACACACCTTTCTATTCAAATACTGTCCATACGGTCTATACACACACCATCATACGCATACACAGTGAATATATTTATATCCTGGGGTTCGATAATGCTCGCACTAATATTTATTATAGCTTTTTATGTGTGCTCTTCCTGGTATAAGAGTAATTCAAAATAAATGGCAGACATCTCAGAACAAATTAGTCATGATTATTCTTAAACTTCCAGCACATACTCATTTTGACCATTTCCACTTTGAAAGCCTTAGATGGCTCAAAGTGGAGGAAAGAGGCTCTCAGATTAAGTTGTAACTCGTACATAAGATTGTCCACAGTATGGTCCCCAGGTATCTATATAACTACTTTTTAACTTGGTCCGGGATAACCATAATTATTCCACTAGAAGGAGTGAAACTGACGCTGTTCCTTTTAGATTTAAAAGTGATATGGAAAATTTTTATTTTTTGTACTCAGCTGCCATTCTGTAAAGGTTTTCTTCATGTGAAAGAGAGTTGGACCAAAATGCGGCGTGGCTATTTAGATTCATGTTTAATAAAAAAACAACTAAACACAAACACTACAAAACAAGAAACGTAACACGAAAACCGAAACAGCCTATACTGGTGCAAAGTAACACAGTCAGAAACAAGGACAATCACCCACGACACACTCAAAAAATATGGCTGCCTAAATATGGTTCCCAATCAGAGACAACGATAAACACCTGCCTCTGATTGAGAACCACTTCAGACAGCCATAGACTAAGCTAGAAAACCCCACTAAGCTACAATCCCAATACCCGTGAAAAACCCCAAGACAAAAAAACACACCACATACCAAAACCCATGTCACACCCTGGCCTAACCAAATAAATAAAGAAAACACAAAATACTAAGACCAGGGCGTGACAGAAACCCCCCCTCCCCAAGGTGCGGACTCCCGGCCGCACACCAAAACCCATAGGGGAGGGTCCGGGTGGGTGTCTGTCCACGGTGGCGGCTCCGGCGGGGGACGTGGACCCCACTCCAACAAAGTCTTAGTCCATTTTCCTCGCATCCTTAGATAGGCGACCCTCGCCGCCAACCTTGGCCTAGTAGCCCTCACCAAGGGCAGCTCGGGACTGTGGGGCAGCTCGGGACTGAGGGGTAGCTCGGGACTGATGGGTAGCTCGGGACTGAGGGGTAGCTCGGGACTGAGAGGAAGCTCAGGCAGGTAGTTGGCTCTGGCAGATCCTGGCTGGCTGGCGGATCTGGAAGAGTCTGGCTGACTGGCGGATCCTGGCTGACTGGCGGATCTGGAAGAGTCTGGCGGATCCTGGCTGACTGGCGGCTCTGGCTGCTCCATGCTGACTGACGGCTCTGGCGGCTTCTTGCAGACTGGCAGCTTTGGTGGCTTCTTGCAGACTGGCAGCTCTGGCGGCTTCTTGCAGACTGGCAGCTCTGGCGGCTTCTTGCAGACTGGCAGCTCTGGTTGCTCCATGCAGACTGGCAGCTCTGGCAGTTCCTTGCAGACTGGCAGCTCCTTGCAGACTGGCAGCTCCTTGAAGACTGGCAGCTCTGGCTGCTCCATGCAGACTGGCAGCTCTGGCTGCTCCATGCAGACTGGCAGCTCCTTGCAGACTGGCAGCTCTGGCTGCTCAATGTAGACTAGCAGCTCTGGCTGCTCCTTGCAGACTGGCAGCTCTGAACAGGCGGGAGACTCCGGCAACGCTGGAGAGGAAGGCTCTGGCAGTGCCGAACAGGCGGGAGACTCCGGCAGCGCTGAAGAGGAGGAAGGCTCCGGCAGCGCTGGACAGGCGGGAGACTCCGGCAGCGCTGGAAAGGCGGGAGACTCCGGCAGCGCTGGAGAGGAGGAAGGCTCTGGCAGCGCTGGACAGGCGAGGCGCACTAGGCCTGATGCGTGGTGCTGGCACTGGTGGTACTGGGCCGAGGACACGCACAGGAAGCCTGGTGCGGGGAGCTGCCACCGGAGGGCTGGTGTGTGGAGGTGGTACTGTACAGACTGGACCGTGCAGGTGCACTGGAGCTCTTGAGCACCGAGCTTGCCCAACCTTACCTGGTTGAATGCTCCCGGTCGCCCTGCCAGTGCGTCGAGGTAGAATAGCCCGCACTGGGCTATGCAGGCGAACCGGGGACACCGTGTGCAAGGCTGGTGCAATATAAGCCGGCCAAAGGAGACGCACTGGGGACCAGATGCGTAGAGCCGGCTTCATGGCACTTGGCTCGATGCTTACTCTAGCCCGGCCGATACGCGGAGCTGGTATGTACCGCACCGGGATATGCACCCGCACTGGAGACACGTGCGTACCACAGCATAACACGGTGCCTGCCCGGTCTCTCTAGCCCCCGGTAAGCACAGGAAGTTGGCGTAGGTCTTCTACCAAGCGTCGGCATACTCCCTGTGAACCCCTCCCAATACATTTTTTGGGGCTGACTCCCGGGCTTCCTCGCCAACCGTGTTCCCTCATAATGCCGGCTCCTCTCTCCGGCTGCCTCTGCTCTCCTCGCTGCTTCCACCTGTTCCCATGGAAGGCGATCCCTTCCCGCCAGGATCTCCTCCCATGTGTAGCAGGCCTTGCCATCCAATATATCGTCCCATGTCCAATCCTCATTGCGCCGCTGTTGCTGTTGCTGTAGCTAGCAAGCCAGCTAACATTAACTAAGTGCGCATGTGATTAGGGCCGGGCTGATTGCCAACTAGTGTTGAGCAATTTAGTGCTTTTTGAGGATCAATTCGGTTTCGGTCAGATTATAAAAAACATCACAGTTTTTGTTTTTTTCAACATAAAATGCATTATAAAATAATGACATTACAATGATTTTAGAGCTTTTTAATGTAAATTCCAAAGTCAAAATTAGCAGCCAGTTAGACCATCTAATGTTATAAATGTCTTCCCCATACTGTAATGTCTTTAGTCATCCTATTTAGCTAGCCTGCCTAAGTAAGCTGCAGAGCTGTCTGATGAAATAATTGTACAAGTTCTTCTGTCCCTTTATTTGTTGTGTACATTCTTCTCTCATGTGGTCTGTGCAGTCTGAATGTATCTAACCTAAATTGTCAGGAGTAAAAGTGCATCTTTCGAGAGCTGTATATAACGATGAGATGCTCAAGTGTCCGCCGTAACAATGGGAGTCATTGTCCCGAAGGCAGGAAGGCAGGCAAAAAGATGTCCAAAATAAGCTCATAGAAACATTGGCCATTGTAAAATATGTCACACAACAAAATGCTGCAGATGTCTCAAGTTAAGAGGGAGCCTGCAATTGGCTGACTGCAGGAATGGCCAACAGAGCTGTTTCCAGAGAACTGGATGTTCATTTCTCGACCATAAGCTGCCTCCAACGTCGTTTTAGAGAATTTGGCAGTATGTCCAACCAGCCTCACAACTGCAGACCACGTGTAACCACGCCAGCCCAGGACCTCCACTACTGGCCTCTTAACCTTTGGGATCGTCTGAGACCAGACACCCGGACAGTTGATCTAATTGTGTGTTTTCACAATGGAAGAATTTCTGCACAAACTGTCAGAAATCGTCTCAGGGAAGCTCATCTGCATGCTCATTGTCCTCACCGGTGTCTTGACCTGACTACAGTTCGGTGTCATAACCGACTTCAGTGGGCAAATGTTTACCTTCGATGGCCACTAGCACGCTGGAGAAGTGTGAGTTTCATGGATGAATCCCGGTTTAAACTGTGCCTGGCGTTGTGTGGGCGAGCGGTTTGCTTATGTCAATGTTTTGAACAGAAAGCCCCATGGTGGAGGTGAGGTTATGGTATGGGCAGGCATAAGCTAAGGACAACGAACACAATTTCATCTTATTGATGGCAATTTCAATGCACAGAGATGCCTTGATGAGATCCTGAGGCCCATTGTCATACCATTAATCTGCTGCCATCACCTCATGTTTCAGCATGATAATGCACAGCCCCATGACGCGAGGATCTGTACACAATTCCTGGAAGCTGAAAATGTCCCAGTTCTTCCATGGCCTGCATACTCACCAGACGTGTCACCCATTGAGCATGTTTGCCTTTGTATTTTTGTTCAGTGTAGATGACATCGTGATACAGTCTACTCAATGGGGAGAGCATGAATGGCAACAACACTGGGAAACAGTGTTTACATATCTATGTATACAAGACAAAAATATAAACGCAACATGATTTTACTGAGTTGTTGTTCATATAATGAAATTAGTCAATTGAAATAAATGCATTGGGGCCTAATCTATGGATTCCACATAACTGGGCAGGGGTGCAGCCATGGGTTGGCCTTGGAAGGCATAGGCCCACCCACTAGGGAGCCAGGCCCAGCCAATCAGAATGAGTTTTTACCCACATAAGGTTTTTATTAGACAAAAATATAACCTCAGCATCTTTGTGCGCATTTTTGTGCGAATGGAACATTTCTGGCATTTTTTATTTCAGCTCATGAAACATTGGACCAACACTTTACATGTTGCGTAATATTTTGTTCAGTGTATTTTTCATTAAACTGTAACAACCTCGGCTCTCAGCTGTGCGACATAAGTCCCTGAAGATGGGACAAAGCGCATGACAAGTTAGCCCTGAGGAAGCCAGCTGTTCTCAACCACTTCATTGCTCCATTCTTCCAAGAATGAAGAGGCAAATACACATACACGACACCAGCTTGATATGTCCCTTGTCCCCAATCTTTTTACCCACAGAGTAACAGGCCTGGTGCTCTCTTTTTCTGTTTGTCCTAGGTGTTGGAAGAGCTGACAAATCAGAACTGAAGAGGATTGTTAGAGAGACCCATGAGGAACACCTAATGCTGCACTGACTTCTCTCTCCTGCATGCTCTCATTCCCATACTGTCCTGTTGTGTTTCAACGCCTCTTAACCCCCTTCCCTGAATAGAGCTGCCTTGCCCCTGATCAGATTAAGGTTTGTACCTAATCCCAATTTCAACTCCATCACTCTCTCTCCCCTACACCTTAATACACACACACAGGCGCACAATACTGTAATTTTAAATTAGTGCTGTAATGACGCTCTTATTTGGTTACATATGTGTTAACTTTTGTTACTTTTGTTGTCAATTAATGTTAATTTGTTGTTCATGTTGTTACCAATTTAAATAAATGCATTTTATGTACAAATGTTTTGCTGTATTTACATTTAGAATATTTCAGGAATCATTTCCCCCATAAATTTACAGTGTTAGCAGCTTAATACTGTAATTTTACTTTACACCAGAGATACTGTAATATATTTTTCAGTACAATTTTCTTAATGTAAAACATTACATCATCCCTGCTTTAAATTTACACTCGTGTATGTTTAAGAAGTGGGTTTTAGGGTGTGTGAGATATGAAAGTAGAAGCAACGTAGCAGTGAGTGTCAGATCAGTGTCGTGTTGCCACTAGTTGGCCCTTGTGTCCTTTAAGTATACATTTACCCAGAGCAACAATTTCAAGCAAATTATATTAATTTCAGCCCAACATAACTAATTTCAGTCAGCAGCTTGATTTGATCCTCTTGTTTCCATAGTGGGAAAATGGAAAAATTGTGACACATTGCAGAGTGTTATTTTAGATAAATGGTAGGCTTACAGGCTATTGTTCTGAGTAAGTCATTGAGGTTCTCTTTAAAATAAGTTTTTGAACAGCCTGTTTCACTGCTACATGTTTCTCTGGAGAGAAGCCTGACGTCAGCTGTTCAATTAATTTAAAATGACAGCTCAATATATTCCTCTCTACCATTGAGACGGTGTGTGAGTGTGTGTGTGTACTTTTAACGCGCATGTGTGTGTCAGTAAGAACAAAGATGTGTGTGTCAGTAGAAAGATATTTAGTTATCCCAGTGAATCATTCAGACTCCAGAGGCAGACTGAGCACTGGCAGCAAAATCGTCTACAATATTTATTTTCCTCTCATACACTGTCAGCCACATCAAAAGTCTGTTAGGTGGTTCAACTTGTTCTAAGCCAACGGCAGACATGTCTATGGACAAAATACATTTCGAACAGTTACATTTGCATAGAAGATAATAATTTGTAGTGCTGTTAAATTGAAAGCCATTAGCTGAAAAGATGACTCCCACTCTGCCAAACTCTTCTCCTGTTTAAATCACTCTACATATGTTTTATTAGAAAGAAGGAGATGTTAACACCCATAAATAGATTCATGGCTGGAATTAAATAACTATTAGCGCATAACTTGCAAAAGTAAATTCACACCAGTTCCTTTCATTTTCACTAAACCTCAAAAGGATTAATTCATTAAAAATGCAAAAATGTGTTCCTCAAATGTAAACTAAGATTTTTCTTTGATTACAGCTAAAATGTGAATTATATAGCAGAATACTTATAATTCATTCTAACGCAGCAAAAAAATTGCTTTGTTTTTAAAATCTACATTGTCTTCAACCCTTGATCACATCGTATCCTGTCTGGGCAACACAGCTGATTCAAAAAAAATGTAAGACAGTGAAAAAATAATATAACAATTAAATCAACTACAACCAGCATCAACATCACTGACTACTTTCTACTCCTGTCGACGTTCATTCAGGAATGAATGTAAAAATATAATGTATAGCATCCATGTAAACAATCCTTAAGCACAGCTAGCAGACATTTTAGTCATTTAGCAGATGCTTTTATCCAGAGTGACGTACAACACACACACACACACACACACACACACACACACACACACACACACACACACACACACACACACACACACACACACACACACACAATGTTAGTGATGGAGATTGGTATAGAACATAGCCAGAGAGACAAGATCAATAGGGAGGCTTGTGTTCCAAATAGAACCTGGAAGCATTCCAAGTGGGAACACTCAGAAGAACATTAGGCAGTTCTACGCATGGCATGGCTGGTGATTGTCGGGACAGAGACAACTCTGTGGAGACACACTGGGAACAGAAATAGGTTTAGTGTGACAAGCAGACAGGCATTAACAAATGACAGAGAGGACTGGGTAGATAGACACCAGACACAGATGGGGGCAGGGAAAGATGTTAGACTGAACACAAAAAGAGGAGAATAAGCCTTTAAATATGATTGCATTATCCGTTTTCTGTGTGTCATTGTGTGTGTGTGTGTGTGTGTGTGTGTGAGAGAGATGTGAACATACAGTTGAAGTTGAAAGTTTACAAACACTTGTATTCCAAGGCCTACCTTCAAACTCAGTGCCTCTTTGCTTGACATCATGGGAAAATAAAAATAAATCAGCAAAGACCTCAGAAAAAAATTGTAGACCTCCACAAGTCTGATTCGTCCTTGGGAGCAATTTCCAAACACCTGCAGGTACCACGTTCATCTGTACAAACAATAGTACACAAGTATAAACACCATGGGACCACGCAGCACTTAGGTTGGAGTCATACCGTCAAACCACTCAGAAAGGAGACACGTTCTGTCTCCTAGAGATGAACGTACTTTGGTGCGAAAAGTGCAAATCAATCCCACAACAGCAAAGGACCTTGTGAAGATGCTGGAGGAAACAGGTACACAAGTATCTATATCCACAGTCAAACAAGTACAATATTGACATAACCTGAAAGGCAGCTCAGCAAGGAAGAAGATCCCAACCGTGAAGCACGGGGTGGCAGCATCATGTTGTGGGGGTGCTTTGCTGCAGAAGGGACTGGTGCACTTCACAGAATAGATGGTATCATGAGGGAGGGAAATTGTGTGGACATATTGAAGCAACATTAAGACATCAGTCAGGAAGTTAAAGCTTGGTCGCAAATGGGTCTTACAAATGGACAATGACCCCAAACATACTTCCAAAGTTGTGGCAAAATGGCTTAAGAACAACAAAGTAAAAGGTTGGAGTGGCCATCACAAAGCCCTGACCTTAATCCCATAGAAAATTTGTGGGCAGAACTGAAAAAGTGTGTGCAAACAAGGAGGCCTACAAACTTGACTCAGTTACACCAGCTCTGTCAGGAGGAATGGGACAAAATTCACCCAATTTATTGTGGGAAGCTTATTGAAGTCTACCCGAGATGTTTGACCCAAGTTAAACAATTTAAAGGAAATGCTACCTAATACTAAATGAGTGTATGTAAACTTCTGACCAACTTGGGATGTGATGAAAGAAATAAAACCTGAAATAAATTACCCTTCTATTTTTCTGACATTTCACATTATTACAATAAAGTGGTGATTCTAACTGACCTAAAACAGGGATTATTTTCTACGATTAAATGTCAGGAATTATGAAAAACTGAGTTTAAATGTATTTGGCTAAGGTGTATGTAAACTTTCAACTTCAACTGTGTGTATTTATGTGTGTATTTCCCCCAAAACACACACACACACACAGAGAAACACACATGTCTGAGCAAGCCTTCTATCAGTCCAGATTTGACACACACAGCAGCAGCGTAGCACCGTTCTGTCACTCCCAGTCAGCTAATGAACAAGAGGACGCTCTCACTCAAGGCTACCTGACCCTCTGCCACACTGACAGGCTAACAATGCTAATCGATTTACACACACACCACCTCATATGTGCAACTCAATTAGTCCCCTTAGCAGAAACAGAGGCCCCATTCAGAACAGTAGGACTTTGTTAGCGGCTACAAGACACACTGACACAGCCAATTATTTTCATTTCAGACTGGTACAACTGGGCACAGACGTCATTTCAACGTCTATTCCACGTCGGTTCAATGTAATAACATTGCAATTATGTGAAAACAACATTGATTCAACCAGTGTGTTACCAGTGGGGTCCTTGTTAATTTTCAGTAGCAATCGGCCTCAAAATTGTAAAATAATTCTAGACTAGAACTACACTAGCTACAGTACTGTAAGGCTACCGATTGTAATGCATTTTAGAATGTCTTTTCCGCTACTAAGGCTCAAGTATTACATTTGACTTATTAATGTAATAGATTGCTTGTCATGTTGTTTTTATGGTCATACTAACCACATTTAAAATATAGGAAATTAGACATTAGTGCCAAGTGATTGTTCTTATATTAAACATCTCACCGCATTCAGGTTTTACAGCCATTCCAGGATTGTTCAACCCTTCCTTCATCTAATGTTCCAATAGGACATGGAGCAGAATGTGAAAGGGATTCATGAATGCCATGTTGAAGCTGCATCACCAAACCCTTTTCTGGTAATGAAACTCATTAAAGTGAAACTGACAGTGTTTTAGCAACATCAAATGTTATAAAAATCTGTTCATATACACTATGAAGACTATAATGTATTTTTTTACATTTTAACAAGTACTTAGATCAAATCAAACTGTTGTAATTCGGCGCATGTGACAAGTGTAAACTTTACCGTGAAATGCTTTACTTACAAGCCCTTAACCAACAGTGCAGTTCAAGAAGAAGAAAATATTTACCAAGTAGGCCAAAATAAAAAGTTATAATTGTCACGACTTCCGCTGAAGTTGGCTCTCCTGCC